>NC_134362.1:214877787-215219524 GCF_048569485.1 Anomaloglossus baeobatrachus
GAGAAGTAGAGACCTCTGACACTGGGGGAGGGTGAAAGGAGAGCGACCTCTAAGGAGGGGGGGACGGAGAGAAGTAGAGACCTCTGACACTGGGGGAGGGTGAAAGGAGAGCGACCTCTAAGGTGGGGGGGACGGAGAGAAGAAGAGACCTCTGACACTGGGGGAGGGTGAAAGGAGAGCGACCTCTAAGGTGGGGGGGACGGAGAGAAGTAGAGACCTCTGACACTGGGGGAGGGTGAAAGGAGAGCGACCTCTAAGGAGGGGGGGGGGGACGGAGAGAAGAAGAGACCTCTGACACTGGGGGAGGGTGAAAGGAGAGAGACCTCTAAGGTGGGGGGGGACGGAGAGAAGAAGGTACATCTGACACTGGGGGAGGGTGAAAGGAGAGCGACCTCTAAGGTGGGGGGGGGGACGGAGAGAAGAAGAGACCTCTGACACTGGGGGAGGGTGAAAGGAGAGAGACCTCTAAGGAGGGGGGGACGGAGAGAAGAAGAGACCTCTGACACTGGGGGAGGGTGAAAGGAGAGCGACCTCTAAGGAGGGGGGGACGGAGAGAAGTAAAGACCTCCGACACTGGGGGAGGGTGAAAGGAGAGCGACCTCTAAGGAGGGGGGGGACGGAGAGAAGTAGAGACCTCTGACACTGGGGGAGGGTGAAAGGAGAGCGACCTCTAAGGTGGGGGGGACGGAGAGAAGTAGAGACCTCTGACACTGGGGGAGGGTGAAAGGAGAGCGACCTCTAAGGTGGGGGGGCACGGAGAGAAGTAGAGACCTCTGACACTGGGGGAGGGTGAAAGGAGAGAGACCTCTAAGGAGGGGGGGACGGAGAGAAGTAAAGACCTCCGACACTGGGGGAGGGTGAAAGGAGAGCGACCTCTAAGGAGGGGGGGGGGACGGAGAGAAGTAGAGACCTCTGACACTGGGGGAGGGTGAAAGGAGAGCGACCTCTAAGGAGGGGGGGACGGAGAGAAGTAGAGACCTCTGACACTGGGGGAGGGTGAAAGGAGAGCGACCTCTAAGGTGGGGGGGACGGAGAGAAGAGACCTCTGACACTGGGGGAGGGTGAAAGGAGAGCGACCTCTAAGGTGGGGGGGACGGAGAGAAGTAGAGACCTCTGACACTGGGGGAGGGTGAAAGGAGAGAGACCTCTAAGGTGGGGGGGACGGAGAGAAGTAGAGACCTCTGACACTGGGGGAGGGTGAAAGGAGAGAGACCTCTAAGGTGGGGGGGACGGAGAGAAGTAGAGACCTTCGACACTGGGGGAGGGTGAAAGGAGAGAGACCTCTAAGGTGGGGGGGACGGAGAGAAGTAGAGACCTCTGACACTGGGGGAGGGTGAAAGGAGAGAGACCTCTAAGGAGGGGGGGGGACGGAGAGAAGTAGAGACCTCTGACACTGGGGGAGGGTGAAAGGAGAGCGACCTCTAAGGTGGGGGGGCACGGAGAGAAGTAGAGACCTCTGACACTGGGGGAGGGTGAAAGGAGAGAGACCTCTAAGGAGGGGGGGACGGAGAGAAGTAAAGACCTCCGACACTGGGGGAGGGTGAAAGGAGAGCGACCTCTAAGGAGGGGGGGGACGGAGAGAAGTAGAGACCTCTGACACTGGGGGAGGGTGAAAGGAGAGCGACCTCTAAGGAGGGGGGGACGGAGAGAAGTAGAGACCTCTGACACTGGGGGAGGGTGAAAGGAGAGCGACCTCTAAGGTGGGGGGGACGGAGAGAAGAAGAGACCTCTGACACTGGGGGAGGGTGAAAGGAGAGCGACCTCTAAGGTGGGGGGGACGGAGAGAAGTAGAGACCTCTGACACTGGGGGAGGGTGAAAGGAGAGCGACCTCTAAGGAGGGGGGGGGGACGGAGAGAAGAAGAGACCTCTGACACTGGGGGAGGGTGAAAGGAGAGAGACCTCTAAGGTGGGGGGGGACGGAGAGAAGAAGGTACATCTGACACTGGGGGAGGGTGAAAGGAGAGCGACCTCTAAGGTGGGGGGGGGGACGGAGAGAAGAAGAGACCTCTGACACTGGGGGAGGGTGAAAGGAGAGAGACCTCTAAGGAGGGGGGGACGGAGAGAAGAAGAGACCTCTGACACTGGGGGAGGGTGAAAGGAGAGCGACCTCTAAGGAGGGGGGGACGGAGAGAAGTAAAGACCTCCGACACTGGGGGAGGGTGAAAGGAGAGCGACCTCTAAGGAGGGGGGGACGGAGAGAAGTAGAGACCTCTGACACTGGGGGAGGGTGAAAGGAGAGCGACCTCTAAGGTGGGGGGGACGGAGAGAAGTAGAGACCTCTGACACTGGGGGAGGGTGAAAGGAGAGCGACCTCTAAGGTGGGGGGGCACGGAGAGAAGTAGAGACCTCTGACACTGGGGGAGGGTGAAAGGAGAGAGACCTCTAAGGAGGGGGGGACGGAGAGAAGTAAAGACCTCCGACACTGGGGGAGGGTGAAAGGAGAGCGACCTCTAAGGTGGGGGGGACGGAGAGAAGTAGAGACCTCTGACACTGGGGGAGGGTGAAAGGAGAGAGACCTCTAAGGTGGGGGGGACGGAGAGAAGAAGAGACCTCTGACACTGGGGGAGGGTGAAAGGAGAGCGACCTCTAAGGTGGGGGGGACGGAGAGAAGTAGAGACCTTCGACACTGGGGGAGGGTGAAAGGAGAGCGACCTCTAAGGTGGGGGGGACGGAGAGAAGTAGAGACCTCTGACACTGGGGGAGGGTGAAAGGAGAGAGACCTCTAAGGAGGGGGGGACGGAGAGAAGAAGAGACCTCTGACACTGGGGGAGGGTGAAAGGAGAGCGACCTCTAAGGTGGGGGGGACGGAGAGAAGAAGAGACCTCTGACACTGGGGGAGGGTGAAAGGAGAGCGACCTCTAAGGTGGGGGGGACGGAGAGAAGTAGAGACCTCTGACACTGGGGAGGGTGAAAGGAGAGCGACCTCTAAGGAGGGGGGGACGGAGAGAAGTAGAGACCTCTGACACTGGGGGAGGGTGAAAGGAGAGCGACCTCTAAGGTGGGGGGGACGGAGAGAAGTAGAGACCTTCGACGTCGGAGGGAGGGTGAAAGGAGAGCGACCTCTAAGGAGGGGGGGACGGAGAGAAGTAAAGACCTCCGACACTGGGGGAGGGTGAAAGGAGAGCGACCTCTAAGGTGGGGGGGACGGAGAGAAGTAGAGACCTTCGACGTCGGAGGGGGGGGCATTGCACGGTTGGAGTGAAGGAGAAAGGCCTCCGATATCGGGCACGGGTAGGGGCAGAGACAGCGAAAAATCCGATGATGAGCTGAGTGTGCGCATGCGCAGACCCGGAAACTCTAGGAAGGGAAGAACCGGAGCTGAACACAGAAGGCGGAGCCGGGGAGGACCCGGGGCGGGGCCATGAACAGGGCAGATGGGGCGGGGCCTGCGCAAGCCGGAGGGGGCGGGGCATCCACAACTCTGGAAGTTAAAAAGTATTCTGCGACCCGAGAAATCTGCGGCAGGTGAGGAGGTGCGCCCCCCGAACCGGGCACCTGACCCCCCATTATACACCTCCCTGCCCCCCGAACCGGGCACCTGACCCCCCATTATACACCTCCCTGCCCCCCGAACCGGGCACCTGACCCCCCATTATACACCTCCCTGCCCCCGAACCGGGCACCTGACCCCCCATTATACACCTCCCTGCCCCCCGAACCGGGCACCTGACCCCCCATTATACACCTCCCTGCCCCCCGAACCGGGCACCTGACCCCCCATTATACACCTCCCTGCCCCCCGAACCGGGCACCTGGCCCCCCATTATACACCTCCCTGCCCCCCGAACCGGGCACCTGACCCCCCATTATACACCTCCCTGCCCCCCGAACCGGGCACCTGACCCCCCATTATACACCTCCCTGCCCCCCGAACCGGGCACCTGACCCCCCATTATACACCTCCCTGCCCCCCGAACCGGGCACCTGACCCCCCATTATACACCTCCCTGCCCCCCGAACCGGGCACCTGACCCCCCATTATACACCTCCCTGCCCCCCGAACCGGGCACCTGACCCCCCATTATACACCTCCCTGCCCCCCGAACCGGGCACCTGACCCCCCATTATACACCTCCCTGCCCCCCGAACCGGGCACCTGACCCCCCATTATACACCTCCCTGCCCCCCGAACCGGGCACCTGACACCCCCATTATACACCTCCCTGCCCCCCGAACCGGGCACCTGACACCCCCATTATACACCTCCCTGCCCCCCGAACCGGGCACCTGACCCCCCATTATACACCTCCCTGCCCCCCGAACCGGGCACCTGACCCCCCATTATACACCTCCCTGCCCCCCGAACCGGGCACCTGACCCCCCATTATACACCTCCCTGCCCCCCGAACCGGGCACCTGACCCCCCATTATACACCTCCCTGCCCCCCGAACCGGGCACCTGACCCCCCATTATACACCTCCCTGCCCCCCGAACCGGGCACCTGACCCCCCATTATACACCTCCCTGCCCCCCGAACCGGGCACCTGACCCCCCATTATACACCTCCCTGCCCCCCGAACCGGGCACCTGACCCCCCATTATACACCTCCCTGCCCCCCGAACCGGGCACCTGACCCCCCATTATACACCTCCCTGCCCCCCGAACCGGGCACCTGACCCCCCATTATACACCTCCCTGCCCCCCGAACCGGGCACCTGATCCCCCATTATACACCTCCCTGCCCCCCGAACCGGGCACCTGATCCCCCATTATACACCTCCCTGCCCCCCGAACCGGGCACCTGACCCCCCATTATACACCTCCCTGCCCCCCGAACCGGGCACCTGACCCCCCATTATACATCTCCCTGCCCCCCGAACCGGGCACCTGACCCCCCATTATACACCTCCCTGCCCCCCGAACCGGGCACCTGACCCCCCATTATACACCTCCCTGCCCCCCGAACCGGGCACCTGACCCCCCATTATACACCTCCCTGCCCCCCGAACCGGGCACCTGATCCCCCATTATACACCTCCCTGCCCCCCGAACCGGGCACCTGACCCCCCATTATACACCTCCCTGCCCCCCGAACCGGGCACCTGACCCCCCATTATACACCTCCCTGCCCCCCGAACCGGGCACCTGGCCCCCCATTATACACCTCCCTGCCCCCCGAACCGGGCACCTGACCCCCCATTATACACCTCCCTGCCCCCCGAACCGGGCACCTGACCCCCCATTATACACCTCCCTGCCCCCCGAACCGGGCACCTGACCCCCCATTATACACCTCCCTGCCCCCCGAACCGGGCACCTGACCCCCCATTATACACCTCCCTGCCCCCCGAACCGGGCACCTGACCCCCCATTATACACCTCCCTGCCCCCCGAACCGGGCACCTGACCCCCCATTATACACCTCCCTGCCCCCCGAACCGGGCACCTGACCCCCCATTATACACCTCCCTGCCCCCCGAACCGGGCACCTGACCCCCCATTATACACCTCCCTGCCCCCCGAACCGGGCACCTGACCCCCCATTATACACCTCCCTGCCCCCCGAACCGGGCACCTGACCCCCCATTATACACCTCCCTGCCCCCCGAACCGGGCACCTGACCCCCCATTATACACCTCCCTGCCCCCCGAACCGGGCACCTGATCCCCCATTATACACCTCCCTGCCCCCCGAACCGGGCACCTGATCCCCCATTATACACCTCCCTGCCCCCCGAACCGGGCACCTGACCCCCCATTATACACCTCCCTGCCCCCCGAACCGGGCACCTGACCCCCCATTATACATCTCCCTGCCCCCCGAACCGGGCACCTGACCCCCCATTATACACCTCCCTGCCCCCCGAACCGGGCACCTGACCCCCCATTATACACCTCCCTGCCCCCCGAACCGGGCACCTGACCCCCCATTATACACCTCCCTGCCCCCCGAACCGGGCACCTGATCCCCCATTATACACCTCCCTGCCCCCCGAACCGGGCACCTGACCCCCCCATTATACACCTCCCTGCCCCCCGAACCGGGCACCTGACCCCCCATTATACACCTCCCTGCCCCCCGAACCGGGCACCTGACCCCCCATTATACACCTCCCTGCCCCCCTCCTCTATTATATACCTCCCTGCCCCCCCTTTACTATACACCTCCCTGCCCCCCCTTTACTATACACCTCCCTGCCCCCCATTATACACCTCCCTGCCCCCCGAACCGGGCACCTGACCCCCCATTATACACCTCCCCCCATTATACACCTCCCTGCCCCCCGAACCGGGCACCTGACCCCCCATTATACACCTCCCTGTCCCCCGAACCGGGCACCTGACCCCCCATTATACACCTCCCCTGCCCCCCGAACGGGCACCTGACCCCCCATTATACACCTCCCTGCCCCCCGAACCGGGCACCTGACCCCCCATTATACACCTCCCTGCCCCCCTCCTCTATTATATACCTCCCTGCCCCCCCCTTTACTATACACCTCCCTGCCCCCCATTATACACCTCCCTGCCCCCCGAACCGGGCACCTGACCCCCCATTATACACCTCCCTGCCCCCGAACCGGGCACCTGACCCCCCATTATACACCTCCCTGCCCCCCTCCTCTATTATATACCTCCCTGTCCCCCCTTTACTATACACCTCCCTGCCCCCCATTATACACCTCCCTGCCCCCCGAACCGGGCACCTGACCCCCCATTATACACCTCCCTGCCCCTCGAACCGGGCACCTGACCCTCCATTATACACCTCCCTGCCCCCCGAACCGGGCACCTGACCCCCCATTATACACCTCCCTGCCCCCCGAACCGGGCACCTGACCCCCCATTATACACCTCCCTGCCCCCCGAACCGGCACCTGACCCCCCATTATACACCTCCCTGCCCCCTGAACCGGGCACCTGACCCCCCATTATACACCTCCCTGCCCCCCTCCTCTATTATATACCTCCCTGCCCCCCCCCCCTTTACTATACACCTCCCTGCCCCCCATTATACACCTCCCTGCCCCCGAACCGGGCACCTGACCCCCCATTATACACCTCCCTGCCCCCCGAACCGGGCACCTGACCCCCCATTATACACCTCCCTGCCCCCCGAACCGGGCACCTGACCCCCCATTATACACCTCCCTGCCCCCCTCTTATATACCTCCCTGCCCCCTAACCCTCCCTGCCCCCCATTATACACCTCCCTGCCCCCCGAACCGAGCACCTGACCCCCCATTATACACCTTCCTGCCCCCCTCCTCTATTATATACCTCCCTGACCCCCCCCTTTATTATACACCTCCCTGACCCCCATTATACATCTCCCTGACCAACCCCTATTATACACCTCCCTGTCCCCCTTTATTATACACCTCCCTGCCCCCCGAACCGGGCACCTGACCCCTCATTATACACCTCCCTGCCCCCCGAACCGGGCACCTGACCCCCCATTATACACCTCCCTGCCCCCCTCCTCTATTATATACCTCCCTGCCCCCTTTACTATACACCTCCCTGCCCCCCGAACCGGGCACCTGACCCCCCATTATACACCTCCCTGCCCCCCTCCTCTATTATATACCTCCCTGCCCCCCCTTTACTATACACCTCCCTGCCCCCCTCCTCTATTATACACCTCCCTGCCCCACGAACCGAGCACCTGACCCCCCATTATACACCTCCCTGCCCCCCTCCTCTATTATATACCTCCCTGACCCCCCCCCTTTATTATACACCTCCCTGACCCCCATTATACACCTCCCTGACCACCCCTATTATACACCTCCCTGTCCCCCTTTATTATATACCTCCCTGCCCCCCGAACCGGGCACCTGACCCCCCATTATACACCTCCCTGCCCCCCGAACTGGGCACCTGACCCCCCATTATACACCTCCCTGCCCCCCTCCTCTATTATATACCTCCCTGCCCCCCTTTACTATACACCTCCCTGCCCCCGAACCGGGCACCTGACCCCCATTATACACCTCCCTGCCCCCCTCCTCTATTATATACCTCCCTGCCCCCCCTTTACTATACACCTCCCTGCCCCCATTATACACCTCCCTGCCCCCGAACCGAGCACCTGACCCCCCATTATACACCTCCCTGCCCCCCTCCTCTATTATATACCTCCTTGACCCCCCCCTTTATTATACACCCTCCCTGACCCCCATTATACACCTCCCTGACCAACCCCTATTATACACCTCCCTGTCCCCCTTTATTATATACCTCCCTGCCCCCGAACCGGGCACCTGACCCCCCATTATACACCTCCCTGCCCCCCGAACCGGGCACCTGACCCCCCATTATACACCTCCCTGCCCCCCGAACCGGGCACCTGACCCCCCATTATACACCTCCCTGCCCCCCTCCTCTATTATATACCTCCCCTGCCCCCCCTTTACTATACACCTCCCTGCCCCCCTCCTCTATTATATACCTCCCTGCCCCCCCCTTTACTATACACCTCCCTGCCCCCCTCCTCTATTATATACCTCCCTGCCCCCCCTTTACTATACACCTCCCTGCCCCCCGAACCGGCACCTGACCCCCATTATACACCTCCCTGCCCCCCCCTCCTCTATTATATACCTCCCTGACCCCCCTTTACTATACACCTCCCTGCCCCCCCGAACCGGGCACCTGACCCCCCATTATACACCTCCCTGCCCCCCTCCTCTATTATATACCTCCCTTCCCCCCCCTTTACTATACACCTCCCTGCCCCCCCATTATACACCTCCCTGCCCCCCGAACCGGGCACCTGACCCCCCCATTATACACCTCCCTGCCCCCCCCTCCTCTATTATATACCTCCCTGACCCCCCTTTACTATACACCTCCCTGCCCCCCCGAACCGGCACCTGACCCCCCATTATACACCTCCCTGCCCCCCTCCTCTATTATATACCTCCCTGCCCCCCTTTACTATACACCTCCCTGCCCCACGAACCGAGCACCTGACCCCCCATTATACACCTCCCTGCCCCCCTCCTCTATATATACCTCCCTGACCCCCCCCCCTTTATTATACACCTCCCTGACCCCCATTATACACCTCCCTGACCAACCCCTATTATACACCTCCCCCTGTCCCCCTTTATTATATACCTCCCTGCCCCCCGAACCGGGCACCTGACCCCCCATTATACACCTCCCTGCCCCCCGAACCGGGCACCTGACCCCCCATTATACACCTCCCTGCCCCCCTCCTCTATTATATACCTCCCTGCCCCCCCTTTACTATACACCTCCCTGCCCCCCGAACCGGGCACCTGACCCCCCATTATACACCTCCCTGCCCCCCCTCCTCTATTATATACCTCCCTGCCCCCCCTTTACTATACACCTCCCTGCCCCCCATTATACACCTCCCTGCCCCCGAACCGAGCACCTGACCCCCCATTATACACCTCCCTGCCCCCCTCCTCTATTATATACCTCCTTGACCCCCCCTTTATTATACACCTCCCTGACCAACCCCTATTATACACCTCCCTGTCCCCCTTTATTATATACCTCCCTGCCCCCCGAACCGGGCACCTGACCCCCCATTATACACCTCCCTGCCCCCCGAACCGGGCACCTGACCCCCCATTATACACCTCCCTGCCCCCCGAACCGGGCACCTGACCCCCCATTATACACCTCCCTGCCCCCCTCCTCTATTATATACCTCCCTGCCCCCCCTTTACTATACACCTCCCTGCCCCCCCTCCTCTATTATATACCTCCCTGCCCCCCCTTTACTATACACCTCCCTGCCCCCTCCTCTATTATATACCTCCCTGCCCCCCCTTTACTATACACCTCCCTGCCCCCCGAACCGGGCCACCTGACCCCCCATTATACACCTCCCTGCCCCCCCTCCTCTATTATATACCTCCCTGCCCCCCCCTTTACTATACACCTCCCTGCCCCCCATTATACACCTCCCTGCCCCCCGAACCAAGCACCTGACCCCCCATTATACACCTCCCTGCCCCCCTCCTCTATTATATACCTCCCTGCCCCCCCTTTACTATACACCTCCCTGCCCCCCATTATACACCTCCCTGCCCCCCGAACCGAGCACCTGACCCCCATTATACACCTCCCTGCCCCCCCTCCTCTATTATATACCTCCCTGACCCCCCCTTTATTATACACCTCCCTGACCCCCATTATACATCTCCCTGACCAACCCCTATTATACACCTCCCTGTCCCCCTTTATTATATACCTCCCTGCCCCCCGAACCGGGCACCTGACCCCCCATTATACACCTCCCTGCCCCCCGAACCGGGCACCTGACCCCCCATTATACACCTCCCTGCCCCCCTCCTCTATTGTATACCTCCCTGCCCCCCCTTTAATATACACCTCCCTGCCCCCGAACCAGGCACCTGACCCCCCATTATACACCTCCCTGCCCCCCTCCTCTATTATATACCTCCCTGGCCTCCCTTTACTATACACCTCCCTGCCCCCCCTTTACTATACACCTCCCTGCCCCCCATTATACACCTCCCTGCCCCCCGAACCGAGCACCTGACCCCCCATTATACACCTCCCTGCCCCCCTCCTCTATTATATACCTCCTTGACCCCCCCCTTTATTATACACCTCCCTGACCCCCATTATACACCTCCCTGACCAACCCCTATTATACACCTCCCTGTCCCCCTTTATTATACACCTCCCTGCCCCCCGAACTGGGCACCTGACCCCCCATTATACACCTCCCTGCCCCCCGAACCGGGCACCTGACCCCCCATTATACACCTCCCTGCCCCCCTCCTCTATTATATACCTCCCTGCCCCCCCTTTACTATACACCTCCCTGCCCCCCGAACCAGGCACCTGACCCCCCATTATACACCTCCCTGCCCCCCTCCTCTATTATATACCTCCCTGCCCCCCCTTTACTATACACCTCCCTGCCCCCCGAACCGGGCACCTGACCCCCCATTATACACCTCCCTGCCCCCTCCTCTATTATATACCTCCTTCCCCCCCCTTTACTATACACCTCCCTGCCCCCCGAACCAAGCACCTGACCCCCCATTATACACCTCCCTGCCCCCCTCCTCTATTATATACCTCCCTGCCCCCCTTTACTATACACCTCCCTGCCCCCCATTATACACCTCCCTGCCCCCCGAACCGAGCACCTGACCCCCATTATACACCTCCCTGCCCCCCTCCTCTATTATATACCTCCCTGACCCCCCCCCTTTATTATACACCTCCCTGACCCCCATTATACATCTCCCTGACCAACCCCTATTATACACCTCCCTGTCCCCCTTTATTATATACCTCCCCTGCCCCCCGAACCGGGCACCTGACCCCCCATTATACACCTCTCTGCCCCCCGAACCGGGCACCTGACCCCCCATTATACACCTCCCTGCCCCCCTCCTCTATTATATACCTCCCTGCCCCCCTTTACTATACACCTCCCTGCCCCCCGAACCGGGCACCTGACCCCCCATTATACACCTCCCTGCCCCCCTCCTCTATTATATACCTCCCTGCCCCCCCTTTTACTATACACCTCCCTGCCCCCCCTTTACTATACACCTCCCTGCCCCCCGAACCGGGCACCTGACCCCCCATTATACACCTCCCTGCCCCCCCTCCTCTATTATATACCTCCCTGACCCCCCTTTACTATACACCTCCCTGCCCCCCGAACCGGGCACCTGACCCCCCATTATACACCTCCCTGCCCCCCTCCTCTATTATATACCTCCCTTCCCCCCCCTTTACTATACACCTCCCTGCCCCCCGAACCAAGCACCTGACCCCCCATTATACACCTCCCTGCCCCCCTCCTCTATTATATACCTCCCTGCCCCCCCTTTACTATACACCTCCCTGCCCCCCATTATACACCTCCCTGCCCCCCGAACCGAGCACCTGACCCCATTATACACCTCCCTGCCCCCCTCCTCTATTATATACCTCCCTGCCCCCCCCTTTATTATACACCTCCCTGACCCCCATTATACATCTCCCTGACCAACCCCTATTATACACCTCCCTGTCCCCCTTTATTATATACCTCCCTGCCCCCCGAACCGGGCACCTGACCCCCCATTATACACCTCTCTGCCCCCGAACCGGGCACCTGACCCCCCATTATACACCTCCCTGCCCCCCTCCTCTATTATATACCTCCCTGCCCCCCCTTTACTATACACCTCCCTGCCCCCCGAACCGGGCACCTGACCCCCCATTATACACCTCCCTGCCCCCCTCCTCTATTATATACCTCCCTGCCCCCCCTTTACTATACACCTCCCTGCCCCCCCTTTACTATACACCTCCCTGCCCCCCATTATACACCTCCCTGCCCCCCGAACCGAGCACCTGACCCCCCATTATACACCTCCCTGCCCCCCTCCTCTATTATATACCTCCTTGACCCCCCCCCTTTATTATACACCTCCCTGACCCCCATTATACACCTCCCTGACCAACCCCTATTATACACCTCCCTGTCCCCCTTTATTATACACCTCCCTGCCCCCCGAACTGGGCACCTGACCCCCCATTATACACCTCCCTGCCCCCCGAACCGGGCACCTGACCCCCCATTATACACCTCCCTGCCCCCCCTCCTCTATTATATACCTCCCTACCCCCCCCTTTACTATACACCTCCCTGCCCCCCGAACCAGGCACCTGACCCCCCATTATACACCTCCCTGCCCCCCTCCTCTATTATATACCTCCCTGCCCCCCCTTTACTATACACCTCCCTGCCCCCCGAACCGGGCACCTGACCCCCCATTATACACCTCCCTGCCCCCCTCCTCTATTATATACCTCCCTGCCCCCCCTTTACTATACACCTCCCTGCCCCCCATTATACACCTCCCTGCCCCCCGAACCAAGCACCTGACCCCCCATTATACACCTCCCTGCCCCCCTCCTCTATTATATACCTCCCTGCCCCCCCTTTACTATACACTTCCCTGCCCCCCCATTATACACCTCCCTGCCCCCCGAACCGAGCACCTGACCCCCATTATACACCCTCCCTGCCCCCCTCCTCTATTATATACCTCCCTGACCCCCCCCCCTTTATTATACACCTCCTGACCCCCATTATACACCTCCCTGACCAACCCCTATTATACACCTCCCTGTCCCCCTTTATTATATACCTCCCTGACCCCCCTTTACTATACACCTCCCTGCCCCCCGAACCGGGCACCTGACCCCCCATTATACACCTCCCTGCCCCCCCTCCTCTATTATATACCTCCCTGCCCCCCCCTTTACTATACACCTCCCTGACCCCCTCTTCTATTATACACCTCCCTGCCCCCCCTTTACTATACACCTCCCTGACCCCCATTATACAACTCCCTGCCCCCTCCTCTATTATACACCTCCCTGCCCCCCCTTTACTATACACCTCCCTGACCCCCATTATACACCTCCCTGCCCCCCTCCTCTATTATATACCTCCCTGTTCCCCCTTTACTATACACCTCCCTGACCCCCATTATACACCTCCCTGACCCCCATTATACACCTCCCTGCCCCCCTCCTCTATTATATACCTCCCTGCCCCCCCTTTACTATACACCTCCCTGACCTCCATTATACACCTCCCTGACCAACCCCTATTATACACCTCCTTGTCCCCCTTTATTATATACCTCACCTCCTTGTCCCCCTTTATTATATACCTCCCTTCCCCCCTTTTCCTATTCTACACCTCCCTGCCCCCCCTTCTCCTATTCTACACCTCCCTGCCCCCCTTCTCCTATTCTACACCTCCCTGCCCCCCTTCTCCTATTCTACACCTCCCTGCCCCCCTTCTCCTATTCTACACCTCCCTGCCCCCCTTCTCCTATTCTACACCTCCCTGCCCCCCTTCTCCTATTCTACACCTCCCTGCCCCCCTTCTCCTATTCTACACCTCCCTGCCCCCCTTCTCCTATTCTACACCTCCCTGCCCCCCTTCTCCTATTCTACACCTCCCTGCCCCCCTTCTCCTATTCTACACCTCCCTGCCCCCCTTCTCCTATTCTACACCTCCCTGCCCCCCCCTTTCCTATTATACACCTCCCTGCCCCCCCCTTTCCTATTTTACACCTCCCTGACCCCCCTTCTCCTATTCTACACCTCCCTGCCCCCCTTCTCCTATTCTACACCTCCCTGCCCCCCTTCTCCTATTCTACACCTCCCTGCCCCCCTTCTCCTATTCTACACCTCCCTGCCCCCCTTCTCCTATTCTACACCTCCCTGCCCCCCTTCTCCTATTCTACACCTCCCTGCTCCCCTTCTCCTGTTCTACACCTCCCTGCCCCCCTTCTCCTGTTCTACACCTCCCTGCCCCCCTTCTCCTGTTCTACACCTCCCTGCCCCCCTTCTCCTGTTCTACACCTCCCTGCCCCCCTTCTCCTGTTCTACACCTCCCTGCCCCCCTTCTCCTGTTCTACACCTCCCTGCCCCCCTTCTCCTGTTCTACACCTCCCTGCCCCCCTTCTCCTGTTCTACACCTCCCTGCCCCCCTTCTCCTATTCTACACCTCCCTGCCCCCCTTCTCCTATTATACACCTCCCTGCCCCCCCCCTTTCCTATTTTACACCTCCCTGACCCCCCTTCTCCTATTCTACACCTCCCTGCCCCCCTTCTCCTATTCTACACCTCCCTGCCCCCCTTCTCCTATTCTACACCTCCCTGCCCCCCTTCTCCTATTCTACACCTCCCTGCCCCCCTTCTCCTATTCTACACCTCCCTGCCCCCCTTCTCCTATTCTACACCTCCCTGCCCCCCTTCTCCTATTCTACACCTCCCTGCCCCCCTTCTCCTATTCTACACCTCCCTGCCCCCCCCTTTCCTATTCTACACCTCCCTGCCCCCCCTTTCCTATTTTACACCTCCCTGACCCCCCTTCTCCTATTCTACACCTCCCTGCCCCCCTTCTCCTATTCTACACCTCCCTGCCCCCCTTCTCCTATTCTACACCTCCCTGCCCCCCTTCTCCTATTCTACACCTCCCTGCCCCCCTTCTCCTATTCTACACCTCCCTGCCCCCCCCTTTCCTATTTTACACCTCCCTGACCCCCCTTCTCCTATTCTACACCTCCCTGCCCCCCTTCTCCTATTCTACACCTCCCTGCCCCCCTTCTCCTATTCTACACCTCCCTGCCCCCCTTCTCCTATTCTACACCTCCCTGCCCCCCTTCTCCTATTCTACACCTCCCTGCCCCCCTTCTCCTATTCTACACCTCCCTGCCCCCCCTTCTCCTATTCTACACCTCCCTTCCCCCCCTTCTCCTATTCTACACCTCCCTGCCCCCCTTCTCCTATTCTACACCTCCCTGCCCCCCTTCTCCTATTCTACACCTCCCTGCCCCCCTTCTCCTATTCTACACCTCCCTGCCCCCCTTCTCCTATTCTACACCTCCCTGCCCCCCTTCTCCTATTCTACACCTCCCTGCCCCCCTTCTCCTATTCTACACCTCCCTGCCCCCCTTCTCCTATTATACACCTCCCTGCCCCCCCCCCTTTCCTATTTTACACCTCCCTGACCCCCCTTCTCCTATTCTACACCTCCCTGCCCCCCTTCTCCTATTCTACACCTCTCTGCCCCCCTTCACCTATTCTACACCTCCCTGCCCCCCTTCTCCTATTCTACACCTCCCTGCCCCCCTTCTCTTATTCTACACCTCCCTGCCCCCCTTCTCTTATTCTACACCTCCCTGCCCCCCTTCTCCTATTATACACCTCCCTGCCCCCCCTTCTCCTATTCTACACCTCCCTGCCCCCCCCTTCTCCTATTCTACACCTCCCTGCCCCTCTTCTCCTATTCTACACCTCCCTGCTCCCCTTCTCCTATTCTACTCCTCCCTGCCCCCCCTTCTCTTATTCTACACCTCCCTGCCCCCCTTCTCTTATTCTACACCTCCCTGCCCCCCTTCTCCTATTATACACCTCCCTGCCCCCCCCCCTTTCCTATTTTACACCTCCCTGACCCCCCTTCTCCTATTCTACACCTCCCTGCCCCCCCCTTCTCCTATTCTACACCTCCCTGCCCCCTCTTTTATACACTCCCTGCACTCCTCTATTATACACCTCCCTGCCCCCCTCCTATTATACACCTCACTGCCCCCCCCCTTCTCCACACCTCCCTGTCCCCCTCTACTCTTGGCTGGTTGTCACCTCTCGGCGCTCGCTCTGTTGTGGCTCACTTGTCACCTCTTGGCGCTTGCTCTGTTCTTGTACTCTTGTCACCTTTCGGCGCTCGCTCTGTTCTGGCCTGGTAGTCACCTCTCGGAGCCCTTCTCTGTTCTGGCCCAGTTGTTACCTGTTGGTGCCCCGCTCTGTTCTGGCCCAGTTGTTACCTGTTGGTGCCCCGCTCTGTTCTGGCCTGGTTGCCGACTCTCTGCGCCCCGGTCTGTTCTGGCCCGGTTGTCACCTCCGGCGCTCGCTCTGTTCTGGCTCGCTTGTCACCTCTCGGCGCTCGTTCTGTTCTGACCCGCTTGTCACCTCTCGGCGCTCGTTCTGTTCTGACCAGCTTGTTTCTCTCGGCACCCCGCTATGTTCTGGCCCGGTTGCTGGCTCTCGATGCTCGCTCTGTTCTGGCCCGTTTGCTGGCTCTCGATGCTCGCTCTGTTCTGGCCCGGTTGCTGGCTCTCGATGCTCGATCTGTTCTGGTCTGGTTGCCAGCTCTCGATGCTCGCTCTGTTCGGGCCTGGTAGTCACCTCTCGGCGCTCGCTCTGTTCTGGCTCGCTTGTCACCTCTCGGCGCCGCACTGTGTTCTGGCACGGTTGCTGGCTCTCGGTGCCCCGCTCTGTTCTGGCCCGGTTGCTGGCTCTCGATGCTCGCTCTGTTCTGGCCTGGTTGCCAGCTCTCGATGCTCGCTCTGTTCTGGCCTGGTAGTCACCTCTCGGTGCCCCGCTCTGTTCTGGCCTGGTTGCCGACTCTCTGCGCCCCGGTCTGTTTTGGCCCGGTTGTCACCTCTCGGCGCTCGCTCTGTTCTGGCTCGCTTGTTTGCTCTCGGTGTCTCGCTTTGTTTTGGCCCGGTTGCCGACTCTTGGCACTCCGCTCTGTTCTGGCCCGGTTGCTGGCTCTTGGCGCCGCACTCTGTTCTGGCCCGGTTGCTGGCTCTCGGTGCCCCGCTCTGTTCTGGCCCGGTTGCTGGCTCTCGGCGCCCCGCTCTGTTCTGACCTGTAGGTCACTCTTTTCAGGGCAGATAACCATTAGGGGGTCCCTGGTTGCAGACTTTCACAGGAGGATGGGGGTCGTCATCCACTACCTGCGTTTCTGATTCTTGTTTTTCCGTGACAGGTCGCAGGGTTTTCTCCGCCCGTTTGGAATTACAGATGCCTGTATAATCGTCTATACATGCAAGATGCGGGGATTTGTAGGACCATCTATTCGGGGCCCTGCCATTGTCTGAGGGGGTCCTGTGTCTCCACTTCCAGGAACCTGTCCTCCATTGACATTGGTCATTCACTCCTGCAATCCTCCGGATACCATGAGCCAGAGCGGTGGGCCGAGCCCCGGGCCTGTGGACTCGCCTCTGCTCTTACAAAGCTCCGAGCTCCTCTGCAGTTTGGCAAATTCTCAGCCCGAACGGATGCGACATCCAGACTCTGTGACCTCTTCACCCAAGAGCCTCCCTCCATCACCTGTCCCCCAGACTGCCATTCCTCTGTCTGCCGGAGACTGGGAGAGTCGTGAGGAGCTCCGTCAGAGAGAGCTAGAGGAGGCAAGGGCACGGGCCGCTCAGATGGAGAAGACCATGCGCTGGTGGTCAGACTGCACCGCCAACTGGAGGGAGAAGTGGAGCAAAGTCAGAGCCGAGAGGAACAAGGCCAGGGAGGAGGGGGCGCAGCTCCGCAATCGGCTGGAAGTGCTGAGCAAAGAGCTAAGTGCAATGAAACGAGAGCGGCAAGAAGGCATCAGCGAGATGGAGCAGCTGCGCAGAGAGGTGGAGAGACTGCGCGGCAAAGAGCAGGAGCCGGAGGAACCGGTGCGGGATGTGGACACTGAGAGACCCCTAAAGATCAAGGTAAGACCACAAGACTCACACTGGTGCACAGACTGAGGGAGAGTGTAAACGCCTTGCCTGTGGTTGCCCCCAGAGCGCCAGTCGCACCTCCTTCTCTTGGCTGCCTCGTCCGATGCAGCAACCACGGGAGAGCCACCAAGAGGATAATCCCATACACCAAACAGTAGCGGCGTCTCATGTCTCTGTAACCCCTGATTTCAGGAGATGGACACAGACCTGCAGCAAGAGGACTGTGAGCAGCACAACGGGGGCTCACCACACAGCCCCAGACCCCGGCATTGGGAGGAGCGAGACCTCATTGAGGACGAGGCGCCAAGGATCACCGCACTGAGGCTGCGACTCGACGAGAGTCAGAAGGTTCTGCTGAAGGAGAGAGAGTGAGCAAGTGGGGAAGGTGGTATAGTGATCTGGAGTGGGGGTATAATGGAGGGGGGTTGTAGTGGAGTGGAGGAGGGTTGTAGTGGTGTGGAGGGGGGTTGTAGTGGTGTGGAGGGGGGTTGTAGTGGTGTGGAGGGGGGTTGTAGTGGTGTGGAGGAGGGTTGTAGTGGTGTGGAGGAGGGTTGTAGTGGTGTGGAGGAGGGTTGTAGTGGAGGGGGGTTGTAGTGGTGTGGAGGAGGGTTGTAGTGGTGTGGAGGAGGGTTGTAGTGGTGTGGAGGGGGGTTGTAGTGGTGTGGAGGGGGGTTGTAGTGGAGGGGGGTTGTAGTGGTGTGGAGGAGGGTTGTAGTGGAGGGGGGTTGTAGTGGTGTGGAGGAGGGTTGTAGTGGAGGGGGGTTGTAGTGGTGTGGAGGAGGGTTGTAGTGGAGGGGGGTTGTAGTGGTGTGGAGGAGGGTTGTAGTGGAGGGGGGTTGTAGTGGTGTGGAGGAGGGTTGTAGTGGAGGGGGGTTGTAGTGGTGTGGAGGAGGGTTGTAGTGGAGGGGGGTTGTAGTGGTGTGGAGGAGGGTTGTAGTGGAGGGGGGTTGTAGTGGTGTGGAGGAGGGTTGTAGTGGAGGAGGGTTGTAGTGGAGGGGGGTTGTAGTGGTGTGGAGGAGGGTTGTAGTGGTGTGGAGGAGGGTTGTAGTGGTGTGGAGGAGGGTTGTAGTGGTGTGGAGGAGGGTTGTAGTGGAGGGGGGTTGTAGTGGTGTGGAGGAGGGTTGTAGTGGTGTGGAGGAGGGTTGTAGTGGTGTGGAGGAGGGTTGTAGTGGTGTGGAGGGGGGTTGTAGTGGTGTGGAGGGGGGTTGTAGTGGTGTGGAGGGGGGTTGTAGTGGTGTGGAGGGGGGTTGTAGTGGTGTGGAGGGGGGTTGTAGTGGTGTGGAGGGGGGTTGTAGTGGTGTGGAGGAGGGTTGTAGTGGAGGGGGGTTGTAGTGGTGTGGAGGGGGGTTGTAGTGGTGTGGAGGAGGGTTGTAGTGGTGTGGAGGAGGGTTGTAGTGGAGGGGGGTTGTAGTGGTGTGGAGGAGGGTTGTAGTGGAGGGGGGTTGTAGTGGTGTGGAGGGGGGTTGTAGTGGAGGGGGGTTATAGTGGTGTGGAGGGGGATATAGTGGAGAGGGGGAATAGCTTTGTGGGGGAGTACAACGGTGTGGAGGTGGTGGTATGGCGGTGTGGAGGGGGATTTACCATTGGCGAAGGGTGATATACTGGGGAGAGGGATATAGCAGTGTGGAGGGGGTGGTATAGCGGTGTGGAGGGGGATATACCATTGGGGAAGTGGGATATACTGGGGAGAGAGATATAGCGGTAGGGAGGGCGGATATAGTCGGCGGTTTGTGTCTCTCTATATGGGGGGCGTGTGTAAGATGAGAGGATTCATATACAGAGAGGGGGTGTGTGAATATATGATGGGAGGTGCTGTATATATGGTGGGAGGGTGTGGCGGCAGGAGGATGCATGTGGTCCTCCCCTCCCCTGCTTTTCTCTGTAGCTCTCAGTCCCAGTGCATAGACAGGAGACCTCTATATTAGGGCTTCGTCACAGCACTGTATCCATGAGGCCGTTGAGCGCGTGTGTGTGGCTGGCCCTGGACCCCCCGCTGAGCGCTTGGCCGTCTGATGGCGCGGCCTCTCGGTGTCTGATGGCGCGGCCTCTCGGTGTCTGATGGCGCGGCCTCTCGGTGTCTGATGGCGCGGCCTCTCGGTGTCTGATGGCGCGGCCTCTCGGTGTCTGATGGCGCGGCCTCTCGGTGTCTGATGGCGCGGCCTCTCGGTGTCTGATGGCGCGGCCTCTCGGTGTCTGATGGCGCGGTTGCCGGTATTATACTATGGGGCAGAGCCCTCCAGCTGTGACGAGCAGTGTATATCGGACGGCGTGCACCCATTCCAGTGACACATCGACCTGCGCCGATCACATCCGTCCCATTTACACAGACAACGGAGAAGAAGCAGACGTCCCATTCCCAGTCTCCTCCGCTGTCCTCTGATAGTGTGGTCACAATGAGCGACAGTCGGCTCACACTCTGATCAGGCTTTAGTATAATCGGCCGATTATCTCACCGGAGAACATTCGCCCTTGTGACCCCGGCCTAAGAGACCCTAATACTGGGGGTGATAAAGTTTTGGGACTTCAGATGGAGATGACCCCCGCTAAGCGTGTGGCTTGCTGTCCCTGGACCCCCGCTGAGTGCATGGCTTGCTGTCCCAGGACCCCCGCTGAGCGCGTGACCGACTCTTCCCTGGACACCCGCTGAGGAGCATGGTCGGCTGCCCTGGGACCCCTATGCCCTCAGCAGGGTGATGCGTGTGCTGACTTCCCAATGTTTTACCTGACATAACTATAGGGACAAGATGTTGCTACGTAAGACCATGGAGAGAATGGAGGCCGAGGTCAGCCACTGCAGGGAGAAGTGTGAGGAGCTGAGCAAGTCCAGGCAGGAGGCTGTCACTCAGGTAAGAAGCTGTCCTGTGGGTGGAGTCATCAGATTGGGGGAGGAGCTCTTAGTGTATAGCCAGAATGCTGGGGGAGCGATGTGGGCTGAGTCATCAGATCAAAAATGTTGAAAGTGGTGCTTATATGAATACATCACCACAACCACCATCAGTACTTCAGTACATCACCAGAAGCAAGATTTAAGTATTTGAGGATGATTTGGAGAGTTTCTGCTAAAAAAAATGAAAAAAAAATCTGTGTGAACACACACTAATTTAAATTGAGTTTTGGGAGCAGAAATCTTCATAAAAAATACTCAAAACTTAGTTAGAGATTTGAAATTAAGTTCCTGCACAAAATACCCCTCCCCCTCACACACTGCCCTTCTCCGTAATGTCCCCCGCACACACTGCCCTCCGAAATGTCCCCCTCACACACTGCCCTTCTCCGTAATGTCCCCCTCACACACTGCCCTTCTCCGTAATGCCGTTTTCCCCGCTGCTCTTCATCGTAATGTCGTCCCATCCCCCTCACACACTGCCCTTCTACGTAATGTCGTTTTCCCCCGCTGCTCTTCTTCGTAATGTCGTCCCCTCCACCTCACACACTGCCCTTCTCTGTAATGTCCCCCTCACACACTGCCCTTCTCCGTAATGTCCCCCTCACACACTGCCCTTCTCCGTAATGTCTTTTTCCCCGCTGCTCTTCTTCGTAATGTCATCCCCTCCCCCTCACACACTGCCCTTCTCCGTAATGTCCCCCCCCACGCTGCCCTTCTCTGTAATGTCATTCCCCCACAGTGGGGGGTTGTGTGCGGAGTCATCTACATGAGGAGAGGATATTAGTGTATAGACAGAGCACTGGGGGGTGATGTGGGGGAGGGGCTCTCTGTATTGACAGAAAGCTGGGAGATGATGTCGGCAGAGTCATCTAATTAGGGGAGGGGCTCAATATATAGAGGCAACACTTGGATGGGATATGGGTGGAGTCACCTAATTAGGGGAGGGGCCTTATGTGGGTCAAAGGGACAGATCCAGGGAGGATCACGGCAGTGATCTGCCGGTGACCAAGTCACTAATCTGTGACCCCTGCCTCCAGCTCACCCTCCTCAGAGAGCGGCACCAGGACGAGATGGGTCGGATTTCTGAAGATCTGCAGGATGAGCTTGGAGTCCGATGCAGCATGGACAAGAAGCTGGCGGAGCTGAGGGCGGAGGTACGATCCCCTTTGTCAGCCCAGGGGCCCAGACTGCAGGTTTACCTACAGGTCTCTGTGTGGTCTGTATAGATGGAGGGGCTCCAGGCAGAGAACGCGGAGGAGTGGGGCCGGCGGGAGAGGCTGGAGACGGAGAAACTCAGCCTAGAGAGAGACAACAAGAAGCTGCGTCTCCAGATCCAGGACCTGGAAGAGATTTTGACACGGAAAAGAAGGCAGACAGCCAGCGCCCTGGACACCGACCTGAAGTCCATCCAGGCGGAGCTCTTGGAAAAAAGCAAGGTATGGATGACCTGGTGTGCAACATAAAGAGGGACAGTGCTCCGCTCACACACCTCTGTAGTACTGGAGCGCTCCGCTCACACACCTCTGCAGTACTGGAGCGCTCCGCTCACGCACCTCTGTAGTACTGGAGCGCTCCGCTCACGCACCTCTGTAGTACTGGAGCGCTCCGCTCACACACCTCTGTAGTACTGGAGCGCTCCGCTCACACACCTCTGTAGTACTGGAGCGCTCCGCTCACACACCTCTGTAGTACTGGAGCGCTCCGCTCACACACCTTTGTAGTACTGGAGCGCTCCGCTCACACACCTCTGCTGTACTGGAGCGCTCCGCTCACACACCTCTGCTGTACTGGAGCGCTCCCCTCAGTGACACACACCTCTGCTGTACTGGAGCGCTCCCCTCAGTGACACACACCTCTGCTGTACTGGAGCGCTCCCCTCAGTGACACACACCTCTGCTGTACTGGAGCGCTCCCCTCAGTGACACACACCTCTGCTGTACTGGAGCGCTTCCCTCAGTTACAAACACCTCTGCTGTACTGGAGCGCTCCCCTCAGTTACAAACACCTCTGCTGTACTGGAGCGCTCCCCTCAGTGACACACACCTCTGCTGTACTGGAGCGCTCCCCTCAGTTACACACACCTCTGCTGTACTGGAGCGCTCCCCTCAGTGACACACACCTCTGCTGTACTGGAGCGCTCCCCTCAGTGACACACACCTCTGCTGTACTGGAGCGCTCCCCTCAGTGACAAACACCTCTGCTGTACTGGAGCGCTCCCCTCAGTGACACACACCTCTGCTGTACTGGAGCGCTCCCCTCAGTGACACACACCTCTGCTGTACTGGAGCGCTCCCCTCAGTGACACACACCTCTGCTGTACTGGAGCGCTCCCCTCAGTTACAAACACCTCTGCTGTACTGGAGCGCTCCCCTCAGTGACACACACCTCTGCTGTACTGGAGCGCTCCCCTCAGTGACACACACCTCTGCTGTACTGGAGCGCTCCCCTCAGTGACACACACCTCTGCTGTACTGGAGTGCTTATCCCATTCCTCCCCTAGCCCCTGCCAAGAGAGATGAGCTCACTGAATGATCAGATATGGTTATCGTCAGGTTTACTTCTGATGCGCTGTTTTATTTTTCACCCTAAACAACAGGAACTGTCCGACCTGCAACATAATCACGCCAAGCTGAAGAAGCAGCACCACGAGAAATCTGCAGAACTCGCTCACTCCAGTCGCCGCGTGGAACAGCTAGAGGGGGAGGTGAAGAAACTGCGTCTCCGAGTAGAAGAACTAAAAACGGAGCTCGGCCAGGCGGAGGACCAGGTGACAACATGGAGGTCAAGACCCCAAAATGAGTGGTCAAAGCCCATGGTTACTAAACTCCACTCTCAAAGCCACAGGCCCGCCCCTGGTGATGGCATCACTGATATAGCAGACGTGAGGCCACACCCCTTATATACAGCCCGCCCCTCATCTATTACTGCTGACAGCCAGCCGACAATATGTGTGATGGATGTCAGCTCCGCACCCTGGTAATAACATCACATAGAGCTTGCTCCTCATCTATTACTGCTGACAACTGGCCTCTATACATGTGTGAGGAGTGTTGGCCCCGCCCCCTGGTGACATCACTGATAAGGCGCAATCAGACATGAGGCCACACCCCTTTATATACAGCCCGCCCCTCATCTATTACTGCTGACGACAACCGCCCTGGCTATGGTGTATATTTCCATTCCTCAGGGTTGTCGCCCGCCTCTTTTAGCTGCCAGGTGGGGTCACCATGATTTCTAGGCAGAGGGCGGCTGTGGACTCAGATTTTCTGGAGATTTTTGGTTTCATGGTTTCCGACTTCCCATTATTCTTACAGTTAGACGAGACGCAGAATCAGATCCGAAAATTGCAGAGATCTCTGGACGAACAGACAGAAATGAACGAAAACCTGCAGGTCCAGCTGGAGCATCTACAGTCCAGGTGCATGATGGGAAATGTATACATATATATGGTCACTATACACACACTATATATAGGCTCATGAAATACAGAATGTAGAGTAGGACCCCCCTATTGAGATTTGCCGTGACGTTGGCAGGGGTGGCTCAAAAAATTGATCAATTATTTGCTAAAAATCTCATTTTTTTTATTATAGTACAGTTGGAATAAATTTGTGAATTTTCACTTTTTATATGATGCATGCCAATTTCAGATCGTGCTGGTTCCCTTTTTTTTCTCTTTTTTTTTTTTTTCTCTTTTTTTTCTATATATAGGCTATATAGAGCCGCCCTGTATCCTCATAGATACACACTATATATATAGATTATATAGACCCCCCCATATCCTAATGTATACACTACATATAGAGCCGCCCTGTATCCTCATGTATACACACTATATATAGATTATATACCCCCATATCCTCATGTATACACTACATATAGGGCCGCCCTGTATCCTCATGTATACACACTATATATAGATTATATACCCCCATATCCTCATGTATACACTACATATAGAGCCGCCCCGTATCCTCATATCTAAATACATATAGACTATTTAGGGCCACTCTCTATCCTCATATATACACACTACATGTAGATTATATGGACCCCCTGTATATATATAATATATATATAATGAGGATACAGGGCGGCTCTAATATATATATATATATATATATATATATATATATATAGCTGCCCTGTATCCTCATATACACTCTACATATCGAGCAGCCCTGTATCCTCATCTATACAAACTACATATAGATTATACAGATCCCCCCCCCCATATCCTTATGTATACACTACATATAGAGCCACCCTGTATCCTCATATATAAACACTACATATTGATTAAATAGACCCCCACCATGTCATGTATACACTAAATATAGAACTGCCCTGTATCCTCATATATAAACACTACTTATAGTTTATGTAGACCCACTATGTATCCTCATATATATACGCTACATGTAGGCTATATAGACCTGCCCTGTATCGCCATATACTAACTAAATATAGCGCTGCCCTGTATCCTCTGTATATACACTACATATAGAGCCGTCCTGTATATATATATATATATATATATATATATATATATATATATATATATCACACTACATATTGACTTTATAGTAGATACACTAGAATACATGGATCTATGATATACATTTCAATTATTAAAGTTGACCAAAGTCACCATACCATATCATATTGAAAGAAATTTGACTCCGTCTAAAGCTTATATAGGACATCAATAGAGGCTAAATACGCAATCATTTTATAAATAAACAAAACTCTTTTTATTTATATATGCAGCACAGAAAGGACACACACACACAATAATAATTTAAAATCAACACAGCAAAAATTGGGCAGTGTGATTGGATATGGGGCTTATTATATTGTCAAATACAATTGATATAACATGAGAGCTTATGAAAAAGTACACATTTCTAGCATTGATGGCAATCAAATAGTTAAAGAATCTGTATAACAGATTTAAACAGGTCAAATGACCTATAACAGCAGTGGACAGCCTAATAAATGAATGCAACATAGCAGGGCATACACCAGGACTAAATCTTAGAGAATAGGTAGGCATCGCATAGTGACAATAATAAGGGCAAACAGCCCTATAACTCTGATGCCAACTGTGACGACATGGACTCTCATGGGTTAAAGTTTCTTAACATTCAGCCAGACTATTGTTCTTATGTGTGCTAAGTCATGTTTGCTTAGCTATTGTATCTCCAGTCTCTTCCAGTAATCATTGTATTGTAGGTGTGTATTGCTAATGTGATTACCTTAGTAGCCATTGTCTAGTCGGAGACTTGCAGGCTCCATGTAGATATCCTCAGTCTTTCTACCCACATCATTTAAATGAACATTATCCATGCAGCTTGAAATTCATCCAATGGGAGAAGCAATCTTGTCCAACCAATCGATGAGGACGCAGTGTATCCTAAGGGAAGGTTATGGCTATAAAAGGGACTTCTTTAAGCCACCAGGGTTGATGGATGCTGATGGATCCAGTCTAAGCTCTTCGGAGCTGACTAGAGGATCAGGATATCTTATGGCTTCTGTCACAAACCACCGGGGGGGTCACTCAGAAATCCCCCGCGCTGGCTACCAGTACGTCACAATCGGGGGGGTAACAAGTGGGGGGTCACCCCTCCTTTATACCTCCCGACCGACAGACAGAGCACGTGACGCGCTCTCTAGCGCCCCTCTTATAGTCAGGCCAATTATGGAATTGCCCGACAATAAGCAAGGAGGCCGCTATACTACTTATGCCGATTATTGAAGGGTCCCCGGTGAGAGTAGGGTATATATTCCCCCGACCTCCGCGGGCGGAATATATAAAACCTCCCTGAATCTCACTGGCCTCCCCACAATAATCCTTGGCACAACTCGCTGCCACCAACCGCTTCACGGTAACTATTAGCCGAACACACAGACGTGGGATTCAAGATCGAGATAACAGAACAGCCCAAGATTAATTATATAATTTAATCAGCCTAAAGCACACTAGAAACTACAATATATACAATAGGGAATCTACAGAATATACATATGTCAGAGTACAGTTACAGATAAAGCATGGTTTACAAACAGGTATGCAATTCAATCAGTTACCTTGTGCGTCTGGCCACAGGGGGGCGCTGTAGACCAGGTTTCTAGGAACTCCCACAGATGTTTCCTGCACGTGACCCCCAGCGAAAGAACACTGGAAAATGGCCGAAGTAGGGTTATCAACCTGGGCAAATCCAGGTCCCCTCCTACCTTCGTGACCTCAGAGGGAGCACTGCTCCACCCCTGGCTGGAGTTATGGACAAAATCCACAACATGGAATATGGCCATAACTTGGCCTGGGAGCGTCGTAGGCGGACGCCAATGCTCTCATTGTGACAGTTATGAATTTAGCTACAGAATGAGAGGTTTCATGGCTTGTCTACTAGTTCCACATTGGCTGATATCACGCCTGGGGTATTTCCCAAGCTCCCGCTCCCATAAAAAAGGTGTGCCAGCATCGTCCGCATGCGAAAACACCATTTTTATGGTTGCCGTATTTATCGGAAATATGGCTTGCGAGATATGAACCATTTTTTACTGGAGTCGTTCTGTCTGGCTAGTTCCAGAGCCTTATAATGAGATACAACTCTTGTTACAGGGTGACGGCAGGGAGTCATCCTGTGTCCTTTGTTCCCACATCACCTAATTTCCATATCACAGGAGATGGCCATGGGATGGGTTGCTAAACAAGTTGTGTGAAGGAAAGGGGGGGTGACACCAGGAGAGGGCTTCCTGACATAACTTGAATATCATGATTTATCGTCATATCTCCGGATTTACCTCACACCTCCCCCCTTTTGAGGGCGCTAGGGGGCAGCACACTCCGGTGTTCCCCCGTGCGCCCGTCCGCGACCTCTCCTTGTCGGGACAGCCCGTCTGCGTTACCGTGGTCACGGCCCCTTTTGTGGCGAATGGTGAAGTTGTATTGCTGGAGCGCAAGGCTCCATCGCAACAGTCGCCCATTCGTCCCAGAGACGGTGTGCAACCAGCTGAGGGGGTTGTGGTCCGTCTCCACGATGAAGTGGCGCCCGTATAGATAGGGTTGCAGACGCTGCAGGGCCCACACTATGGCCAGGCACTCCTTCTCCATTGTGGAATAGGCCACTTCCCTCGGTAACAGCTTCCTGCTCAGGTACAAGACTGGGTGCTCTTGGCTCGCAGAGTCCCCCTGGCTGAGCACCGCACCGAGGCCGAAGTCACTGGCGTCGGTCTGTACTACAAACGACCGCGTGAAGTCGGCTGCCTGTAGCACGGGCGGGCTGGACAGGGCGTCCTTTAGGGCCCGGAAGGCTGTCTCGCAGTCCATTGTCCAATCGACTGCAGAGGGCAGCTTCTTCTTGGTGAGGTCCGTCAGGGGCTTTGCCAGGCTACTATAGCATGGAACAAACCTCCTATAGTACCCAGCGGTCCCCAAGAAGGACATCACCTGCTTCTTGGTCCTGGGGGTGGGCCAGGATGCGATGGCCTCCACTTTCTCAGGCTCGGGCTTCAGTGTTCCCCCGCCTACCCGGTGACCGAGGTACTGGACCTCGCTCATGGCCAGCTGACACTTGCCCGGCTTGATGGTCAAACCTGCCCGGTGGACCCGCCTGAGCACCTGTGCTAGATGCTCTAGGTGATCTTCCCAGGTGGGACTGAAGACGGCAATGTCATCCAGGTACGCGGCCGCGTACCCTTCAAGTCCCTTGAGCAGGGTGTTGACCATCCGCTGGAAAGTGGCAGGGGCATTCCTCATCCCGAATGGCATCACCGTGGACTCGTACAGTCCAAATGGGGTAATAAAGGCAGAGCGTTCCCTGGCCTTGCGAGTCAGGGGGATCTGCCAATATCCCCGGCTCAGGTCCATGATGGTCAGGTACTGAGCCCCGGCCAACTGATCGAGCAGGTCATCGATGCGTGGCATTGGGTACGCATCGGCGACCGTGACAGCATTGAGCCCCCTGTAGTCCACGCAGAACCGAGTGGTTCGGTCCTTCTTAGGGACGAGGACTACAGGCGAGGCCCAAGCGCTGTTGGATGCCTGGATCACCCCCAGCTTCAGCATCTCGTCAATCTCCTGGCGCATGTGTTGCTGCACCTCCAGGGAGACCCGATATGCTGAACGCCGGATCGGGGGATGATCCCCAGTGTCCACGTGATGGACAGCCAAGTCAGTCCTTCCGGGCTGGTTGGTAAACAACCCCCGGAAGGGGTGTAGGGTGGCCCACAGCTGGGACCGTTGGTCCTCCAAGAGCTGGTGGCCAACCTCCACATCCTCAATGGATCCGCCTGCCCTAACCTGGGCTAGCATATCCAAGAGGGTTTCCGCTTCTCCCTCCTCGGGCAGGTTGCACACGGGGAGCGCACATGCCTCCCGCTCATGATGTGCCTTCATCATGTTCACATGGAAGGGCTTCCGCCTTCCACGGGCAGGGTCCAGGGTGACCAGGTACGTCACAGGGTTGAGCTGCTGGTACACGAGGTATGGGCCTTCCCAGGCTGCCTGAAGCTTGTCCTGTGGTACGGGGACCAGTACCCACACCTTTTGACCCACTTGGTAGGTCCTCTCACAAGCGTTCTGGTCGTACCAACGCTTCTGATCGGCCTGGGCTTGAGCCATATTGTCGTGTACCAGTTGCGTCAAGGCCTGCATTTTGTCCCGGAAGCGCATGACATACTCGATAACCGACACTCCAGGGGTGGCCAAATCCCCTTCCCAAGCCTCTTTCACCAGAGCCAGGGGGCCCCGCACACGTCGCCCGTACAGGAGCTCAAACGGTGAGAATCCTGTTGAGGCCTGTGGAACCTCCCGGTAAGCAAATAACAGGTGTGGGAGATACCGCTCCCAGTCACGCCCATGGGAGTCGACCAACATCTTAAGCATCTGCTTTAAGGTGCCATTGAACCGCTCGCACAGGCCATTAGTCTGTGGATGGTACGGGCTGGCCACCAGATGTCGCACCTGGACCTGCTTACAGAGGGCCTCCATCAGCTGGGACATGAATTGGGTCCCCCGGTCAGTGAGCATTTCCTGGGGAAAACCCACTCGGGAGAAAATCTCCAGCAATGCGGTGGCCACCTTGTCAGCCCGAATGGACGACAAGGCCACTGCTTCTGGGTACCGGGTGGCATAGTCCACTACCGTCAGTATGAAGCGTTTCCCGGAGCTGCTGGGGATGGCCAGCGGGCCGACCAGATCCACAGCCACCCTCCTGAAAGGCTCATCGATGATTGGCAGAGATACTAGTGGGGCTTTGGGGTGTGGCCCCGCCTTCCCCACTCTCTGACAGGTTTCACACGAACGGCAGTAGGCAGCCACATCGGCCCCCATTTTTGGCCAGTAGAAATGCTGGTTTAACCTGGCCTTGGTCTTAGCGATCCCTAGGTGTCCGGCCATCGGAATCTCATGTGCGATCCGCAACAACTCCGTCCGGAACGGATAGGGTACCACCAACTGTCGGTCCCTGGGCCACGCCTCCGGTGAACCCTGCTGGACCGTGGCCCGGTACAGCCGTCCTTGGTCCCAGACCACTCGCTCCGGGTCCGAGTCCGAGGGAGGCTGTGCCGCCTGCTCCTTAAGAGCTTTCAGGCTGTCGTCAGCTTCTAACGCTGCCTGAAACCCCTGACTAGATGTGGCCAGAATCGACGAGACTGTCACATCTTCGGTCAGTACCCCGGGACCTGTGTCCTGGCCTCCACCTGACTCGGCTGCCACTTGGTCAGAAGGGGAAGAGCTATCGGACCTCCGGGAGGCCCCTTGGCTTCCAGCACTCCCACTGCGGGTGACAGCGGCCACAGCCGCTGCGACCGTGGGTCGTGCCTGCTCCTCCTCCGTTCCTGACCAAGTCGCCGGTTGAGGCAGACCTACCTGGCTTCCTGACACCCCGGTTGTGGGGGAACCATGCACCGAGATCTTACCTGGGAGCACTTCCGCTCCTGGACCGGCCCCAATCTCACCTGCCTGTTCCCCTCCTGCAGCAACAGAACCCCGCTGTGAAATCTCTGGGGACCCCACATTTGCTGTGGTAGCCCCCACCCCACACACTGGTCCTCCCCCTGCAGCACCCTGCTCTCTGCTTATCCCTGCAGAGGGCAACAGATCCCAGCTCACAGGCTGATTACTTGTAGAGGCATTGTCACACCTTTCTCTGACCCCCTCCCCTGTCACAGCTGCAGCTGTGTGTGTGTCTATGGTGTCTATGCAAGCAGAAATATCAGAGTTCACTCCCTCCTCCCTTACATCATTCATAGATAACACATTAACATTGTCCGGAGGCATGTCAGTACTGGCTGAAGGTTCAGCCCTTGGTTGGGGCCCAAACTGGGAGGTTATCTGCCCCAAATCTGTCCCAAGTAGCACGTTTGCGGGGATCCGATCAGTTACCCCCACCTCCCTCACCCCTCGCCCTGCGCCCCAGTCCACATAAATGTCAGCAACAGGCAGCGCCGGGTCAATGCCTCCAATCCCGGAGACAGCGAGGGTTTTTCCAGGGATCAAGTCTTGGGGGGACACCATCTCAGGCCGCACCAGAGTCACCTCCGAGGCGCTGTCTCGCAGTCCTATGGTCACAGACCGGCCGACGGTGACAGGTTGGAAGCTGTCCAGGGACCTACCACCACCCCCACCCACACAATACACCTTGGGCGGCCCTTGGGACGGGGACGGAGCCGGGGCCTTGGGACGCTGAGGGCACATGGCCTTGAAGTGTCCAGGTAGGTTGCACTGGTGGCACCGTCTTGGTTCTGCCACGGGCCTGGAGAGGGGAGTTGAGGGGGACACCCCCTGCAGTCTAGGGGCAGGTGGGGCAGTCGCAGAATTCATCTTACCCCCTCTCCAGGTGCTGCTGGTGGCTGCTCTCCTGGCTTCAGGAGCCCGATTGTTGGTGTAGTCATCGGCCAGGGCAGCTGTAGCCGTGGACCCCTTTGGCTTCTGGTCTCGGATGAACTGGCGGAGATCCTCAGGGCAGTTCCACAAGAGTTGCTCCGTGATGAACAAGTCCAGGATCTCCGGTCCGGTGGAAAGCTGCAGGCCTTGGGTCCAGTGGTCGGCAGCTCGGGCAAGTGCCCGCCTGTGGTCAGCCCAGGAGTCCTTTGGTCCCTTCTGTAGGCTCCGGAACTTCTTGCGGTAGGACTCTGGGGTGAGGTTGTACTGTTGGATCAGGGCCCGCTTGATGGTGTCGTAGCCCTGATCTGCCTCAGCAGGCAAGTCCCCAAGGATATCCAGGGCCTTACCCCTTAAACGGGGGGTCAGGTATTTGGCCCACTGCTCCTTGTCCAGATGGTGCTGCAAGCAAGTCCGTTCAAAAGCAGTCAAGAAAGAGTCCAAGTCTCCATCCTTCTCCAGCACTGGGAAGTCCTCAACACGGACCTTTGGAAGTTTGGTGTCTTGAAGGTCACGTGTGGCTGATGAGGGCCGGAGCTGAGCTAGCTGCAGCTGGTGGTCACGGTCTGCCTGTTGCCGTCGCTCCGCAGCCTCACGCTCTGCCTGGCGCTCTTCACGCGCTGCCTGCCGCTCTGCCCTGCGCTCTGCCAGGAGTTCCTTGTAGCCCTCCTGGTCTCCAGCCTGGAGAAGGGCCATAGCCATTTGAAGAAGGCTATCCGAGCCTCCCAGGCTCGGTGGAATGGCACGTGGTGATCTGCGGCCCGCTGCGGAGCCTGGTGATTCACTGTCCATTGCAGAGCGGAGGGCTGGCATCTGGCTGGTTGAGGACCCTTGGGCGAGCTCCTCCTCATTTTGTCCAGCAGTGCCAGGTTGTGCGATGTCCTCTGCAGAGCTGTTCTCTGGCGTCGGGCTCTTGGAGGGCTCGTGGACAACCTTCTCATCGTCTCTGGCCTGAGCATCGGCCATTCCTTTGGCTTTGCTCCTGGTGCTCTCAGCCATTCTTGCAGACTTTGGTCACTGACACAGAACTGACACCTGATGCCTCCACACACCTTACAGTATCTGCACTCTGACACTCTAGTGTTGAGCTAGTCTGAAGACCCCAGCAGCCACAGCTGCTGCAGGCAGTCTTTAGTGTCTGGGAGTATGGGTCTCACACTCACACACACTATTATCTCGATCCCACCGCTTGCCACCAATATGTCACAAACCACCGGGGGGGTCACTCAGAAATCCCCCGCGCTGGCTACCAGTACGTCACAATCGGGGGGTAACAAGTGGGGGGTCACCCCTCCTTTATACCTCCCGACCGACAGACAGAGCACGTGACGCGCTCTCTAGCGCCCCTCTTATAGTCAGGCCAATTATGGAATTGCCCGACAATAAGCAAGGAGGCCGCTATACTACTTATGCCGATTATTGAAGGGTCCCCGGTGAGAGTAAGGTATATATTCCCCCGACCTCCGCGGGCGGAATATATAAAACCTCCCTGAATCTCACTGGCCTCCCCACAATAATCCTTGGCACAACTCGCTGCCACCAACCGCTTCACGGTAACTATTAGCCGAACACACAGACGTGGGATTCAAGATCGAGATAACAGAACAGCCCAAGATTAATTATATAATTTAATCAGCCTAAAGCACACTAGAAACTACAATATATACAATAGGGAATCTACAGAATATACATATGTCAGAGTACAGTTACAGATAAAGCATGGTTTACAAACAGGTATGCAATTCAATCAGTTACCTTGTGCGTCTGGCCACAGGGGGGCGCTGTAGACCAGGTTTCTAGGAACTCCCACAGATGTTTCCTGCACGTGACCCCCAGCGAAAGAACACTGGAAAATGGCCGAAGTAGGGTTATCAACCTGGGCAAATCCAGGTCCCCTCCTACCTTCGTGACCTCAGAGGGAGCACTGCTCCACCCCTGGCTGGAGTTATGGACAAAATCCACAACATGGAATATGGCCATAACTTGGCCTGGGAGCGTCGTAGGCGGACGCCAATGCTCTCATTGTGACAGTTATGAATTTAGCTACAGAATGAGAGGTTTCATGGCTTGTCTACTAGTTCCACATTGGCTGATATCACGCCTGGGGTATTTCCCAAGCTCCCGCTCCCATAAAAAAGGTGTGCCAGCATCGTCCGCATGCGAAAACACCATTTTTATGGTTGCCGTATTTATCGGAAATATGGCTTGCGAGATATGAACCATTTTTTACTGGAGTCGTTCTGTCTGGCTAGTTCCAGAGCCTTATAATGAGATACAACTCTTGTTACAGGGTGACGGCAGGGAGTCATCCTGTGTCCTTTGTTCCCACATCACCTAATTTCCATATCACAGGAGATGGCCATGGGATGGGTTGCTAAACAAGTTGTGTGAAGGAAAGGGGGGGTGACACCAGGAGAGGGCTTCCTGACATAACTTGAATATCATGATTTATCGTCATATCTCCGGATTTACCTCACAGCTTCAAACTAGGGACCCCGGTTCCGGTTGGAGACCATATCCACAGCCTAGGGATTTCGACTCCGGCTGCCAGGATTTTAACATCAAACCAGGACTACCTAAGGAGGACACTCGGGTTGGGACAGTTCAGTCACCTGTTACAGACTTTGCAGCCCTCAGACAGCTTGGAACCTGTGAGGCATGGACATTCTAAATCGCTGGTGAGCCAGCGGAAGGGTGAGACTCTGTTGCCTGTTACATTTGTGTGTTTTGCTGGTTATGTGTTATGTGCCGTTAATTGTTTGGGGATCCAATAAAGTCTAATTATTGTGGTTCCCTCATCCTGTGTTGTCTGAGTAGTGTTACTCCCACGGTTAAGGAGGCCGGCGTTCAGTTGGGATGAGCCCTGAGCCACGCTGTCTTTCTAAAGGCGGCGGGTTTTGGTGGACGAGAGCACCCACTGAGCCCCGTGTCTCCACAATTGGTGGCAGCGGTGGGATACTACTCAGCCTGGTTTACCCAGGGGAGCTGCAGCGGACTGGTGTTCGTGGACACCGTCCAGGGCTCAACAACCAGGGAGGCACATAAGCATACCCAGCAGGCCATAGGGGAGGCATTCAGGTTTCGGACGCTGCTATGTCCAACCCCACCAGCTCAGCCATGGGACAAGGACAGGAGAGGAGTTACGACCGTTGCAGTAAATGGATGCTACAGGATCTGTGCCAGAGGCGAAAGATTATCTACTGGAACGCTGAGACTCGGTCAGCCTTGATCCAGAAATTAGTCTGTTGGGATGCCCAGAATGATGCAGAGGACGATGAGGATCCCGCCGATATTGACCCAGAGAATTTAAACTATGTGCCACATCATGGATCTAGTGACAATCGGGAATCAACTTTGTCCAAAATGGCCCAAGCCACAGCGTTGTTGGATGCATTGGGGCCTAGATCCTCAAGAGAAGAGAGGGCTTATGTTCTGGAATATGTTTATGGGATTCCAGCTGCAGTACTGCTAACACCAGCCGGTCGAGAAGGATGGTCCCGCTACCCAGCAGAAGCTGCGCCAAAACAAAGGACTACAAACAGGGCCTGTGACTTGCCCAATCTATGGCGCTGTTATACATGTGGGCGCAATGGACATCTAGATAAAGATTGTCTCCAAAACCGAGGCCGCATGCTTGGAGCCCGTCTGACACTCCAACCAGTCAACATGTGCCGAGATGAACCAACGAGACCTGAGGAATGCTGCTCCCAAGAAACACCAATAGCTGATGAAGGGGTTTATCCAGTCCACACCCTACGGCAGGCCGGACACCAGCCAACCTCCATCCCCACATCCAGACGGTCAAGGTCGGTGATATACAGGCTCAGGGACTTCGAGACATTGGATCTTCCATCACTCTGGTAAGCCCAGTTATTGTTTCCCCAGAAGACCCTGTACCAGATAACCAATTATCCATCTCCCTGGCTGAGGGCCAGCGCTCAGACATTCCTCTGGCATGTGTGCAGCTGGACCTAAGGACCGACCAGGGAGAGGTCAAGGTGGAGCTTGTGGACAGCCTCCCCACACCTGGTATTTTGGGGACCATCCAGGAAGTGATCGATGTGGGGATTGTGAACAGCCTCCCCATACCTGACATTGTGGAGACTGACCAGAGCAAGGCTGATGTGGAGCTTATGGACACCGTCCCCACACCAGTTACTTTGGGGTCTGACCAGGAAGAGGTCCATATGGAGTTTATGGACAGCCTCCCCACACCTGTTTCAGGGACTAGCCAGGAGGAAGTTGAAGTGGGGTTCATAGATGGCCCCACCAAGCCTGTTGTTTCAGATACCATTCAAAGGGAAGTGAAAGTGGGGCTTGTGAATTACCTGCTCACACCAGTCATTTTGGAGAATGACCTAGGACAAGGACTATCCAGTCAGTTTGAAGCAGCCATCACCCACCTCCAAGCCAAGCAGGACCCTGATGTGGATCTTTCTAACATCTTTTCCAGGGATGGTTTGCATTCCCGGTCTCCATCATCCACTTCTGAGCCAAGAACCGTGAGTAAGCCTAACCACACTGTGGCTATTGACTGGGGGAGGATTGATAGTGGGAGATTTGTGCAGGCCCAACTCATGGACCCCACCTTAGTGCTTGTCCACAATATGGCTGCTCAACTTTGGGGAGGTAATCAGGGGGAGGTGTATAGATGCAATCCTCTGTTGCTGACCTCACCATTAAAAAGGACAATGCCGTCAAGAGGAGAAGGATGATCAGAAGCCTGTCATGTCTGGCTAATATTAAGAAGGGGGAGGAATGTGACGACATGGACTCTCATGGGTTAAAGTTTCTTAACATTCAGCCAGACTATTGTTGTTATGTGTGCTAAGTCATGTTTGCTTAGCTATTGTATCTCCAGTCTCTTCCAGTAATCATTGTATTGTAGTTGTGTATTGCTAATGTGATTACCTTAGTAGCCATTGTCTAGTCGGAGACTTGCAGGCTCTATGTAGATATCCTCAGTCTTTCTACCCACATCATTTAAATGAACATTATCCATGCAGCTTGAAATTCATCCAATGGGAGAAGCAATCTTGTCCAACCAATTGATGAGGACTCAGTGTATCCTAAGGGAAGGTTATGGCTATAAAAGGGACTTCTTTAAGCCACCAGGGTTGATGAAGGTTGATGGATGCTGATGGATCCAGTCTAAGCTCTTCGGAGCTGACTAGAGGATCAGGATATCTTATGGCTTCAATCTAGGGACTCTGGTTCCAGTTGGAGACCATATCCACAGCCTAGGGATTTCGACTCCGGCTGCCAGGATTTTAACATCAAACCAGGACTACCTAATGACGACACGCAGGTTGGGACAGTTCAGTCACCTGTTACAGACTTTGCAGACCTCAGACAGCTTGGAACCTGTGAGGCATGGACATTCTAATCCCTGGTGAGCCAGCGGAAGGGTGAGACTCTGTTGCCGGTTACATTTGTGTGTTTTGCTGGTTATGTGTTATGTGCCGTTAATTGTTTGGGGATCCAATAAAGTCTAATTATTGTGGTTCCCTCACCCTGTGTTGTCTGAGTAGTGTTATGCCCACGGTTAAGGAGGCCGGCGTTCAGTTGGGATGAGCCCTGAGCCACGCTGTCTTTCTAAAGGCGGCGGGTTTTAGTGGACGAGAGCGCCCACTGACCCCCGTGTCCCCACAGGAGAGCGCCCACTGACCCCGTGTCTCCACACCAACATATCCTGAAACATTGGAAACCTGGTTTGTATAGAAAAAGCTATATATATCTAGTGGTCATTTGACAATATAATAAGCCCCATATCCAATCACACTGCCCAATTTTTGCTGTGTTGATTTTAATCTTATTATTGTCTGTGTCCTTTCTGTGCTGCATATATAAATAAAAATATTTTTGTATATTTATAAAATGATTGCGTATTTAGCCTCTATTGATGTCCTATATAAGCTTTAGACGGAGTCAAATTTCTTTCAATATTGACTTTATAGACCTGGTGCCCATGGACTCTTGGGTGCTGCCTCGTTGAGGGGGTTCATTATGAATGGCCACTCTCCTGTTTTTCAGTAGAGGCGACCTAATAACTGACTGTCTTCCACAGGTTGCGGCGCCAGCAGAATCCTCCATTGTTCGGGAAGCTACGCACCTCTCGGTTTGGAAATGACGACCCCAGGGAGACTGGAAGCGACCCTGATGAGGATGATCTTCAGATCCAAGTGCCGTAGCTTTGGCTGCCCAGGGTCTTGGAGGATTGGGGTCTGATCTGTAGACGTCCACCTAATGGCTGAAGAGCAGCGAGGACATTGAGAACTGCTGCCGACACGTCACTAGCAGATCCGTCAGCGTTACACCGCAGTTCGCACCACCTGCACCTTTTCTGGTGTATGGGATAAGGGGGTGTCTGCTCGCGTCATGCCCCGATTAGTCCCTTTCCTATGGTGAATGATGGAAATCGGAGTGGACTGGGCAGCCTCCAATCTTCCCATCCCCAGAATGCCCCCGTCCATACAGATGTACGCTGCAGGTAGACAGCACACCTGCACCATCAGGAGTACACGGACATGGCTTCTCACTGCATTGTAGCAGGAGATCCCTTCACATCCGCCTTATTAAAGATCCAGCCGGCTGGAACTTGTGACCACTATATATTGGACTTTAGGTATTTAAATGCTATTTAATGGACTATATACTCCCAGCAGATAAGCAAAAAATCTATAATGACTGTAGACACCTGACAGCTATATAATACGCTTATAATGATCCAATAGGACAATATACGGTACAGTGTAGTATGGACATAGGACACATATATGCTATAATGGGCTATGTACTAAATCTATAATGGGCTATAGCTGACCAGCAGGTATATACTAAATCTATAATGGAGTATAGCTCACCAGCGGGTATATACTGAATCTATAGTGGGCTATAGCTGACCGTCAGGTATATACTGGATCTATAATGGGCTATAGCTGACTGGCGGGTATATACAGTATCTATAATGAGCTATAGCTGATTGGTGATGGGCTATAGCTGACCGGCGGGTATATACTAGATCTATAATGCAGTATAGCTGACTGGCAGGTATATACTAGACCTATAATGAACTATAGCTGACTAGTGGTTATATACTAGACCTATAATGAGCTATAGCTGACCAGAAGATATATACTAGACCTACAATGTACTACAGCTGACTGGTGATGGGCTATAGCTGACCGGCGGGTATACTATCCCTGACAGAAGTTCTGTCGCTTCTCCATGTTATGTAAATATAAGCTTATAACCTGACTTTAAATTCATCCATTGGTTTTATAAATTACTCTTTTGAAAGCTGAAACCCTCCCAAATTTGGTTTAGGTTATGAAAATAAAGTTGCTGCAAAGCTGAAATATTCATCATTTAATGAACACAGAAAGGTCAGATTTTGGCAAGACAAATGTTTTGTCGCCCACAGAAAGTAATGTGAAATTCAAAAAAATAATTACCTTCTAATACAAAGATATGTGGCATAACATTGGTGAATGAAGTTGTGGAGCTATTAGAGCCATATTTAATATTTTGTGTGACTTCCATGAGCTTGAAGGGCTGCATCCATGCGGTTCAACAATGATTCATACAATTTATTGATGAAGTCATCAGGAATAGCAGAGAATGCATCTTACACGCCTCCCAGAGCTCATCTAGAGTCTTTGGTTTTGTCTTCCAAGCTTCCTCTTTCATCCTACCCCAAACATGCTCAATGATGTTCCTGTCTGGTGACTGGGCTGGCCAGTCCTTGCTCTTCTTTGCCAGGAGGACCTTTGTTGTAGAGATGGATGTATGACATGGAGACCATCCTGCTCCATAATTTGACCCCTTTTATGATTGGGAATGTAAGAGGTAGCTAATACTTCTTGATATTTTAGGCTATTGATATTGCCTTCCACCTTGCAAATGTTTTGAACACCCCCATACTGAATGTAACCCCAGACCATGATCTTTCCACCACCAAACGTAACTGTTTTCTGGATCCATACGGGCTCCAGTAGGTCTCCTGCAGTATTTGCGGCGGCTGTGGTGTAATTCAACTGAAGATTCATTAGAGAAATCCACCTTCTTCCACTTTTCCAGCGTCCATCTGTTTAGCAGTCTGTGGGACTCGGCAAATGCCACACGTTTTTTTAATTGCCTTTTGTTTAGTGCTGGCTTCTGGGCACTGAGTCGACCATGGAGGCCATTTCGAGACAGAATCCTACAACCTGTTCTAGTTGACACAGGGACTTGAGGTGACCAGGCCTGTTGGAGCTCTGCTGCAGTGGAAGAGAGGCTGGCTTTGGATTTCCTAACCAACAAACGTTCCTCCTGAGCAGTTTTCTTGCGGGGTCTGCCGGATCTGGGCTTGTCAAAAATATCTCCAGTCTCTTCAAATCTTTTTTTTAATTCTTTGTACTTCACGCTGAAACACATTAAAGGTGCCAGCCACCTCTGCAGTGGATTTGGTCTTCAGCCTCTTGATAATCAAGGCTTTGGTCGCAGGGTGGATTTTTGGCATGTTGTCAGAGGTCAAGTTGCAGTTCAACTGAAGGTCTGGGGTGCTGGGTTTCTTTTTATACACACCCACTAATTAACTGATCATTTAGTGAGCACAGGTGAGGATGTAAACTAGGATCGGGTGCATTATATGACAAGGCGACAAAACTTTTGTCTTGCCAAAATCTGACCTTTCTGTGTTGCTTTGCAGCAACTTTATTTTCATAACCTAAACCAAATTTGGGAGGGTTTCAGCTTTCAAAAGAGTAATTTATAAAACCAATGGATGAATTTAAAGTCACATTATAAGCTTTTATTTACATAACATGGATAAGTGACAGAACTTCTGTCAAGAACTGTATACTAGATCTATAATGGTCTATAGCTGACCGGCAGGTATATACTAGATCTATAATGGACTATAAGCTGATTTGTGACTTAAAAACCTTCCTTCCTACTATAAATGGACGCTTCAAATGATGGCGCGCAGACCGTATCAGAGTCCTAGAGAATGGAGAAGTTGCTGCATGGGGAATATATATTTATAATCTATTTTTATATTTTTTGCTCTATGTAAAAATAAACTGATTGATATACAATGTGTTGTATTGTTAGGGTGAACTCTTAACCAGAGATCACTAGTTGCCTACTGCCTGATTCTAATTGGTGTGGATCGAGTGCATGCTTGAAAAATGAGATCAGACACAGTCGCATCTTCATCTTTCCTCGACCAAAGTCGGCCCAGACTCTGAGAGATTTATTCAAGAACATGCCTTTATAAAACTAAGAAAAGGGGCATGGTCAGCCCTACAGTGGGCATACTTGGATGTGTCCATTGGTCAGTTGTTTGAACAATGTGTTAGTCCATGAGCTGATTGGTGGGCATCATGGTAGGCAGGTCTATGATGTCATTGGACGGATCCATGGTGATGGTGATGGGAGGGATGTCATCTCGTGGATCCATGCTGGCGGTCTATGATGTCATCGATGGCCATCTTAGTTATCTCTGAAAACCTTGCTCATGTAAGGCAAATTGACTCATTTCCCACAATCCCTTGTCAAGAGGTTAATCAAGTATTTGATCTAATGGCTCTCCTCAACAGTCCCCCCCCCTAAATACTTTATTAAAAATCTGACCCTACCGTGGTCCCCTTACACATTAGCTCTAATGCTTTAACTGCAACTCTTTTCTTTTTGTTGTCCACTATACGAGCAATGCTAAGCCTTTGCCCCCATTGGTACAGACTTCGATTGGAGTCTGATGTACTTGCCCCACTCTGACTGCCTAGTTGGGGACTGTGAAAGACTGAAGGGTACCTAGCTGTTCTATATCTACAGAACCTAACCAACCTCCTGAGCTAGGAAAGTGGGGACTGACATTTCTACTCCTTTCTCGATCATCTTCCATACACAGGGAAAGACACAAACAATAATAACTGTTCAAACTTACACACTGATCACATCCCGCACACACAGTTCACAGAGGCATAGGTAATGTTCCAGTCCTTAGAACAGACTATTTAATGCCGAAGAGCTCACCCAGATTTTGAGATTAATCGATTAGAAAGAGTAAGGCAATTGTAAGAATAAGCTTCTTACCGTTCTGCTGCAGCTTTTAGCCTTACTGTTTCTGAAAGGCTGATTTTCAGTCAACATCTGAGTGCTATCTGCGTCCTCAAGACTTTTCTACCTGAATACACCTGATTGTGTCACAACACTAATGGATCTCTTCTTGTCTGGGGTCCATAATCTACCACCAGGAGGCCTTTAACAAGATTTCCCTTATACATGGATCCGATTACCTTCAGTAAAGGTCCAGTCACACTAAGCAACTTACCAGCGATCCCAACAACGATAAGGATCGCTGGTAAGTTGCTAGGAGGTTGCTGGTGAGATGTCACACTGCGACGCTCCAGCGATCCCACCAGCAACCTGACCTGGCAGGGATCGCTGGAGCGTGGCTACACGAGTTGCTGGTGAGCTCACCAGTGACCAGCCCCCAGCACCGCGTGGAAGATGCTGCGCTTGGTAACTAAGGTAAATATCGGGTAACCAACCCGATATTTCTTCGGCGCTCCATTGGGAGACCCAGACGATTGGGTGTATAGCTACTGCCTCCGGAGGCCACACAAAGCACTACACTAAAAAGTGTAAGGCCCCTCCCCTTCTGGCTATACACCCCCCGTGGGATCACGGGCTGCTCAGTTTTATGCTTTGTGCGAAGGAGGTCAGACATCCACGCATAGCTCCACTGTTTAGTCAGCAGTAGCTGCTGACTATGTCGGATGGAAGAAAAGAGGGCCCATACTAGGGCCCCCAGCATGCTCCCTTCTCACCCCACTTTTGTCGGCGGTGTTTGTTAAGGTTGAGGTACCCATTGCGGGTACGGAGGCTGGAGCCCACATGCTGTTTTCCTTCCCCATCCCTCTGAAGGGCTCTGGTGAAGTGGGATCTTACCGGCCTCCAGACTCTGAGGCCGGGCTCCATCCACAGACCCGGAGATCCTGCTGGATACGGAGCTAGGGTGCCGTCAGGGACAGGCCCTGCAACATTCAGGTACTCTGTGTCCCCGTGCAGACAGGCACAGACACACTCCAGCGTTGCTGGGTGTTCTAGTGCGCCGGGGACAGTAGCGCTGCGCGCTTGGGGTTATACTCACTGCAGCTTTGCTGAGTGAGTTTATGTGTGGGGAACTACCGCGCCGGCCGCCATGGTGACTGCGGCGCGGCTGAGACTTGTGGTGCGCCGGGGACTTCGCGCCGACCGTGCTTTTACGACGGCAGCGCTTGTAAATCTAGTCCCCGGCTTCTGCGGCCTAGTTACGCTTCGTTCCCGCCCCCAGCCCTGTCAGTCAGGGAAGGGGAGAGACGCTGTACAATAGTCAGCGCCGAGGGCTGGAGTCTTATTTTACATACTCCAGCCCTCTCACTGGGCACAGTGGGACGCCAGTTCCCGCTCTTTGTCTGCAGCACGCCCACGGCCCGCCCCTCTTCACAGGACGCCGGCAGCCATTCCTGCACGCAGTCTGAGCTGGAGAACGGACATAGCCCTGGGAGACCCAGACAAGGGATTCTGGCGACCACACACCCGCTGTTAAGCGGGCGGTAAGCAGCACCTAGGTGCTGACCCCACTAGTGCCACAGTGTAGTTTTTGTGTACTTTTGTCTGTACCTATATATTGCACTGTACAGTCGCTTCTTGGCTTATACCCCTATATTGCTCTGAGGAGACAACAGCATGTCATCCGCAAAAAGCAAGGGTGCCAAGGCACGGGCTTCATATGCTGCCTGTACCGCATGTGGGGCTGATCTACCGGCAGGTTCCCCTGACCCCCATTGTGTGCAATGTTCGGTCCCTGTGCCACTTCGTCAGCCGGAGTCTATGCTAGTAGTGGCCCAGGCAGAGACGCCTGTGAACCCTGCCCCGGTGACGGGGACAGAATTTGCAGTTTTTGCTGATAAGATGTCTGTGACTATGACAAAAATTCTAGAAACCTTGCAGTCCAGGCCGGTCACTCAGACCATGGGCACTGCTGATTCAATGTTCCTCGGTCCCCCTCAGTTGGAACTAATCCGTGCTCCAAGGGGGTCCCAGACATCACAGGCTGAAGGCTCTGACTCGGACGACAGTCCCAGGCAGCCTAAGCGAGCTCGCTGGGAGAGACCCTCGGCGTCATCACGCTGGTCAGGGTCTCAGCGAGAGGATTCTCTGTATGATGAGACAGAACTAGGTGATCAGGAGTCCAATCCTGAGTCTGCTCTCAACCTGGATACCCCTGATGGTGACGGCATGGTGAATGATCTTATAGCGGCCATCAATAGACTGCTGGATATTTCTCCTCCAGCGGAGGAGGCAGCAGCACAGCAGGAGAAATTCCATTTTAGGTATCCCAAACGTAAATTGAGCTCTTTTCTGGACCACGCGGACTTCAGAGAAGCAGTCCAGAAACACCATGCTTATCCAGATAAGCGTTTCTCCAAATGTCTTAAGGATACACGTTATCCCTTTCCCCCTGACGTGGTCAAACGCTGGACCCAGTGTCCAAAGGTGGACCCCCCAATCTCCAGGCTTGCGGCTAGATCCATAGTTGCAGTGGAAGATGGGGCTTCACTTAAAGATGCCAATGACAGACAGATGGACCTTTGGTTGAAATCTGTCTATGAAGCTATCGGCGCGTCGTTTGCTCCAGCATTCGCAGCCGTGTGGGCACTCCAAGCTATTTCAGCTGATCTGGCGCAGGTGGACTCTATCATACGTCCATCAGTGCCGCAGGTGGCGTCCTTGACTTCGCAAATGTCTGCGTTTGCGACTTACGCTATCAATGCGGTCTTGGACTCTACCAGCCGTACGTCAATGGCGTCCGCCAACTCGGTGGTTTTACGCAGAGCCTTATGGTTAAAGGAATGGAAAGCAGATTCTGCTTCCAAAAAATGCTTAACCAGTTTGCCATTATCTGGAGACAGACTGTTTGGTGAGCAATTGGCGGAAATCATTAAACAGTCCAAGGGTAAGGACTCTTCCTTACCCCAGCCTAGATCAAGCAAACCTCAACAGTGGAAGGGACAGTCGAGGTTTCGGTCCTTTCGAGGTTCGGGCAGGACCCAATTCTCCTCGTCCAAAAGGACTCAGAAGGAGCAGAGGAGCTCAGATTCCTGGCGGACTCACTCACGCCCAAAGAAAGCAGCCGGAGGAACCGCTTCCAAGCCGGCTGCCTCATGACTTTCGGCCTCCTCTCTCCGCATCCTCGGTCGGTGGCAGGCTCTCCCGCTTTTGCGGCATTTGGCTGCCACAGGTCAAAGACCGGTGGGTAACAGACATTTTGTCTCACGGGTACCGGATAGAGTTCAGTTCTCGTCCTCCGCCTCGGTTCTTCAGAACCTCCCCACATCCCGACCGAACCGATGCTCTTCTGCAAGCGGTGTGCTCGCTAAGGGCAGAGGGAGTGGTGATCCCTGTTCCTCTTCAGGAACGAGGTCAAGGTTTTTACTCCAATCTGTTTGTGGTGCCAAAAAAGGACGGCTCTTTCCGTCCTGTTCTGGACCTAAAACTGCTCAACAAGCACGTGAAAACCAGGCGGTTCCGGATGGAATCCCTCCGCTCCGTCATTGCCTCGATGTCTCAAGGAGATTTCCTAGCATCAATAGACATCAAAAATGCTTATCTCCACGTGCCGATTGCTCCAGAGCACCAGCGTTTTCTACGCTTCGTTATAGGAGACGAACACCTTCAGTTCGTAGCCCTGCCATTTGGTCTGGCGACAGCCCCACGGGTTTTCACCAAGGTCATGGCAGCAGTGGTAGCAGTCTTGCACTCTCAGGGACACTCGGTGATCCCTTACTTGGACGATCTGCTTGTCAAGGCACCCTCTCAAGAGGCATGCCAACACAGCCTGAACGTTGCGCTGGAGACTCTCCAGACTTTCGGGTGGATCATCAACTTTTCAAAGTCAAATCTGTCACCGACCCAATCGCTAACATATCTTGGCATGGAGTTTCATACTCTCTCAGCGACAGTGAAGCTTCCGATGGACAAGCAGCGTTCACTACAGACAGGGGTGCACTCGCTCCTTCAAGGCCAGTCGCACCCCTTAAGACGCCTCATGCACTTCCTGGGGAAGATGGTGGCAGCAATGGAGGCAGTCCCGTTTGCGCAGTTTCATCTGCGCCAACTTCAATGGGACATTCTCCGCCAATGGGACGGGAAGTCGACGTCCTTAGACAGGAAAGTCTCCCTTTCCCAGACGACCAAGGACTCTCTTCAATGGTGGCTTCTTCCCACCTCATTATCACAAGGAAGGTCCTTCCTACCCCCATCCTGGGCGGTGGTCACGACAGACGCGAGTCTGTCAGGGTGGGGAGCAGTTTTTCTCCACCACAGGGCTCAGGGTACGTGGACTCAGCAGGAGTCCACCCTTCAGATCAATGTTCTGGAAATCAGGGCAGTGTATCTTGCCCTACAAGCCTTCCAGCAGTGGCTGGAGGGAAAGCAGATCCGAATTCAGTCGGACAACTCCACAGCGGTGGCATACATCAACCACCAAGGCGGGACACGCAGTCGGCAAGCCTTCCAGGAAGTCCGGCGGATTCTGATGTGGGTGGAGGCCACGGCCTCCACCATCTCCGCAGTTCACATCCCCGGCGTAGAAAACTGGGAAGCGGACTTCCTCAGTCGCCAGGGTATGGACACAGGGGAATGGTCCCTTCACCCGGACGTGTTTCAGGAAATCTGTCGCCGCTGGGGAAGGCCGGACGTCGACCTAATGGCGTCCCGGCACAACAACAAGGTCCCAACTTTCATGGCACGGTCTCGCGATCACAGAGCTCTGGCGGCAGACGCCTTAGTGCAAGATTGGTCGCAGTTCCAACTGCCCTATGTGTTTCCCCCTCTGGCACTCTTGCCCAGAGTGCTACGCAAGATCAGGTCCGAGTGCCGCCGCGTCCTGCTCGTCGCCCCAGACTGGCCGAGAAGGTCGTGGTATCCGGATCTGTGGCATCTCACGGTCGGCCAACCGTGGGCGCTACCAGACCGGCCAGACTTACTGTCACAAGGGCCGTTTTTCCATCTGAATTCTGCGGCCCTGAACCTGACTGTGTGGCCATTGAGTCCTGGATACTAGCATCTTCAGGATTATCTCAAGGGGTCGTGGCCACCATGAGACAGGCTAGGAAGCCCACGTCTGCTAAGATCTACCACAGAACGTGGAAGATTTTCTTATCCTGGTGCTCGGCACAGAGAGTGTCCCCCTGGCCATTTGCATTGCCTACTTTTCTTTCCTTCCTGCAATCTGGTTTGGAAAAAGGCTTATCGCTCGGCTCCCTTAAAGGGCAAGTCTCAGCGCTATCGGTATTTTTTCAAAAGCGTCTAGCACGACTTCCTCAGGTACGCACGTTCCTGCAGGGGGTTTGTCACATCGTCCCTCCGTACAACCGGCCGTTAGATCCATGGGATCTGAACAGGGTACTAGTTACTCTCCAGAAGCCGCCCTTCGAGCCTCTGAAGGATGTTTCACTTTCTCGACTTTCACAGAAAGTGGCCTTTCTGGTAGCGGTCACGTCTCTTCGGAGGGTATCCGAGCTGGCAGCGTTGTCATCCAAAGCTCCCTTCCTGGTTTTTCACCAGGACAAGGTAGTGCTGCGCCCGATTCAGGAGTTTCTCCCTAAGGTGGTATCCTCCTTTCATCTCAATCAGGATATCTCCTTACCTTCCTTTTGTCCTCATCCAGTTCATCGGTTTGAAAAGGATTTACATTTGTTGGATCTCGTGAGAGCACTCAGAATCTACATTTCCCGCACGGCGCCCCTGCGCCGCTCGGATGCACTCTTTGTCCTTGTCGCTGGTAAGCGCAAAGGATCGCAGGCTTCCAAATCCACCCTGGCTCGATGGATCAAGGAACCAATTCTTGAAGCCTAGCGTTCTGCTGGGCTGCCGGTTCCATCAGGGCTGAAGGCCCATTCTACCAGAGCCGTGGGTGCGTCCTGGGCATTACGACACCAGGCTACGGCTCAACAGGTGTGCCAGGCAGCTACCTGGTCGAGTCTGCACACTTTCACCAAACATTATCAGGTGCATACCTACGCTTCGGCGGACGCCAGCCTAGGTAGAAGAGTCCTGCAGGCGGCGGTTGCCTCCTCGTAGGAGAGGGCTGTTTTGCAGCTCAAACTTGAGGTATTACTTTACCCACCCAGGGACTGCTTTTGGACATCCCAATCGTCTGGGTCTCCCAATGGAGCGCCGAAGAAGAAGGGAATTTTGTTACTTACCGTAAATTCCTTTTCTTCTAGCTCCAATTGGGAGACCCAGCACCCGCCCTGTTTCCTTCGGGATTTTTGTTTTTTTCGGGTACACATGTTGTTCATGTTGAACGGTTTCAGTTCTCCGATGTTACTTCGGATTGAATTTGTTTAAACCAGTTATTGGCTTTCCTCCTTCTTGCTTTAGCACTAAAACTGAGCAGCCCGTGATCCCACGGGGGGTGTATAGCCAGAAGGGGAGGGGCCTTACACTTTTTAGTGTAGTGCTTTGTGTGGCCTCCGGAGGCAGTAGCTATACACCCAATCGTCTGGGTCTCCCAATTGGAGCTAGAAGAAAAGGAATTTACGGTAAGTAACAAAATTCCCTTCTTACCTTGGTTCCCAGCTCACGCAGCTACACGTGCAGAGAGCAGGGAGCAGCGCACACTGCTTAGCGCTGGCTCCCTGCTCTCCTAGTACAGCACACATCGGGTTAATTACCCGATGTGTGCTGCAGCTACATGTGCACAGAGCAGGGAGCAGCGCACAATGCTTAGCGCTGGCTCCCTGCTCTCCTAGCTACAGCACACATCGGGTTAATTAACCCGATGTGTCCTGCAGCTACATGTGCACAGAGCAGGGAGCAGCGCACAATGCTTAGCGCTGGCTCCCTGCTTTCCTAGCTACAGCACACATCGGGTTAATTAACCCGATGTGTCCTGCAGCTACATGTGCACAGAGCAGGAGCCGGCACTGACCGTGAGAGCGGTGGAGGATGGTAACAAAGGTAAATATCGGGTAACCAAGGACAGGGCTTCTTGGTTACCCAATGTTTACTGTAGTTACCAGCGTCCGCAGAAGCCGGCTCCTGCTGCCTGCACATTTAGTTGTTGCTGTCTCGCTGTCACACACAGCGATCTGTGCTTCACAGCGGGACAGCAACAACTAAAAAATGGCCCAGGACATTCAGCAACAACCAACGACCTCACAGCAGGGGCCAGGACATTCAGCAACAACCAACGACCTCACAGCAGGGGCCAGGTTGTTGCTGGATGTCACACACAGCAACATCGCTAGCAACGTCACAAAAGTTGTTCGTTAGCAGCGATGTTGCTAGCGATGTTGCTGTGTGTGACGGGGCCTTAACACAGAGTAGCACTTTTACGGCTTCAAATACCAACAAATAAGACAATACCAGTTACCTACAAGTGTATGTTATCCTTAAAAAGTCACTTACACCCTTAAACTAATGAGCTGGTTCAGGTCAGATAATGTTTTTCCCACCAGTCCTTATTTGTGTAATGTTCCTGTACCCATTGTTCCCTTATCTTGGTTATTTCCCATGTATTATCTCCAATCTAGAAATTCTCCATAAGGTTCTATGTGAGATAATCCAGCACTATGTGTGTTGTGACCCTCATTCTGCCGGTATGATGACTCTTTACAGTGGTTGTTGTCTCCAGATGGGTTTTCCCTCAAGCTTCATGGAAGTTGCTGTGGTCGGGGAAAGCTGGATCGGCCCATCTGATTTTGACTCATGGCTCTTTCTCACTTGTCTTTTTAGGATCACCTAGTCTCCTGGCTGGAGACCACGTGCTCCTGACACTGATTTAGGATCTGGAATTGGAGGATACACATGTCTAACACACTATATAGGCAGTTGTATAAGGCTCGTACATCACTGGTCAGGATAGCACACTGTATCTATGAGAAATTCATATTCTAGGTGTTAAACCAAAATTATCTTATATAAAGATCTAATTATTAAGAAAAAGGAAAATGAACATTTGTTACATGATTTGCCAGCATCCACCATTATCTTGTGGATCGTTACATTTTTATGCAATAATAGGTAATATCAGCTCACCAAGCCAGCTGCAGTCCCATAATCGTCCTGTTGTGGATGATCAGCGCACGGATGGTCAGAAGTCTCCAAATAGATATAAAATATAAATCCAGCGCAATCACATGGAATATTAAAAAGTTGTCTTCTTTATTGATAGTTTTTCATAAAATCCAAAAGGTACATGCAGCATAAAAATAAAGGATGCCCAGGTCAGAGCGACGCGTTTCAACAATCTGTCTTAATCATGGACTGACCAAGACAGTTTGTTGAAACGCGTCGCTCTGACCTGGGCATCCTTTATTTTTATGCTGCATGTACCTTTTGGATTTTATGAAAAACTATCAATAAAGAAGACAACTTTTTAATATTCCATGTGATTGCGTTACATTTTTATGTTATTATAATCATTAAAATTCCAAACAACATACACCCATGTGACTATAGACACAATTAAATATTCCAATAAAGGAGGGGGCAGGGATTGGGGCAATAGCCCTAAACTCTCCCTACCTCGCAGCGGTGGTCGGCACCCTATAAGGTGAATTGGCGCCCCCGCTCACCGACGGCTCGCCCTCCATATCCCTACGCTGCTAAGCTAATACTTGCTGCTAATGTCAGTGAGGAAATATAGAAACCATGAGATACCGGGGATAAAGAGGCGTCAATATGCAATTATATATATCCAATTCATTCCCAAAGATTAAATATTCACACTCTGTATTTTAAATAGCTGTTTGGTAGCTTAAATCAATATGATACAGCAAATTCAAGGACCAAACCCTAAAACAGATTGACCTCTACTATAGAATATGTACTTTCACTACTTTTAGGAACTCCATCTTTACATACCACCAGCATCATGAGTTTTTCAGCAGTAACGTTTTCCAAACTGGATATGTTTCAGAGCAGGCCTGAAAAGAAATTCACACAACACGCACAAAACGCATATAAACCTACTCATGGTAGATGTATATGACTAATCTGCAATCACCGCAGCAGTAGAGCGGATGAGGGGGGTGTTGCTACGAGGTCTTTACATTTTTTCTACCTTAATATTAAGAACACGTCTTACAAAACTGGGTGAGTCTAGCCACCTGGTACTAAGCACTGGTGCCGCCCATATCTTGTCCATCCCAACACTTATAATGGTCTTTGTCACGTGTTCATGCGCTACCTGGGCCATTATTGAGTAGAGCGCTCATGGCAGAGAAAGCTTACCGCCCTTTATCCACAGACCTTCCTCAGTCACTGGCTCCCTGCATCTCACACTCTCTTATTTGTTGAATTGCTTGTTCCTGAAAGGATTTAAGAACACAAGTAGTGACCAATGTCACAGAAGGGACAGGAGCCACCGAGGTATGGTACAGGTCTGCATTGGTAAAGGACTCTCAACTCTAGGCCCGTTCACTGCTTCTGTGTTGTCTGCACCTGTGCGAGCAGCTCCTCTGGCTCCATCAGTCACCGGCTCTATCAGTTAGCTCAGACGTGAGCCCTATCTTCCACTGTGCCAGGCTCATTTGATAACAGGAGAGCCTTCGCCTGGGCTCATACACACTCTACGGTCTTTTATAGGTTTATCACGTCACACTAGAAAAGATCTGCCTATATACACTTTTGACTATCTTACCCCGTTCCACTCTACGAACCACAGCGATCGCAAATCTTCAGCTCGTTCTCCTATTCTGATGGGAGAGGAGCGAGTGGTTCGATTTTTTTTACCTCATGTTGCGTAATCTCAACATATCCAGTACAGAATCAACCAGCATCTTGGTATCTGGATCCATCTATGGAAAATCTCAAAATCTGCATTAGCAATGGGCTCATCTAAGACATGTTCAGCACATATTGAAGCCTTAAGGCCACTTTACACACAGAAATAAATCTTTGGCAGATCTGTGGTTGCAGTGAAATCATGGACATATTGTTCCATTTGTACACAGCCACAAACCTGGCACTGATTGTCCACAATTTTACTGCAACCACAGATCTGCCGCAGATTTACCTTTGTGTGTAAAGTGGCTGTCACGAACCACAGGGGGGGTCACTCAGAAATCCCCCGCGCTGGCTACCAGTACATCACGATCGGGGGGTAACAAGCAGGAGTCAACCCTCCTTTATACCTCCTGACCGACAGACAGAGCACGTGACGCGCTCTCTAGCGCCCCTCTTATAGTCAGGCCAATTATGGAATTGCCCGACAATAAGCAAGGAGGCCGCTATACTACTTATGCCGATTATTGAAGGGTCCCCGGTGAGAGTAGGGTATATATTCCCCCGACCTCCGCTGGCGGAATATATAAAATCTCCCCGAATCTCACTGGCCTCCCCACAATAATCCTTGGCACAACTCGCTGCCACCAACCGATTTACGGTAACTATTAGCCGAACACACAGACGTGGGATTCAAGATCGAGATAACAGAACAGCCCAAGATTAATTATATAATTTAATCAGCCTAAAGCACACTAGAAACTACAATATATACAATAGGGAATCTACAGAATATACAGTTATGTCAGAGTACAGTTACAAGCAAAGCATGGTTTACAAACAGGCATACACAGTTCCAGCAGTTACCTTGTGCGTCTGGCCACAGGGGGGCGCCGTGGACCAGGTTTCCAGGATCTCTCTCACAGGTCTTCCCTGACCAGACCCCCGAGCAAAAGAACACTGGAAAATGGCCAAAGTAGGGTTATCAACCTGGGCAAATCCAGGTCCCCTCCTACCTTAGTGACCTCACAGGGAAGCACTGCCACTCCCCCCGCTTTGAGTCAGAATTATCCAGAAAGGGGATATTGGCCATAACTTTGCCTGGGAGCGTCGTAGACGGACGTCAACGCTCTCATTGTGACAGTTATGAATTTAGCTGCGAAACGAGAGGACTCATGACTTGTCTACTAGTTCCCCATTGGCTGATATCACGCCTGGGGTATTTCCCAATGTCCTATTCCCATAAAAAAGGTGTGCCAGCATCGTCCGCATGCGAAAACACCATTTTTATGGTTGCCATATTTATCGGAAATATGGCTTGCGAGATATGAACCATATTTTACTGGAGTCGTTCTGTCTGGATACTTCCATAGCCTTATAATGAGATACAAACTCTTGTTACAGGGTCACGGCAGGGAGTCATCCTGTCTCCATTGTTCCCAGGTCATCTAATCTCCATATCACAGGAGATGGCCATGGGATGTGTTGCTGGGATGTGACACCTTCCCACATGTTGGACATTGAGAACAAGAAGGGAGGGGCACTGCCATGGAGTGATGAGAGCGATTATGACTGGACATCATAATTCCGCTTCATATCCCAGGATTTTCCTCACACCTCCCCCCTTTTGAGGGCGCTAGGGGGCAGCACACTCCGGTGTTCCCCCGTGCGCCCGTCCGCGACCTCTCCTTGTCGGGACAGCCCGTCTGCGTTACCGTGGTCACGGCCCCTTTTGTGGCGAATGGTGAAGTTGTATTGCTGGAGCACAAGGCTCCATCGCAACAATCGCCCATTCGTCCCAGAGACGGTGTGCAACCAGCTGAGGGGATTGTGGTCCGTCTCCACGATGAAGTGGCGCCCGTATAGATAGGGTTGCAGACGCTGCAGGGCCCACACTATGGCCAGGCATTCCTTTTCCATCGTGGAATAGGCCACTTCCCTTGGTAACAGCTTCCTGCTCAGGTACAAGACTGGGTGCTCTTGGCTCGCAGAGTCCACCTGGCTGAGCACCGCACCGAGGCCGAAGTCACTGGCGTCGGTCTGTACTACAAACGGCCGCGTGAAGTCGGCTGCCTGTAGCACGGGCGGGCTGGACAGGGCTTTTCCTTTAGGGCCCGGAAGGCTGTCTCGCAGTCCATTGTCCAATCGACTGCAGAGGGCAGCTTCTTCTTGGTGAGGTCCGTCAAGGGTTTTGCCAGGCTACTATAGCGTGGAACAAACCTCCTATAGTACCCGGTGGTCCCCAAGAAGGACATCACCTGCTTCTTGGTCCTGGGGGTGGGCCAGGATGCGATGGCCTCCACTTTCTCAGGCTCGGGCTTCAGAGTTCTCCCGCCTACCCGGTGACCGAGGTACTGGACCTCGCTCATGGCCAGCTGACACTTTCCCGGCTTGATGGTCAAACCTGCCTGGTGGATCCGCCTGAGTACCTGTGCTAGATGCTCTAGGTGATCTTCCCAGGTGGGACTGAAGACGGCAATGTCATCCAGGTACGCGGCCGCGTACCCTTCAAGTCCCTTGAGCAGGGTGTTGACCATCCGCTCGAAAGTGGCAGGGGCATTCCTCATCCCGAATGGCATCACCGTGGACTCGTACAGTCCAAATGGGGTAATAAAGGCAGAGCGTTCCCTGGCCTTGCGAGTCAGGGGGATCTGCCAATATCCCTGGCTCAGATCCATGATGGTCAGGTACTGAGCCCCGGCCAACTGATCGAGCTGGTCATCGATGCGTGGCATTGGGTACGCATCGGCGACCGTGACAGCATTGAGCCCCCTGTAGTCCACGCAGAACCGAGTGGTTCGGTCCTTCTTAGGGACGAGGACTACAGGCGAGGCCCAAGCGCTGTTGGATGCCTGGATCACCCCCAGCTTCAGCATCTCGTCAATCTCCTGGCGCATGTGTTGCTGCACCTCCAGGGAGACCCGATATGCTGAACGCCGGATCGGGGGATGATCCCCAGTGTCCACGTGATGGACAGCCAAGTTAGTCCTTCCGGGCTGGTTGGTAAACAACCCCCGGGAGGGGTGTAGGGTGGCCCACAGCTGGGACCGTTGGTCCTCCAAGAGCTGGTGGCCAACCTCCACATCCTCAATGGATCCGCCTGCCCTAACCTGGGCTAGCATATCCAAGAGGGTTTCCGCTTCTCCCTCCTCGGGCAGGTTGCACACAGGGAGTGCACATGCCTCCCGCTCATGATGTGCCTTCATCATGTTCACATGGAAGGGCTTCCGCCTTCCACGGGCAGGGTCCAGGGTGACCAGGTACGTTACAGGGTTGAGCTGCTGGTACACGAGGTATGGGCCTTCCCAAGCTGCCTGAAGCTTGTCCTGTGGTACGGGGACCAGTACCCACACCTTTTGACCCACTTGGTAGATCCTCTCACAAGCGTTCTGGTCGTACCAATGCTTCTGATCGGCCTGGGCTTGAGCCATATTGTCATGTACCAGCTGCGTCAAGGCCTGCATTTTGTCCCGGAAGCGCATGACATACTCGATAACCGACACTCCAGGGGTGGCCAAATCCCCTTCCCAAGCCTCTTTCACCAGAGCCAGGGGGCCCCGCACACGTCGCCCGTACAGGAGCTCAAACGGTGAGAATCCTGTTGAGGCCTGTGGAACCTCCCGGTAAGCAAATAACAGGTGTGGGAGATACCGCTCCCAGTCACGCCCGTGGGAGTCGACCAACATCCTAAGCATCTGCTTTAAGGTGCCATTGAACCGCTCGCACAGGCCATTAGTCTGTGGATGGTACGGGCTGGCCACCAGATGTTGCACCTGGACTTGCTTACAGAGGGCCTCCATCAGCTGGGACATGAATTGGGTCCCCCGGCCAGTGAGCATTTCCTGGGGAAAACCCACTCGGGAGAAAATCTCCAGCAATGCGGTGGCCACCTTGTCAGCCCGAATGGACGACAAGGCCACTGCTTCTGGGTACCGGGTGGCATAGTCCACTACCGTCAGTATGAAGCGTTTCCCGGAGCTACTGGGGATGGCCAGCGGGCCGACCAGATCCACAGCCACCCTCCTGAAAGGCTCATCGATGATGGGCAGAGATACCAGTGGGGCTTTGGGGTGTGGCCCCGCCTTCCCCACACTCTGACAGGTTTCACACGAACGGCAGTAGGCAGCCACATCGGCCCCCATTTTTGGCCAGTAGAAATGCTGGTTTAACCTGGCCTTGGTCTTAGCGATCCCTAGGTGTCCGGCCATCGGAATCTCATGTGCGATCCGCAACAACTCCGTCCGGAACGGATAGGGTACCACCAACTGTCGGTCCCTGGGCCACGCCTCCGGTGAACCCTGCTGGACCGTGACCCGGTACAGCCGTCCTTGGTCCCAGACCACTCGCTCCGGGTCCGAGGGAGGCTGTGCCGCCTGCTCCTTTAGAGCTTTCAGGCTGTCGTCAGCTTCTAACGCTGCCTGAAACCCCTGACTAGATGTGGCCAGAATCGACGAGACTGTCACATCTTCGGTCAGTACCCCGGGACCTGTGTCCTGGCCTCCGCCTGACTCGGCTGCCACTTGGTCAGAAGGGGAAGAGCTATCGGACCTCCGGGAGGCCCCTTGGCTTCCAGCACTCCCACTGCGGGTGACAGCGGCCACAGCCGCTGCGACCGTGGGTCGTGCCTGCTCCTCCGTTCCTGACCAAGTCGCTGATTCAGGCAGACCTACCTGGCTCCCTGACACCCCGGTTGTGGGGGAACCCTGCACCGAGATCTTACCTGGGAGCACTTCCGCTCCGGGACCGGCCCCAATCTCACCTGCCTGTTCCCCCCCTGCAGCAACAGAACCCCACTGTGAAATCTCTGGGGACCCCACATTTGCTGTGGTAGCCCCCACCCCACACACTGGTCCTCCCCCTGCAGCACCCTGCTCTCTGCTTATCCCTGCAGAGGGCAACAGATCCCAGCTCACTGGCTGGTTACTTGTAGAGGCATTGTCACACCTTTCTCTGACCCCCTCCCCTCCTGTCACAGCTGCAGCTGTGTGTGTGTCTATGCAAGCCGAAAAATCAGAGTTCACTCCCCCCTCCCTTACATCATTCATAGATAACACATTAACATTGTCCGGAGGCATGTCAGTACTGGCTGAAGGGTCAGCCCTTGGGGGGGCCCAAACTGGGAGGTTATCTGCCCCAAATCTGTCCCAAGTAGCACGTTTGCGGGGATCCGATCAGTTACCCCCACCTCCCTCACCCCTCGCCCTGCGCCCCAGTCCAAATAAATGCCAGCAACAGGCAGCGCCGGGTCAATGCCTCCAATCCCGGAGACAGCGAGGGTTTTTCCAGGTACCAAGTCTTGGGGGGACACCATCTCAGGCCGCACCAGAGTCACCTCTGAGGCGCTGTCTCGCAGTCCTATGGTCACAGACCGGCCGACGGTGACAGGTTGGAAGCTGTCCAGGGACCTACCACCACCCCCACAATACACCTTGGGCGGCCCTTGGGACGGAGCCGGGGCCTTGGGACGCTGAGGGCACATGGCCTTGAAGTGTCCAGGTTGGTTGCACTGGTGGCACCGTCTTGGTTCTGCCACGGGCCTGGAGAGGGGAGTTGAGGGGGACACCCCCTGCGGTCTAGGGGCAGGTGGGGCAGTCGCAGAATTCATCTTACCCCCCTCCAGGTGCTGCTGGTGGCTGCTCTCCTGGCCTCAGGGGCCCGGTTGTTGGTGTAGTCATCGGCCAGGGCAGCTGTAGCCGTGGACCCCTTTGGCTTCTGGTCTCGGATAAACTGGCGGAGATCCTCAGGGCAGTTCCACAAGAGTTGCTCCGTGATGACCAAGTCCAGGATCTCTGGTCCGGTGGAAAGCTGCAGGCCTTGGGTCCAGTGGTCGGCAGCTCGGGCAAGGGCCCGCCGGTGGTCAGCCCAGGAGTCCTTTGGTCCCTTCTGCAGGGTCCGGAACTTCTTGCGGTAGGACTCCGGAGTGAGGTTGTACTGTTGGATCAGGGCCCGCTTGATGGTGTCGTAGCCTTGATCTGCCTCAGCAGGCAAGTCTCCAAGGATTTCCAGGGCCTTACCCCTTAAACGGGGGGTCAGGTATTTTGCTCACTGGTCCTTGTCCAGATGGTGCTGCAGGCAAGTCCGTTCAAAAGCAGTCAGGAAAGAGTCCAAGTCTCCATCCTTCTCCAGCACTGGGAAGTCCTCAACACGGACCTTTGGAAGTTTGGTGTCTTGAAGGTCACGGGTGGCTGATGAGGGCTGGAGCTGAGCTAGCTGCAGCTGGTGGTCACGCTCTGCCTGTTGCTGTCGCTCTTCACGCGCTGCCTGCCGCTCCGCAGCCTCACGCGCTGCTTGCCGCTCCGCAGCCTCACGCGCTGCTTGCCGCTCCGCAGCCTCAGCGTCACGCGCTGCCTGTCGCTCACGCTCGGCCATGAGTATCTCGTAGGTATCCCGGTCTCCAGCCATAAGCCTGGCCAAGGCAGCTTGAAGGAGGGCCTCTGCACCTCTCAAGCCGGAGGGATTGGCAAGTGGTGATCTGCGGCACGCTGCAGAGCCAGGTGATTCACTGTCCATTTCAAAGCGGAGGACTGGCATCTGGCTCCTTGAGGACCCTTGGGCGAGCTCCTCCTCATTTTGTCCAGCAGTGCCAGGTTGTGCGATGTCCTCTGCAGAACGGTTCTCTGGCGTCGGGCTCCTGGAGGACTCGTGGTCAACCTCCTCATTGTTGTCCACAGCACCGTCCTCCCTCTCTTCGGCTCCTGCCTTAGCATTGGCCAGTTGCATAGCTCTGCTCCTGGTGCCATCAGCCATTCTTGCAGACTTTGGTCACTGACACAGAACTGCCACCTGATGCACCCACACACCTTACAGTATCTGCACACTGACACTCTAGTGTTGTTCTGGTCTGAAGACCCCAGCAGCCACAGCTGCTTCAGGCAGTCTTTAGTGTCTGGGAGTATGGGTCTCACACTCACACACACTATTATCTCGATCCCACCGCTATGCCACCAATATGTCACGAACCACAGGGAGGGTCACTCAGAAATCCCCCGTGCTGGCCACCAATGTCACGATTGGGGGGTAACAAGTGGGGGTCACCCCTCCTTTATACATCCCGACCGACAGACAGAGCACGTGACGCGCTCTCTAGCGCCCCTCTTATAGTCAGGCCAATTATGGAATTGCCCGACAATAAGCAAGGAGGCCGCTATACTACTTATGCCGATTATTGAAGGGTCCCCGGTGAGAGTAGGGTATATATTCCCCCGACCTCCGCGGGCGGAATATATAAAATCTCCCCGAATCTCAGTGGCCTCCCCACAATAATCCTTGGCACAACTCGCTGCCACCAACCGATTTACGGTAACTATTAGCCGAACACACAGACGTGGGATTCAAGATCGAGATAAGAGAACAACCCAAGATTAATTATATAATTTAATTAGCCTAAGGCACACTAGAAACTACAATATATACAATAGGGAATCTACAGAATATACAGTTATGTCAGAGTACAGTTACAAGCAAAGCATGGTTTACAAACAGGCATACACAGTGGGGGGGCGCCGTGGACCAGGTTTCCAGGATCTCTCTCACAGGTCTTCCCTGACCAGACCCCCGAGCAAAAGAACACTGGAAAATGGCCAAAGTAGGGTTATCAACCTGGGCAAATCCAGGTCCCCTCCTACCTTAGTGACCTCACAGGGAAGCACTGCCACTCCCCCCGCTTTGAGTCCGAATTATCCAGAAAGGGGATATTGGCCATAACTTTGCCTGGGAGCGTTGTAGACGGACGTCAACGCTCTCATTGTGACAGTTATGAATTTAGCTGCGAAACGAGAGGACTCATGACTTGTCTACTAGTTCCCCATTGGCTGATATCACGCCTGGGGTATTTCCCAATGTCCTACTCCCATAAAAAAGGTGTGCCAGCATCGTCCGCATGCGAAAACACCATTTTTATGGTTGCCATATTTATCGGAAATATGGCTTGCGAGATATGAACCATATTTTACTGGAGTCGTTCTGTCTGGATACTTCCATAGCCTTATAATGAGATACAAACTCTTGTTACAGGGTCACGGATTACAGGGTCAGGATTTTCCTCACAGTGGCCTTAAGTGTCATGGGGTCCTTGTCAGGTATTATACAATCAAAAGAACGAGAGATGGGTGAGCAGTCCAGAGAACCTGTATTACAAACAGAAAGGTCCATAAAACAATCCATCACACAGGGTAAAATAGTCCAGTAACGGGATAAATGCCATGAAGAGGAGTCCCAATCTTCCAGCTGTCTCTTTTTTAGAGTAATCAGAGTTTCTCCAAGTCTCTCTGTGGTGATGGCCACAGTATCAGTGTCCAACAAAGGACCTTGTCCTCCTCATACCCTCTCCTTATATCCAAGGGTAGGCAGACAGGTTGGATAGTTTTCAAGTTCATCCCCAAACCTAGCAACGGAAGCACTACAGGGGGCTATTTTCAACATTTGGAGAGCAGGGGTGTCATGAATGGGCCATCAGAAAATGTCAGCAGGGGTTCAAGAGGCATGGACACATCCAGGCAGCAGATAGTTACTGAGCTAATGTGGTTAAGACTCTAGACAAGAAGGGGACTACACAGAGCAACAAGGCAACACTTCATAATCGGTAAAAATATGAACATAAACAAAATGATATTCAACCCACCATATCACACCATCACAACCTCTCCTTTTTAATTAGTGAGTATGCCATGAGATCTACACAGACTTCTGGCCACCTCACTTTAGTCCACATTGCTGAGCTATCAATAGTTCCTAATATAGCTGTAGAGCAAGGTTGGCCTGAGGGAGTCTATGGCTCTTCTTGCCGGGACAGTCCATCAACGTTCTGGTGTTGGCTTCTCCGTTTGTATTGGATGGAGAAGCTGTAGGGCTGTAAGGACAAGCTCCACCACAGCAATTGTCCATTGACCCCTAACACGCAGTTCAGCCATGTGAGGGGGTTGTGGTCTGTCACAATTGTAAAGTCTCTGCCATACAAGTTTGGTTGCAATTTTTTAGTACCCATACAATGGCAAGACACTCCTTTTCAATGGTGGTAACTTCCAAATCCAGTAGTTTCAACTGGTAAGAGCCACAGGATGTTCTTCCCCAGTGGCGTTCATTTGGCTAAAGGCCTTGTCACACACACAGATAAATCTACGGCAGATATGTGGTTGCAGTGAAATTGTGGACAATCAGTGCCCGGTTTGTGGCTGTGTACAAATGGAACAATATGTCCATGATTTCACTGCAACCACAGATCTGCCAAAGATTTATCTCTGTGTGTGACGGGGCCTTAAGAACTGCCCCAATCCAAATGTGGACACATCTGTCCGCATGAGGAACCTGCGCTTATATTCCAGGGCGGCCAAGACAGGAGCAGTGATGAGGGCGTTCTTTAATGCAGAGAAGGCATTCTCGCATGCGCAGTCGTCCATGTCACATTCCTAGGCATGTTCTTGTGGGTCAGGTGGGTTAGGGGCTTGACCGGTTTTTATAGTAACCAGCAGTATCCAAAAAAGCAAGTACCTGCGTCTTGAGTCTACACCAGTTACTAATAGCTTCTACCTTGGCAGGCTCGGGCCTTAGGGTCAATCCCCCTACTCTATGCCCAAGGTTCTGCATCTCTGCCATCCCCAACTGTCATTTATCAGGGAAAATGGTCAGTCTTGCAGTCAGGATACGGTCCAGCACTATGGCCAAGTGTTTAAGATGGTCCTCCCAGGTTGGGCTGAAAATGGAAATGTCATCCAGATTAGCAAAGGCAAAGTCCTGACATTGTCCTAACAGCCAATCCACAAGTCTCTGGAATGTAGCAGGAGCATTTTTCATTCCAAAGGGAATTGCTAGCACTAGCTAGCCGATCCAATAGATCATCGGTCCTGGGCAGGGGGTAAGCGTCACTCTTTGTGGCATTGTTTAATCTCCGGTAATCAATGTATAACCACGTTGTGCCAGAATGACAGGAGAGGCCCAGAAGCTGTGAGACGGCTGAATAACCCCCAGCTTTTTAATCTCCTCCAGTGCATTTTTATTATACCCTGAACAGTTTCTGGAACCCAGTAAGATATAAAACCGAGCACTCCTAATGATGTGAAAAAGTGAGTTTGTATTTAACAGTGCAGCAGATATAAACGTTTTGATCTTGCGTCAGACCTTCATCAGTTACACATGCTGCCGATTGCAGATGTGCCTGTATTGGTGGCACGGTGAGACATCAGCGGACATCCTTCTTTGGGACCAGAACGACAGGAGAGGCCCAGGAGCTGTGAAATGGCTGAATAACTCACAGCTGTTTCATCTCCTCCGGTTCAGTCTTTATCATGCCTTGAAAGCCCACAGGACCCGGTAGGCGCCTGCTGATTGGGGCGTGGTCCGGAGGTTTCCACATGGTGGCTGGTGTGAGTAGTCTGCCCTGGCTTTAAGGACAAAGCAAAAGCCCTCAGTCTTAGGGGTACTTTGCACGCTGCAACATCGCTAGCCGATGATAGCAATGCCGAGCGCGATAGTCCCCGCCCCCGTCGCACATGCGATATCTTGTGATAGCTGCCGCAGTGAACATTATCGCTACGGCAGCTTCACACGCACTTACCTACCCTACGACGTCGCTCTGGCCGGCGACCCGCCTCCTTCCTAAGGGGGCGGGTTGTGCGGCGTCACAGCGACGTCACATGGCAGGCAGCCAATAGAAATGGAGGGGCGGAGATGAGCCGGACGTAAACATCCCGCCCACCTCCTTTCTTCCGCATAGGCGGTGGAGGCAGGAAAGGAGATGTTCCTCGCTCCTGTGGCTTCACACACAGCAATGTGTGCTGCCGCAGGAACGTGGAACAACATTGTATCTCCTATTGGTGCGACATTATGAAACTGACCAACGCTACCCAGATCACCGATTTTCGACGCTTTTGCGATCGTTTATCAGCGCATCTAGGCTTTACACGTTGCGATGTCGTTACCGGCGCCGGATGTGCATCACTTTCGATTTGACCCTGACGATATCACAGTAGCGATGTCGCAGCGTGCAAAGTACCCCTTAGTACAGAGAAAATATTGTCCTTTTGTATATCCAATAAATGTGAGCCCAGGGGCACTTGTTCCAGGGATGCACCCGCTTGGGCGACTTGAAGACAATTGGGGAGATACTCATCCTTGTAGTTATCACTAGGTGACTGGAAGATGGCTAGAACTGACAAAGATCAGTCATGATATTCTTTCAGCATATTGATGTGGACGGTATTATGTCGTTAACCACTAGGGTCCAGCGCAATTATGTAAATAATGTAATTAACTTTAATGACAACCTGATAAGGGCCTTCTCGTGTTGCTTGAAGCTTGTTGATAGGGGAATCAATGATCATGAGCACCTGTTGTCCTTCTATAAATTCCCGGGTCCTGGCTTTATGATCATACTAGGTCTTTTGTCTGGACTGAGCCATTCGCTGGTGTTCTTTAGCCAAGGTAGCGAGCTGGGCGAGACGGTCTCGGAACACTTAGGGGCACTTTGCACACTACGATATCGCAGCTGCGATGTCGGTGGGGTCAAATCGAAAGTGACGCACATCCGGCGTAGCTGTCGATATCGCAGTGTGTAAATCGCTTTTGATACGATTAACGAGCGCAAAAGCGTCGAAATCGTATCATCGGTGTAGCGTCTGTCATTTCCATAATTTCAGAAGGACCGATGTTACGATGTTGTTCCTCGTTGCTGCGGCAGCGCACATCGCTGTGTGTGAAGCCGCAGGAGCGAGGAACATCTACCTGCGTCCTGCGGCTCACGCCGGCTATGCGGAAGGAAGGAGGTGGGCGGGATGTTTATGTTCCGCTGATCTCCGCCCCTCCGCTTCTATTGGCCGCCTGCCGTGTGACGTCGCTGTGACGCCGCACGACCCGCCCCCTTAGGAAGGAGGCAGGTCGCCGGCCAGAGCGACGTCGCAGGGCAGGTAAGTGCGTGTGAAGCTGCCGTAGCGATAATGTTCGCTACGACAGCTATCACAAGATATCGCAGCTGCGACGGGGGCGTATACTATCGCGCTCAGCATCGCAAGCATCGGCTAGCAATGTACCCCTTAACTATAGACAAGATGAGGAATACACAGAATGAACAAGGCAACACTCCTAAAATCAGTGAAAATATGACCAAAGGCAAAATCATACCTAACCCCCCATATCACACATCACAACACAGTCTATTTTGAAATCATCACCTGGAAGAGACCTTGTGGGTGCAGTATAACTACCTTGTTGCTATGCTTAGGCTTGCCAGTTGTCATGGTGTCTGACATATAACTGTTTTTCACAACCTCACCTTTATAGCAGTTTTTCTGTTTCTCACCCAATTCTACCCTCCTACAGAACTGTTTCTCTTTCAAATAAGAACTGTTTCAACCTACATATAAAAATGATAATCATTATCACCAGTTTTGTATAAGTGGTAACTTATACACCTGACTAAACACGGATATAATTCAAAAGGGTAGTGTGGAGGAAATAAAGCGGGAAGAGAGAAGAACATACTGCAAGAAGAAAGACACAAGGAACTAATACAAGAAAGAGATGAGGAAATCATACAAGAGGGTGGGGATGAGGAAATAATACAAGAGAGAAGATGAGGAAATAATACAAGAGAGAAGATGAGGAAATAATACAAGAGGGAGGAGATGAGGAAATAATACAAGAGAGAAGATGAGGAAATAATACAAGAGGGAGGAGATGAGGAAATAATACAAGAGGGAGGGGATGAGGAAATAATACAAGAGGGAGGAGATGAGGAAATAATACAAGAGGGAGGAGATGAGGAAATAATACAAGAGGGAGGAGATGAGGAAATAATACAAGAGGGAGGAGATGAGGAAATAATACAAGAGGGAGGAGATGAGGAAATAATACAAGAGAGAAGATGAGGAAATAATACAAAAGGGAGGAGATGAGGAAATAATACAAGAGGGAGGAGATGAGGAAATAATACAAGAGGGAGGAGATGAGGAAATCATACAAGAGAGAAGATGAGGAAATAATACAAGAGAGAAGATGAGGAAATAATACAAGAGAGAAGATGAGGAAATAATACAAGAGGGAGGAGATGAGGAAATAATACAAGAGGGAGGAGATGAGGAAATAATACAAGAGGGAGGAGATGAGGAAATAATACAAGAGGGAGGAGATGAGGAAATAATACAAGAGGGAGGAGATGAGGAAATAATACAAGAGGGAGGAGATGAGGAAATCATACAGGAGGGAGGAGATGAGGAAATAATACAAGAGGGAGGAGATGAGGAAATAATACAAGAGGGAGGAGATGAGGGAATAATACAAGAGGGAGGAAATGAGGAAATAATACAAGAGGGAGGAGACAAGGAGATAATACAAGAGGGAGGGGATGAGGAAATAATACAAGAGAGAAGATGAGGAAATAATACAAGAGGGAGGAGATGAGGAAATAATACAAGAGGGAGGAGATGAGGAAATAATACAAGAGAGAAGATGAGGAAATAATACAAGAGGGAGGAGATGAGGAAATAATACAAGAGGGAGGGGATGAGGAAATAATACAAGAGGGAGGAGATGAGGAAATAATACAAGAGGGAGGAGATGAGGAAATAATACAAGAGGGAGGAGATGAGGAAATAATACAAGAGGGAGGAGATGAGGAAATAATACAAGAGGGAGGAGATGAGGAAATAATACAAGAGAGAAGATGAGGAAATAATACAAAAGGGAGGAGATGAGGAAATAATACAAGAGGGAGGAGATGAGGAAATAATACAAGAGGGAGGAGATGAGGAAATCATACAAGAGAGAAGATGAGGAAATAATACAAGAGAGAAGATGAGGAAATAATACAAGAGAGAAGATGAGGAAATAATACAAGAGGGAGGAGATGAGGAAATAATACAAGAGGGAGGAGATGAGGAAATAATACAAGAGGGAGGAGATGAGGAAATAATACAAGAGGGAGGAGATGAGGAAATAATACAAGAGGGAGGAGATGAGGAAATAATACAAGAGGGAGGAGATGAGGAAATCATACAGGAGGGAGGAGATGAGGAAATAATACAAGAGGGAGGAGATGAGGAAATAATACAAGAGGGAGGAGATGAGGGAATAATACAAGAGGGAGGAAATGAGGAAATAATACAAGAGGGAGGAGACAAGGAGATAATACAAGAGGGAGGGGATGAGGAAATAATACAAGAGAGAAGATGAGGAAATAATACAAGAGGGAGGGGATGAGGAGATAATACAAGAGGGAGGAGATGAGGAAATAATACAAGAGGGAGGAGACAAGGAGATAATACAAGAGGGAGGGGATGAGGAAATAATACAAGAGAGAAGATGAGGAAATAATACAAGAGGGAGGAGATGAGGAAATAATACAAGAGGGAGGAGATGAGGAAATAATACAAGAGAGAAGATGAGGAAATAATACAAGAGGGAGGAGATGAGGAAATAATACAAGAGGGAGGAGATGAGGAAATAATACAAGAGGGAAGGGATGAGGAAATAATACAAGAGGGAGGGGATGAGGAAATAATACAAGAGGGAGGAGATGAGGAAATAATACAAGAGGGAGGAGATGAGGAAATAATACAAGAGGGAGGAGATGAGGAAATAATACAAGAGGGAGGAGATGAGGAAATAATACAAGAGGGAGGAGATGAGGAAATAATACAAGAGGGAGGGGATGAGGAAATAATACAAGAGGGAGGAGATGAGGAAACAATACAAGAGGGAGGAGATGAGGAAATCATACAGGAGGGAGGAGATGAGGAAATAATACAAGAGGGAGGAGATGAGGAAATAATACAAGAGGGAGGAGATGAGGGAATAATACAAGAGGGAGGGGATGAGGAGATAATACAAGAGGGAGGAGATGAGGAAACAATACAAGAGGGAGGAGATGAGGAAATCATACAGGAGGGAGGAGATGAGGAAATAATACAAGAGGGAGGAGATGAGGAAATAATACAAGAGGGAGGAGATGAGGGAATAATACAAGAGGGAGGGGATGAGGAGATAATACAAGAGGGAGGAGATGAGGAAATAATACAAGAGGGAGGAGACAAGGAGATAATACAAGAGGGAGGGGATGAGGAAATAATACAAGAGAGAAGATGAGGAAATAATACAAGAGGGAGGGGATGAGGAGATAATACAAGAGGGAGGAGATGAGGAAATAATACAAGAGGGAGGAGACAAGGAGATAATACAAGAGGGAGGGGATGAGGAAATAATACAAGAGAGAAGATGAGGAAATAATACAAGAGGGAGGAGATGAGGAAATAATACAAGAGGGAGGAGATGAGGAAATCATACAGGAGGGAGGAGATGAGGAAATAATACAAGAGGGAGGAGATGAGGAAATAATACAAGAGGGAGGAGATGAGGGAATAATACAAGAGGGAGGAAATGAGGAAATAATACAAGAGGGAGGAGACAAGGAGATAATACAAGAGGGAGGGGATGAGGAAATAATACAAGAGAGAAGATGAGGAAATAATACAAGAGGGAGGGGATGAGGAGATAATACAAGAGGGAGGAGATGAGGAAATAATACAAGAGGGAGGAGACAAGGAGATAATACAAGAGGGAGGGGATGAGGAAATAATACAAGAGAGAAGATGAGGAAATAATACAAGAGGGAGGAGATGAGGAAATAATACAAGAGGGAGGAGATGAGGAAATAATACAAGAGAGAAGATGAGGAAATAATACAAGAGGGAGGAGATGAGGAAATAATACAAGAGGGAGATGAGGAAATAATACAAGAGGGAAGGGATGAGGAAATAATACAAGAGGGAGGGGATGAGGAAATAATACAAGAGGGAGGAGATGAGGAAACAATACAAGAGGGAGGGGATGAGGAAATAATACAAGAGGGAGGGGATGAGCAAATAATACAAGAGAGAGGAGATGAGGGAATAATACAAGAGAGAAGATGAGGAAATAATACAAGAGAGAGGAGATGAGGAAATAATACAAGAGGGAGGAGATGAGGAAATAATACAAGAGGGAGGAGATGAGGAAATAATACAAGAGGGAGGAGATGAGGAAATAATACAAGAGGGAGGAGATGAGGAAATAATACAAGAGGGAGGAGATGAGGAAATAATACAAGAGGGAGGGGATGAGGAAATAATACAAGAGGGAGGAGATGAGGAAACAATACAAGAGGGAGGAGATGAGGAAATCATACAGGAGGGAGGAGATGAGGAAATAATACAAGAGGGAGGAGATGAGGAAATAATACAAGAGGGAGGAGATGAGGGAATAATACAAGAGGGAGGGGATGAGGAGATAATACAAGAGGGAGGAGATGAGGAAATAATACAAGAGGGAGGAGACAAGGAGATAATACAAGAGGGAGGAGATGAGGAAATAATACAAGAGAGAAGATGAGGAAATAATACAAGAGGGAGGAGATGAGGAAATAATACAAGAGGGAGGAGATGAGGAAATAATACAAGAGAGAAGATGAGGAAATAATACAAGAGGGAGGAGATGAGGAAATAATACAAGAGGGAGGAGATGAGGAAATAATACAAGAGGGAAGGGATGAGGAAATAATACAAGAGGGAGGGGATGAGGAAATAATACAAGAGGGAGGAGATGAGGAAACAATACAAGAGGGAGGGGATGAGGAAATAATACAAGAGGGAGGGGATGAGGAAATAATACAAGAGAGAGGAGATGAGGGAATAATACAAGAGAGAAGATGAGGAAATAATACAAGAGAGAAGATGAGGAAATAATACAAGAGAGAGGAGATGAGGAAATAATACAAGAGAGAGGAGATGAGGAAATAATACAAGAGAGAGGAGATGAGGAAACAATACAAGAGAGAGGAGATGAGGAAATAATACAAGAGGGAGGAGATGAGGAAACAATACAAGAGGGAGGAGATGAGGAAACAATACAAGAGGGAGGAGATGAGGAAATAATAGAAGAGGGAGGAGATGAGGAAATCATACAGGAGGGAGCAGATGAGTAAATAATACAAGAGGGAGGAGATGAGGAAATCATACAAGAGAGAAGATGAGGAAATAATACAAGAGAGAAGATGAGGAAATAATACAAGAGGGAGGAGATGAGGAAATAATACAAGAGGGAGGAGATGAGGAAATAATACAAGAGGGAAGGGATGAGGAAATAATACAAGAGGGAGGGGATGAGGAAATAATACAAGAGGGAGGAGATGAGGAAACAATACAAGAGTGAGGGGATGAGGAAATAATACAAGAGGGAGGGGATGAGGAAATAATACAAGAGGGAGGAGATGAGGGAATAATACAAGAGGGAGGAGATGAGGAGATAATACAAGAGGGAGGAGATGAGGAGATAATACAAGAGGGAGGGGATGAGGAAATAATACAAGAGGGAGGAGATGAGGAAACAATACAAGAGGGAGGAGATGAGTAAATAATACAAGAGGGAGGAGATGAGGAAATAATACAAGAGAGAAGATGAGGAAATAATACAAGAGAGAGGAGATGAGGAAATAATACAAGAGGGAGGACATGAGGAAATAATACAAGAGGGAGGAGATGAGGAAATAATACAAGAGGGAGGAGATGAGGAAATAATACAAGAGGGAGGAGATGAGGAAATAATACAAGAGGGAGGAGATGAGGAAATAATACAAGAGGGAGGAGATGAGGAAATAATACAAGAGGGAGGAGATGAATAATACAAGAGGGAGGAGATGAGGAAATAATACAAGAGGGAGGGGATGAGGAAATAATACAAGAGGGAGGAGATGAGGAAACAATACAAGAGGGAGGAGATGAGGAAATAATACAAGAGGGAGGAGATGAGGAAATAATACAAGAGGGAGGAGATGAGGAAACAATACAAGAGGGAGGAGATGAGGAAATAATACAAGAGGGAGGAGATGAGGAAATAATACAAGAGGGAGGGGATGAGGAAATAATACAAGAGGGAGGAGATGAGGAAACAATACAAGAGGGAGGAGATGAGGAAATAATACAAGAGGGAGGAGATGAGGAAATAATACAAGAGGGAGGAGATGAGGAAATAATACAAGAGGGAGGAGATGAGGAAATAATACAAGAGGGAGGAGATGAGGAAATAATACAAGAGGGAGGAGATGAGGAAATAATACAAGAGGGAGGAGATGAGGAAATAATACAAGAGGGAGGAGATGAGGAAATAATACAAGAGGGAGGAGATGAGGAAATATTACAAGAGGGAGGAGATGAGGAAATAATACAAGAGGGAGGAGATGAGGAAATAATACAAGAGGGAAGGGATGAGGAAATAATACAAGAGGGAGGGGATGAGGAAATAATACAAGAGGGAGGAGATGAGGAAACAATACAAGAGGGAGGAGATGAGGAAATCATACAAGAGGGAGGAGATGAGGAAATAATACAAGAGGGAGGAGATGAGGAAACAATACAAGAGGGAGGAGTTGAGGAAATAATACAAGAGGGAGGAGATGAGGAAATAATACAAGAGAGAAGATGAAGAAATAATACAAGAGGGAGGAGATGAGGAAATAATACAAGAGAGAAGATGAGGAAATAATACAAGAGGGAGGAGATGAGGAAATAATACAAGAGGGAGGGGGATGAGGAAATAATACAAGAGGGAGGGGATGAGGAAATAATACAAGAGGGAGGAGATGAGGAAATAATACAGGAGGGAGGAGATGAGGAAATCATACAGGAGGGAGGAGATGAGGAAATAATACAAGAGAGAAGATGAGGAAATAATACAAGAGAGAGGAGATGAGGAAATCATACAAGAGAGAAGATGAGGAAATAATACAAGAGGGAGGGGATGAGGAAATAATACAAGAGGGAGGGGATGAGGAAATAATACAAGAGGGAGGAGATGAGGAAATAATACAGGAGGGAGGAGACGAGGAAATAATACAAGAGAGAAGATGAGGAAATAATACAGGAGGGAGGAGACGAGGAAATAATACAAGAGAGAAGATGAGGAAATAATACAAGAGAGAGGAGATGAGGAAATCATACAAGAGGGAGGAGATGAGGAAACAATACAAGAGGGAGGAGATGAGGAAATCATACAAGAGAGAAGATGAGGAAATAATACAAGAGGGAGGGGATGAGGAAATAATACAAGAGGGAGGGGATGAGGAAATAATACAAGAGGGAGGAGATGAGGAAATAATACAGGAGGGAGGAGACGAGGAAATAATACAAGAGAGAAGATGAGGAAATAATACAAGAGAGAGGAGATGAGGAAATCATACAAGAGAGAAGATGAGGAAATAATACAAGAGAGAGGAGATGAGGAAATAATACAAGAGGGAGGGGATGAGGAAATCACACAAGAGGGAGGAGATGAGGAAATAATACAAGAGAGAAGATGAGGAAATAATACAAGAGGGAGGAGATGAAATCATACAAGAGGGAAGAGATGAAATAATACAAGTGTCATGGATATGTCACAACCTGTCACGGAGGTATCACGACTGGCTGACAATCAAATGGCAGCAAGAACTTGAAGATCACAGAGTTTGGCAGCACGTGTTATCTGACAGCTCCCTGTTTCTGAAGCGGGCGAACTTTATGACCCTGGAAAACTGTTAGTTCTTCTCAGTTGCTATCCTCTGACGTCCTTTATTAACCTCACCCTGGTGTGGTGTGGGTGAAGTTTTTAGTTTGTTCCTAGCTGAGGTCTGGGGAGGTCATATCCTGTTGTTCCAGAGACTTCTGTGGTGGCAGCCTATAACTCAGAGAAGTGTTTGTCTTTTGCTATCTGCCAGGGCTTTGGTGATTGCAGTCGTGTTTCCCCTGTATTATTCCCTTGTGTCTTCCTTTAGTCTTAGTGGTGTTGACTTAGCGCTCATACCTTCCATCCCCACTTAGGGCCCATTTCCCAGGGGAAGACAGAGCCCCAGGTATCCAGCTCACTGATAGGTGCAGAGCCTGTATAGGGTCGGTACGGTCAGTGAGGATGAGATGCAGGTTGTTGTCAGGGGTCACCACTTCCCCTTTCCCCTTTCCCTATAAGGCATTTCTCCCCTTCCATTGTGTTGTCCTATACGGCTGGTATAGCCTCTCTCCCTTGCCGTGACATTATAAACCGCCGCAATAGAAAAAAAAAATTAAACAGATTTTTTTTTCTCTTGGATTCCTAGTCATGGATCCAATAACTGTTCTTACAGAACAAATGCAGGGTCTGTCTCTGGAGGTGGCAGAGATGCACTCTACTGTATTAGTTACAGAGTCCTCAGTCTCCTGGGTGGGCGGACGATTCTGATAGACAGAACTTTCCTGAGCCTAAGGTCCCGCTCCCTGATAGATTTTCTGGGGGAAGTGACAATTCCATGAGGTACAAACAAGATGGAAATGTCCAGCCATCATTCCGCTCAAGAAGCCATTACTCCAAAAGAAACAGAAAAAAGCCAGATTAATGTCTGCAAATGCGCACAGGAACAGACCTTAATTTCCAGAGACGTCCTGTGGTCTGACGAAACTAAAATTGAAATGTTTGGCAATAATGACCATCATTACGTTTGGAGGAAAAAGAGAGAAGCTTTGAAGCCTAAGAACATCATCCCAACTGTGACACACGGGGGCAGCAGCATCATGGTGTGGGGTTGTTTTGCTGCAGGAGGGACTGGTGACGTCACAAAATAGATGGCATCATGAGGAAGGAAGATAATGTGGCCATACTGAAGAACATCTCAAGACATCAGCCAGGAGCTTACAGCTTGGGCGGAAATGGGAATTCCAGATGGACAATGACCCGAAGCTACTGCCAAACTGGGTACAAAGTGGCTTAAGGAGAACTAAGTCAATGTTTTGGAGCGGCCATCACAAAGCCCTGATCTCAGTCCTATGGGAAATGTATGGGCAAAGCTGAAAAGGCTAGAGCGAGTGGCAACATGGCCACCAGGTCTGCCAGGAGGAATCGGTCCAAATTCCACCAACTATGGTGAGAAGCTTGTGGAAGGATCCAAAACGTTTCCCCCCAGTCATACAGTTGTAAGCAGGGGTTTAAAACTCGTCTGGGTACAAGGGCCGCACATAGAAAAAAAGATTATTTTTTTTGTTGCAGGACAAGGTGACATTTTTAGTACCATATATTTTTTTTCTATACATCTTTGGATCACTTTTTTTTAAATAGATCACTCTGTGTGTAATGCCTCTATATAGTATATAGAAATAGATCCCTCTGTGTGTAATGACTCTATAATATATAATAAACACGTGAAATAGATCCCTCTGTGTCTACTGACTATATATAATAAACACGTGAAATAGATCCCTGTGTGTAATGACTCTATATCATATATAATACACACGTGAAATAGATTCCTCTGTGTGTAATAAGTCTATATAATATATAATACACACGTGAAATAGATTCCTCTGTGTGTAATAAGTCTATATAATATATAATACACACGTGAAATAAATCCCTCTGTGTGTAATGACTATAAATGAAAGTGGAAACAAGTCAAAATGAAAATCAATGTGTGTAGCCTCCACGTGCCTGTATGACCTCCCTACAATGCATGGGCATGCTCCTGATGCGGTTGCGGATGGTCTCCTGAGGGATCTCCTCCCAGACCTGGACTAAAGCTTTCGACAACTCCTGGACAGTCTGTGGTGCAGCATGACATTGGTGGATGGAGCGAGACATGATGTCTCAGATGTGCTCAATCGGATTCAGGTCTGGGGAACGGATGGGCCAGTCCATAGCTTCAATGCCTTCATCTTGCAGGAACTGCTGACACACAACAGCAACATGAGGTCTGGCATTGTCCTGCATTAGGAGGTTCCCAGGGCCAACCGCACCACCATATGGTCTCACAAGGGTTCTGAGGATTTCATCTAGGTACCTAATGGTAGTCAGGCTACCTCTGGCTACCACATACAGGGTTGGGCGGGCCTCCAAAGAAATGCTACCCCACACCATTACTGACCCACTGCCAAACCGGTCATGCTAATGGATGTTGCAGGCAGCAGATCACTCTCTATGACATCTCCAAACTCTGTCACATCTATCACATGTGCTCAGTGTGAACCTGCTTTGATCTGTGAAAAGCACAGGGCACCAGTGGCGAAGTTTCCAAACCTGGTGTTCTGTGGCAAATGCCAAGTGTCCTGCACGGTGTTGGGCAGTGAGCACAACCCCCATCTGTGGACATCGGGCCCTCATGCCATCTTTATGGATTCGGTTTCTAACCGTTTGTGCAGACACATGCACATTTGTGGCTGCTGGAGGTCATTTTGCAGGGCTCTGGCACCGCTCCTCCTGTTCCTCCTTGCACAAAGGCGGAGGTAGCAGTCCTGCTTCTGGGTTGTTGCCCGCCTACGGCCTCCTCCACATCTCCTGGTGTACTGGTCTGTCTCCTGGTAGCACCTCCATCCTCAGGACACTACACTAACAGACATAGCTAACCTTGCCACAGCTCGCATTGATGTGCCATCCTGGATGAGCTGCACGACCTGTGCCACTTGTGTGGGTTGTAGAGTCCGTCTCATGCTACTGTAATGATGGGCCAGGGGCGCCTCCGGCCTTGTAGTCGTGGTCGTAGTTTTCAGGCTTACCCCTGGCTCCACCACTACCTCAAGGTCGGGAGCTGACTTGGTGGGGCAGAGTGTGGTGGTGCAATCGTCGGTCGTTGTACAAACAGTCTTCAGGCAGGATGTGGTGAAAACAAAAGACATCTTTTATTACACTCGCCTTCACAATCCGGCAGTTGCAGAAAACACTTCTTGGAGCTGGGGGGACAACCTGTCCTAACGTACCCTCGTGTGGGGATGTGCCCTGGTTAATCCGCTTCGCCGGGCTCCCACTTCGGTTACACACACACCGGACCCACACCGGTTGCTTCACTCTCTGAGGTTCCGTTCACTCCCGTTCTCTCCGGCGCCCCCTATGGATTCAGCTCCCACACTCTGCCCCTTGGTGTTCACTCTCTCACGTCCCGGATCACACTGCCACTCTCACACACACTTCTACCCCCTCTCCCTGGTTTCTGCCGGCTCCTCCTTCCACTGTGGTGACAGCCGTCCCACCCGGCCACTAGGGGGTGCCCTAACACAATACAAATAAAACACTTTTATTAATGACATTTCCGGTTAACTAAACTCCCTTTGTAGGGGGTATGCTCACCCACTACACACCTCCCCTCTTAAAACCCGAACCTCCCGGCAAGGCTCCATCTAAAAATCACACATATTTAAAACTAAGTAAAACATAGTGAATAAACTACGAACCGGTCCACAACAGGCTGCCCAGAAGAAGGGGGCACCAGTCCAGCGCCCGGAGTTCCAACTGGAAGCTCCCGGTCTTGGTAGTGCCCGGAGGCTTAGCAGCGCTCCCGGTCTTTAGGTGGTGAACAACAGGAACACAAAACTTTTCCTTCCCAATGACGCGGAGGAGCCCCTGGCCCAGTCCGGCAGCAGACTCTCTCCGGGCTCAGTCACTTGAACGTTGCGGAACTTTAACTGCAAACAACTCCGGTCTTCAAATAAGCCGGTCAGGATGCTTTACTCTGGGTGCAAAACTCGCTTCCATTCGGCTCTCTGAGCCTTGATGTAGTCCGACAGAGACTGTCCGGGCTGTCGGCGCAGCCTCTGAAAGGGCTCGTAGGCGACGGCAGGCTTTGGTGCCGTGATCTCCTCAGTCTCCGACGGGGGTGATGGGATTGCTACCCGAGGCGGCGGAGGTATATCTAGGACGATCACCGGATGGGTGTTGAGGTTCTGGCTAATAGCCAGCACCGCCTGGGTTCCTCTCTCCGAGTCGGTGGTAGGTCCGGGCATCACCTCCGGAGCTACGGCTAAAGTACGTTTTGGATGGGAGGATTCAGCCAGTACCGGTCTTGACTGCGACCGCCGCCGGCACTGATGTTCCTCCCACTCCAATTCCTGCTGCCACTGAACAGCTTCTTGTGAGGTGGGCATTCTGGTTACGCTGACCGCAAAGAGGCCTCGGCACCCCACCTCTGGTGTGAACTGGACCTTCTCCCCGGGGTAGAGCGTGTGTAGGCGCTGAGGTAAGCCCTCGACATCCAGATGTACCCGATTATAGAAATAATCATCGCCGGTTGTCTCCTCCCGGATAAAGCCGTAGCCCTCTTGCTGGTTGAACTTCACCACTATGCCCGTGGTGAACGGTAACTCCAACTCTTCACCCCGGGAACCGGTCATCATCTCCCGGGCCACTGTCTCAGCGAGCAGTCGTTCTTGTACGGGGTCTGGTTCTGGGGACGGTGACTTTCTGTGAGGTATGGAAGACGGCTGCACTGGGTCCCAGAAGAAGCCCCAGCTATCCCTTTCCAGCTTCCGGGTAGGTGAATCTTCTGGGGCTTGTATAGGAGCAGGGGTTGACGGTCCCGCCGCGACAGGCGGGGGTGTCTCTAAATCTGGGTATGTGATTCCCAGAGGCCGATTCCCCGACGGCAGCAGAGTGGTATAGGTCTCCCGGACCTCTGTAGTGGTTCCTCCGGTCGCGGCGTCCCACGTGGTGATCCAGGTTACTTTAGTCGGGCGCCCTTGTCCTCCTGGAGCGGCTGGTATCTCGAGCGGTAACACATCCGCAGCTGCAGCCGCAGACTGCTTGGGACGTCCTCGGCCCAGGTGAGTGAGTGCCATCGCAGTCTCCATCTCTTGTTGCTGCCTGGAGGTCTCCATCTCGTAACCACTCGGTAGCTCTGGCAATGGCGACGAGGTCAGTGGAGATGCTGGAGGAAGTGGAGGCGGGCCCACTTTTCCCGCTCTTGGATGTACTCCACCTCCAGTCTCGCACATCATATCGACCCCTCCGCGGCGGTTCTTCTTTTTCTTCAAAACACCGCCCACTTCACATGTTTTTCTTCGTGCCCTGGGACCGGCACCTCCCCTCTTTGGGCGGAGTACTCCGAACTTCTTTTTCGGCACTGGCCAGCCCCAGGCTCTTCTTTTGGCGCCAACTTTTCGCGCGCTTTCTTCATCTTCACAGACGACGGCCATCTTGCCGCCATCTTGTGCCCGGTCCAACGCTGCAGGCACTGTTTCTTCTTCCCACCATGGGACTGGGAATCTTCTCCAATGGTCCGGATCCTGTGCCCCAGGCACCACTTGATCTCCGGCTTCTTGGGTCCCTGGCAGGGAATTCGCATCCTGCCGACTACGCCACATGAAATGATGGGCCAGGGGCGCCTCCGGTCTTGTAGTCGTGGTCGTAGTTTTCAGGCTTACCCCTGGCTCCACCACTACCTCAAGGTCGGGAGATGACTTGGTGGGGCAGAGTGTGGTGGTGCAATCGTCGGTCGTTGTACAAACAGTCTTCAGGCAGGATGTGGTGAAAACAAAAGACATCTTTTATTACACTCGCCTTCACAATCCGGCAGTTGCAGAAAACACTTCTTGGAGCTGGGGGGACAACCTGTCCTAACGTAGCCTCGTGTGGGGATGTGCCCTGGTTAATCCGCTTCGCCGGGCTCCCACTTCGGTTACACACACACCGGACCCACACCGGTTGCTTCACTCTCTGAGGTTCCGTTCACTCCCGTTCTCTCCGGCGCCCCCTATGGATTCAGCTCCCACACTCTGCCCCTTGGTGTTCACTCTCTCACGTCCCGGATCACACTGCCACTCTCACACACACTTCTACCCCCTCTCCCTGGTTTCTGCCGGCTCCTCCTTCCACTGTGGTGACAGCCGTCCCACCCGGCCACTAGGGGGTGCCCTAACACAATACAAATAAAACACTTTTATTAATGACATTTCCGGTTAACTAAACTCCCTTTGTAGGGGGTATGCTCACCCACTACACTACCACGAGTGCAAGAGCAATGACAGCATGCAAAAGTGACCAAAACATCAGCTAGAAAGCATTGTACTGAGATGTGGTCCCCACCTGCAGAAACACTCCTTTATTGAGTGTGTCTTGATAATTGCCAATTATTTCTATCTGATGTCTATTCCATTTACACAACAGCAGGTGACATTGATTGTCAGTCAGTGATTCCTAAGTGGACAGTTTCATTTCACAGAAGTTTGATTAACTTGGAATTATATTCGGTTAAGTTTTCCCTTTATTTTTTTTACCTATCCTGTAGTAATGTGCCCATCCTTGTCCCCATCCTGTGGTAATATACCCATCCCGGTCCTCATCCAGTAGTAATGTCCCCCTCCTGTAGTAATGTGCCCATCCTTGTCTCCATCCTGTAGTAATGTGCAATCCTTGTCCCCATCCTGTAATAATGCACATATCCTGGTCCCTATCCTATAGTAATGCGCTCATCCTTGTCCCCATCATGTAGTAATGTGCCCATCCTTGTCCCCATCCTGTAGTAATGTGCCCATCCTTGTCTTCATCATGTAATAATGTGTACATCCTTGTCTTCATCCTATAGTAATGTGTACATCCTTGTCCCCATCCTGTAGTAATATGTACATCCTTGTCTTCATCATGTAGTAATGTGCCAATCCTGGTCCTCATCCTGTAGTAATGTGCCCATTCTTGTCCCAATCCTGTTATAATGTGTCAATCCTGGTCCTCATGATGTAGTAATGTGCTCATCCTTGTCACTATCCTGTAGTAATGTGCCCATTTTTGTCCCCATCATGTAGTAATGTACCCATCCTGGTCCTCATCTTGTAGTAATGTACCCATCCTGGTCCCCATCTTGTAGTAATGTGCCCATCCTTGTCCCCATCCTGTAGTAATGTGTACATCCTTGTCTTCATCATGTAATAATGTGTACATCCTTGTCTTCATCCTATAGTAATGTGTACATCCTTGTCCCCATCCTGTAGTAATATGTACATCCTTGTCTTCATCATGTAGTAATGTGCCAATCCTGGTCCTCATCCTGTAGTAATGTGCCCATTTTTGTCCCAATCCTGTTGTAATGTGTCAATCCTGGTCCTCATGATGTAGTAATGCACCCATCCATTTCCCCATCCTGTAGTAATGTGCCCATCTTTGTCCCACCCTGTAGTAATGTGCCCATCCTTGTCCCCATCCTGTAGTAATGTGCCCATCCTTGTCCCCATCCTGTAGTAATGTGCCTATCCTTGTCCCCATCCTGTAGTAATGTGCCCATCCTTGTCTTCATCATGTAGTAATGTGCCCATCCTTGTCTTCATCATGTAGTAATGTGCCCATCCTTGTACCCATCCTGTAGTAATGTGCCAATCCTGGTCCTCATCCTGTAGTAATGTGCCCATTCTTGTCCCAATCCTGTTATAATGTGTCAATCCTGGTCCTCATGATGTAGTAATGTGCTCATCCTTGTCACTATCCTGTAGTAATGTGCCCATCTTTGTCCCCATCATGTAGTAATGTACCCATCCTGGTCCCCATCTTGTAGTAATGTGCCCATCCTTGTTCCCATCCTGTAGTAATGTGCCCCATCCTTGTCCCCATCCTGTAGTAATGTGCCCCATCCTGGTCCCCATCCTGTAGTAATGTGCGAATCCTTGTCTACATCCTATAGTAATGTGCCCCATCCTTGTACCTATCCTGTAGTAATGTTCCCATCCTTGTCCCCATACTGTAGTAATGTACCCATCCTTGTCCCCATCCTGTAGTAATGTGCCCCATCCCTGTACCTATCCTGTAGTAATGTGCCCATCCTTGTCCCCATACTGTAGTAATGTACCCATCCTGGTCCCCATCCTGTAGTAATGTGCCCATCCTTGTCCCCATCCTGTAGTAATGTGCCCCATCCTTGTACCTATCCTGTAGTAATGTGCCCATCCTTGTCCCCATACTGTAGTAATGTACCCATCCTTGTCCCCATCCTGTAGTAATGTGCCCATCCTTGTCCCCATACTGTAGTAATGTACCCATCCTGGTCCCCATCCTGTAGTAATGTGCCCATCCTTGTCCCCATCCTGTAGAAATGTGCCCATCCTTGTCTTCATCATGTAGTAATGTGCCCATCCTTGTCCCCATCCTGTAGTAATGTGCCCATCCTTGTCCCCATACTGTAGTAATGTACCCATCCTTGTCCCCATCCTGTAGTAATGTGCCCATCCTTGTCCCCATACTGTAGTAATGTACCCATCCTGGTCCCCATCCTGTAGTAATGTGCCCATCCTTGTCCCCATCCTGTAGAAATGTGCCCATCCTTGTCTTCATCATGTAGTAATGTGCCCATTCTTGTCCCCATCCTGTAGTAATGTGCCCATCCTGGTCCTCATGATGTAGTAATGTGCTCATCCTTGTCACTATCCTGTAGTAATGTGCCCATCTTTGTCCCCATCATGTAGTAATGTACCCATCCTGGTCCCCATCTTGTAGTAATGTGCCCATCCTTGTTCCCATCCTGTAGTAATGTGCCCCATCCTGTCCCCATCCTGTAGTAATGTGCCCCATCCTGGTCCCCATCCTGTAGTAATGTGCGAATCCTTGTCTACATCCTATAGTAATGTGCCCCATCCTTGTACCTATCCTGTAGTAATGTGCCCATCCTTGTCCCCATACTGTAGTAATGTACCCATCCTTGTCCCCATCCTGTAGTAATGTGCCCCATCCCTGTACCTATCCTGTAGTAATGTGCCCATCCTTGTCCCCATACTGTAGTAATGTACCCATCCTGGTCCCCATCCTATAGTAATGTGCCCATCCTTGTCCCCATCCTGTAGTAATGTGCCCCATCCTTGTACCTATCCTGTAGTAATGTGCCCATCCTTGTCCCCATACTGTAGTAATGTACCCATCCTTGTCCCCATCCTGTAGTAATGTGCCCATCCTTGTCCCCATACTGTAGTAATGTACCCATCCTGGTCCCCATCCTGTAGTAATGTGCCCATCCTTGTCCCCATCCTGTAGTAATATGCCCATCCTTGTCTTCATCCTGTAATAATGTGTCCCCATCCTTGTGCCCATCCTGTAGTAATGTGCCCATCCTTGTCTCCATCTTGTAGTAATGTGCCAATCCTTGTCCGCATACTGTAGTAATGTGCCCATTCTTGTCTCCATCCTGTATTAATGTGCCCATCCTTGTCTCCATCCTGTAGTAATGTGCCCATCCTTCTCCCCAGAGAATTAGAACAAGGCACTCTCAAATGGTGATACAAACGAAGAATTTATTCCATAAGTCTTAAAGCAACATGTGACGTTTCGGCCAGGTGGCCTTCATCAGACAACTTGTTATTAAGACTGTCAGGGTAGTGGTAAAGGCAGTGGTATCCACCATGCAGCATAGCGGTGGATACCACTGCCTTTACCACTACCCTGACAGTCTTAATAACAAGTTGTCTGATGAAGGCCCACCGGCCGAAACGTCACATGTTGCTTTAAGACTTATGGAATAAATTCTTCGTTTGTATGACTATTTGAGAGTGCCTTGTTCTAATTCTCTGGACATATGGTGTGGAAACCTACAAGTGCACCTCAACATCTCCTACACTGTGGCTGTGCCTTATCCTGCTATAAAAACCTCCTTCCCCTCATCCTGTTGTAATGTACCCGTCCTGGCCCCATCCTATAGTAATGTGTTCATTCTTGTCCCCATGCTGTAGTAATGTACCCATCCTTACCCCCTGTAGTAATGTGCCCATCATTGTTTCTATAGTGTAGTAATGTACCCATCCTTACCCCCTGTAGTAATGTGCCCATCATTGTTTCTATCCTGTAGTAATGTGCCCATCCTGTCCCCATTTTACAGTAATGTCCCAACCAGTAGTAATTTCCCCTTATATGCCATTTTTCATATACATATATTAAAAAAATAAAAAAAAATAAAAAAGATTCTTCTCACCTGTCGGTGTCCTCCTTTCTGTTTCTTGCAGACCATGGACCCTGTGACAATCGTGACCAGAGCCGGGGGCTGCAGTAGTCGGCGCTTTATTTCATTTGAATGAACTGCTGGTGCCACGCACAGAAGCTTTCTGCAACCCTATATGACTTGCAGCCAGTGGCCAATCAGAGGCCAGCAGCTGATGTCATATGCCTATTATTATTATTTATTATTATAGCGCCATCAATTCCATGGCGCTTTACATGTGAAAGGGGTGTACATAATAGGGACAAGTACAATAATCTCTGGACCTGCAGGTTTTTCCCTCCGCTCTATATACAGACACATCTGCAGGTTTTCCCTCCGCTCTCTATACAGACACATCTGCAGGTTTTCCCTCCGCTCTCTATACAGACACATCTGCAGGTTTTCCCTCCGCTCTCTATACAGACACATCTGCAGGTTTTCCCTCCGCTCTCTATACAGACACATCTGCAGGTTTTCCCTCCGCTCTCTATACAGACACATCTGCAGGTTTTCCCTCCGCTCTCTATACAGACACATCTGCAGGTTTTCCCTCCGCTCTCTATACAGACACATCTTCAGGTTTTACCTCCCCTCTCTATAAAAACACATCTGCAGGTTTTCCCTCCGCTCTCTATACAGACACATCTGCTGGTTTTTCCCTCCGCTCTATATACAGACACATCTTCAGGTTTTCCCTCCGCTCTCTATACAGACACATCTGCAGGTTTTACCTCCCCTCTCTATAAAAACACATCTGCAGGTTTTCCCTCCGCTCTCTATACAGACACATCTGCAGGTTTTCCCTCCGCTCTCTATAAAAACACATCTGCAGGTTTTCCCTCCGCTCTCTATACAGACACATCTGCAGGTTTTACCTCCCCTCTCTATAAAAACACATCTGCAGGTTTTTCCCTCCGCTCTATATACAGACACATCTGCAGGTTTTCCCTCCGCTCTATATACAGACACATCTGCATGTTTTCCCTCCGCTCCCTATACAGACACATCTGCAGGTTTTCCCTCCCCTCCCTATAAAAACACATCTGCAGGTTTTTCCCTGGCTCTCTATAAAGACACATCTGTAGATTTGCTTTTATACACTACAGATGAACAGTTTGTTCTCCTCCAGACATTTGTCTTTTCCATGAATCTCCTCCTGTTATTCCTCAGACGAGTGTATAATGAATAGAGAATCTCAGACAGTGACGAGGGGAGAAATAATGATTGTTACATCTAATAATAATCTTCTCCTCACACTTGGCTTTCGGCACAGATCGCTCCTTTGCACAATTCCAGCTTTGCAGATCTTTGGCATTCTAGGGGTTAATGTGCGGGGGTAATCTGGAGATATTTCGCCCCATGCTCCCCCCTCCACAAGTTGGGATTGGTGATGGGCACTTTTTAGCACCATACGGTGAAGCTGCTCCCACAAAAGCTCTATAGGGTTGAGGTCTGGTGACTGGGCCCCTCCATTACAGATAGATACCAGCTGCTGCTTCTTCCCTAAATAGTTCATGCATAATTTGGAGGTGGCTTTGGGTCATTGTCCTGTTGTAAGATGAAATTGGCTCCAATCAAGCGCTGTCCACAGGGTATGGCATGGTGGTGTAAAATGGAGGGATAGCCTCCTTATTCACAATCCCTTTTACCTTGTACAAATATCCCACTTTACCAGCACAAAGCAACCCCAGACCATCACATTACCTCCACCATGCTTGACAGAGGGCGTCAGGCATCTTCCAGCATCTTTTCAGTAGTTCTGCGTCTCACAAATGTTCTTCTGTGTGATCCAAACACCTCACACTTGGATTCGTCTGTCCATAACACTTTTTCCAATCTTCCTCTGTCCAATGTCTGTTCTTTTGCCCATATTAATCTTTCCCTTTTATTAGCCAGTCTCAGATATGGCTTTTCTTTGCCCCTCTGCCCTGAAGGCCGGCATCCCGGAGTCTTCACTGTAGACGGTGACACTGGTGTTTTGCGGGTGCTATGTAATGAAGCTGCAGTTGAGGACCTGTGAGGTGTGGATTTCTCACACTAGAGACTGTAATGTACTTGTCTTGTTGCTCAGTTGTGCAGCGCGGCCTCCACTTCTCTCTACTCTGGTTACAGCCTGTTTGTGCTCTCCTCAGTTGTGCAGCGCGGCCTCCACTTCTCTCTACTCTGGTTACAGCCTGTTTGTGCTCTCCTCAGTTGTGCAGCGCGGCCTCCACTTCTCTCTACTCTGGTTACAGCCTGTTTGTGCTCTCCTCAGTTGTGCAGCGCGGCCTCCACTTCTCTCTACTCTGGTTACAGCCTGTTTGTGCTCTCCTCAGTTGTGCAGCGCGGCCTCCACCTCTCTCTACTCTGGTTACAGCCTGTTTGTGCTCTCCGCAGTTGTGCAGCGCGGCCTCCACTTCTCTCTACTCTGGTTACAGCCTGTTTGTGCTCTCCGCAGTTGTGCAGCGCAGCCTCCACTTCTCTCTACTCTGGTTACAGCCTGTTTGTGCTCTCCGCAGTTGTGCAGCGCGGCCTTCACTTCTCTCTACTCTGGTTACAGCCTGTTTGTGCTCTCCTCAGTTGTGCAGCGCGGCCTCCACTTCTCTCTACTCTGGTTACAGCCTGTTTGTGCTCTCCTCTGTTGTGCAGCGCGGCCTCCACTTCTCTCTATTCTGGTTACAGCCTGTTTGTGCTCTCCTCAGTTGTGCAGCGCGGCCTCCACTTCTCTCTACTCTGGTTACAGCCTGTTTGTGCTCTCCTCTGTTGTGGAGCGCGGCCTCCACTTCTCTCTACTCTGGTTACAGCCTGTTTGTGCTCTCCTCTGAAGGGAGTAGTACACACCGCTGTAGTAAATCTGCAGTTTCTTGGCAATTTCTCACATGGAATATCCTTCATTTCTAAGAACAAGAATAGACTGTCGAGTTTCACAGTAAAGTTCTCTTTTTCTGGCCATTTTGAGAGCTTAATGGAATCAACAAATGTAATGCTCCAGATTCTCAACTAGCTCAAAGGAAGGTCAGTTTTATAGCTTCTCTAATCAGCAAAACTGTTTTCAGCTGTGCTAACATACTTGCACAAGGGTTTTCAAGGGATTTCTAGACATACATTAGCCTTCTAACACAGCAAACACAATGTACCATTAGAACACTGGAGTGGTGGTTGTTGGAAATGGACCTCTATACACCTATGTAGATAGTGCATTACACACCAGACGTCTGCAGCTGAATAGTCATTTACCACATAACAATGTATAGAGGGGATTTCTGTGTAATGTAATGTGAGCTTCATTGAAAAAAATAAGGGAATATCTAAGTGACCCCAAACTTCTGAACTGTAGTGTACATTTCTCCGGTATATACGGTGTCAGTATATATAGTATATATATTTCTCCGGTATATACATTGTCAGTATATATAGTATATATATTTCTCCGGTATATACATTGTCAGTATATATAGTATATACATTTCTCCGGTATATACCGTGTCAGTATATATAGTATATACATTTCTCCGGTATATACATTGTCAGTATATATATTTCTCCGGTATATACATTGTCAGTATATATAGTATATATATTTCTCCGGTATATACATTGTCAGTATATATAGTATATACATTTCTCCGGTATATACCGTGTCAGTATATAAAGTATATACATTTCTCCGGTATATACATTGTCAGTATATATATTTCTCCGGTATATACATTGTCAGTATATATAGTATATATATTTATCCGGTATATACCGTGTCAGTATATATAGTATATACATTTCTCCAGTATATACATTGTCAGTATATATAGTATATACATTTCTCCGGTATATACATTGTCAGTATATATAGTATATACATTTCTCCGGTATATACATTGTCAGTATATATAGTATATACATTTCTCCGGTATATTCGTTGTCAGTATATATAGTATATACATTTCTCCAGTATATACATTGTCAGTATATATAGTATATACATTTCTCCGGTATATTCGTTGTCAGTATATATAGTATATACATTTCTCCAGTATATACATTGTCAGTATATATAGTATATACATTTCTCCGCTATATACGGTGTCAGTATATATAGTATATACATTTCTCCAGTATATACATTGTCAGTATATATAGTATATACATTTCTCCGGTATATTCGTTGTCAGTATATATATAGTATATACATTTCTCTGGTATATACGGTGTCAGTATATATAGTATATACATTTCTCCAGTATATACATTGTCAGAATATATAGAGTATATACATTTCTCCGGTATATACGGTGTCAGTATATATAGTATATACATTTCTCTGGTATATACGGTGTCAGTATATATAGTATATACATTTCTCCAGTATATACATTGTCAGTATATATAGTATATACATTTCTCTAGTATATACATTGTCAGTATATATAGTATATACATTTCTCTGGTATATACGGTGTCAGTATATATAGTATATACATTTCTCCAGTATATACATTGTCAGTATATATAGCATATACATTTCTCCGGTATATTCGTTGTCAGTATATATAGTATATACATTTCTCCAGTATATACATTGTCAGTATATATAGTATATACATTTCTCCGGTATATTCGTTGTCAGTATATATAGTATATACATTTCTCCAGTATATACATTGTCAGTATATATAGTATATACATTTCTCCAGTATATACATTGTCAGTATATATAGTATATACATTTCTCCAGTATATACATTGTCAGTATATATAGTATATACATTTCTCCGGTATATACGGTGTCAGTATATATAGTATATACATTTCTCCAGTATATACATTGTCAGTATATATAGTATATACATTTCTCCGGTATATACGGTGTCAGTATATATAGTATATACATTTCTCCGGTATATACCGTGTCAGTATATATAGTATATACATTTCTCCGGTATATACCGTGTCAGTATATATATAGTATATACATTTCTCCAGTATATACATTGTCAGTATATATAGTATATACATTTCTCCGGTATATACGGTGTCAGTATATATAGTATATACATTTCTCAGGTATATACGGTGTCAGTATATATAGTATATACATTTCTCAGGTATATACGGTGTCAGTATATATAGTATATACATTTCTCCGGTATATACCGTGTCAGTATATATAGTATATACATTTCTCCGGTATATACCGTGTCAGTATATATAGTATATACATTTCTCCGGTATATACGGTGTCAGTATATATAGTATATACATTTCTCCGGTATATACCGTGTCAATACATATATTAATTATATACCTTTCTCCGGTATATATGGGGTCAATATATATAATACATACAGTTCTCTGGTATATACGGTGTCAGTATATATAGTATACACATTTCTCCTGTATATACGGTGTCAATACATATATTATATACCTTTCTCCGGTATATACTGTGTCAGTATATATAGTATATACATTTCTCCGGTATATACCGTGTCAATACATATATTATATACCTTTCTCCGGTATATATGGTGTCAGTATGTATAGTATATACATTTCTCCAGTATATATGGTGTCAGTATATATAGTATACACATTTCCACTGTATATACGGTGTCAATACATATATTATATACATTTCTCTGGTATATACCGTGTCAATACATATATTATATACCTTTCTCCAGTATATATGGTGTCAGTATGTATAGTATATACATTTCTCCAGTATATATGGTGTCAGTACATATAGTATATACAGTTCTATGGTATATACGGTGTCAGTATATATAGTATACACATTTCTCCTGTATATACGGTGTCAGTATCTATATATTATATACATTTCTCCGGTATATACGGTGTCAGTATATATAGTATATACATTTCTCCTGTATATACGGTGTCAGTATCTATATATTATATACATTTCTCCAGTATATATGGTGTCAGTATGTATAGTATATACATTTCTCCAGTATATATGGTGTCAGTACATATAGTATATACAGTTCTATGGTATATACGGTGTCAGTATATATAGTATACACATTTCTCCTGTATATACGGTGTCAATACATATATACATTTCTCTGGTATATTCGGTGTCAGTATATATAGTATACACATTTCTCCTGTATATACGGTGTCAGTATCTATATATTATATACATTTCTCCGGTATATACGGTGTCAGTATATATATAGTATATACATTTCTCCGGTATATACCGTGTCCGTTCCCCTCACGGCTCCCGTTCACGCCTTCTCTCCATCTGAGCCGCTTTGTGAGGTGAATAGACCGGAGCAGACCGGGCAGCCGCACCCCTAGCTCGTGTAGTGGAATGGGCCGATCCGCCCCCGGTTCTGCAGCTCCTGGATCCGTCCACTGGTGTCAGAGGGGGAACCGGGCAGTGACAGGAGAGGAGCCGGGAGGAGGATGAGGAGAGCCGGGCCCGGGCAGCTGCGTCATGGCCGCCAGCTCCACGGACATCGCCAGACAGGGCTACGTGAGGATGAGGAGCCGAAAACTGGGGGTGAGTGTGACGGGGGTCCCCAGCCAGAGACCCTCATATGTATGTATAGTGTATAGACACTGCTCCTCCTATATACACAGTGCTACACCTGTATATAGACAATGCTACACCTGTATATACACCCTTCCCCCTTATATATACACTGCCCCCCCTCCATATATATACACTGCCCCCTAAATATACACACACTTCTCCCTGTATATATACACTGCCCCCCTCCATATATAGACACTGCCCCCCTATATATACACACACTTCTCCCTGTATATATACACTGCCCCCCTCCATATATATACATTGCTCCCCGTATATAGACAATTCTACCCCCGTATATACACCCTTCCCCCTTATATATACACTGCCCCCCTCCATATATAGACACTGCCCCCCTATATATACACACACTTCTCCCTGTATATATACACTGCCCCCCTCCATATATATACATTGCTCCCCGTATATAGACAATTCTACCCCCGTATATACACCCTTCCCCCTTATATATACACTGCCCCCCTCCATATATAGACACTGCCCCCCTATATATACACACACTTCTCCCTGTATATATACACTGCCCCCCTCCATATATAGACACTGCTTCCCGTATATATACACACACTTCTCCCTGTATATATACACTGCCCCCCTCCATATATAGACACTGCTTCCCGTATATAGACAATGCTACACCTGTATATACACCCTTCCCCCTTATATATACACTGCCCCCCTCCATATATAGACACTGCCCCCCTATATATACACACACTTCTCCCTGTATATATACACTGCCCCCCTCCATATATAGACACTGCTTCCCGTATATAGACAATGCTACACCTGTATATACACCCTTCCCCCTTATATATACACTGCCCCCCCTCCATATATAGACACTGCCCCCCTATATATACACACACTTCTCCCTGTATATATACACTGCCCCCCTCCATATATAGACACTGCTTCCCGTATATAGACAATGCTACCCCCGTATATACACCCTTCCCCCTTATATATACACTGCCCCCCTCCATATATAGACACTGCTCCTCCTATATACACAGTGCTACACCTGTATATAGACAATGCTACACCTGTATATACACCCTTCCCCCTTATATATAAACTGCCCCCCCTCCATATATAGACACTGCCCCCCTATATATACACACACTTCTCCCTGTATATATACACTGCCCCCCTCCATATATATACATTGCTCCCCGTATATAGACAATTCTACCCCCGTATATACACCCTTCCCCCTTATATATACACTGCCCCCCCTCCATATATAGACACTGCTCCTCCTATATACACAGTGCTACACCTGTATATAGACAATGCTACACCTGTATATACACCCTTCCCCCTTATATATACACTGCCCCCCCTCCATATATAGACACTGCCCCCCTATATATACACACACTTCTCCCTGTATATATACACTGCCCCCCTCCATATATATACATTGCTCCCCGTATATAGACAATTCTACCCCCGTATATACACCCTTCCCCCTTATATATACACTGCCCCCCTCCATATATATACACTGCCCCCCTATATATACACACACTTCTCCCTGTATATATACACTGCCCCCCTCCATATATAGACACTGCCCCCCTATATATACACACACTTCTCCCTGTATATATACACTGCCCCCCTCCATATATAGACACTGCTCCCCGTATATAGACAATGCTACCCCCGTATATACACCCTTCCCCCTTATATATACACTGCCCCCCCTCCATATATATACACTGCCCCCCTATATATACACACACTTCTCCCTGTATATATACACTGCCCCCCTCCATATATATATACACTGCCCCCCTATATATACACACACTTCTCCCTGTATATATAAACTGCCCCATCCATATATAGACACTGCTCCCCGTATATAGACAGTGCTACACCTGTATATAGACAATGCTACCCCCGTATATACACCCTTCCCCCTTATATATACACTGCCCCCCCCTCCATATATAGACACTGCCCCCATATATACACACTGCTCCCTGTATATATAAACTGCCCCCCTCCATATATAGACACTGCTCCCCGTATATAGACAGTGCTACACCTGTATATAGACAATGCTACACCTGTATATACACCCTTCCCCCTTATATATACACTGCCCCCCCCTCCATATATAGACACTGCCCCCATATATACACACTGCTCCCTGTATATATAAACTGCCCCCCTCCATATATAGACACTGCTCCCCGTATATAGACAATGCTACACCTGTATATAGACAATGCTACACCTGTATATACACCCTTCCCCCTTATATATACACTGCCCCCATCCATATATATACACTGCCCCCCTCCATATATAGACACTGCCCCCCTATATATACACACACTTCCCCCCTCCATATATAGACACTTCTCCCCGTATATAGACACTGCTTCCCGTATATTGACAATGCTACACCTGTATATACACCCTTCCCCCTTATATATACACTTCCCCCCCCTCCATATATAGACACTGCTCCCCTATATATATACACACTTCCCCCCTCCATATATAGACACTTCTCCCCGTATATAGACACTGCTCCCCGTATATAGACAATGCTACACCCGTATATATACCCTTCCCCCTTATATATACACTGCCCCCCCTCCATATATAGACACTGCTCCTCCTATATACACAGTGCTACATCTGTATATAGACAATGCTACCCCCGTATATACACCCTTCCCCCTTATATATAAACTGCCCCCATCCATATATAGACACTGCCCCCCTCCATATATAGACACTGCTCCCCTATATATACACACACTTCCCCCCTCCATATATAGACACTGCCCCCCTATATATACACACACTTCCCCCCTCCATATATAGACACTGCCCCCCTATATATAGACAGTGCTACACCTGTATATAGACAATGCTACCCCTGTATATACACCCTTCCCCCTTATATATACACTGCCCCATCCATATATAGACACTGCTTCCCATATATAGACAATGCTACACCTGTATATACACCCTTCCCCCTTATATATACACTGCCCCCCTCCATATATAGACACTGCTCCTCCTATATACACAGTGCTACATCTGTATATAGACAATGCTACACCTGTATATACACCCTTCCCCCTTATATATACACTGCCCCCTCCATATATAGACACTGCTCCTCCTATATACACAGTGCTACACCTGTATATAGACAATGCTACACCTGTATATATACCCTTCCCCCTTATATATAAACTGCCCCATCCATATATAGACACTGCTCCCCGTATATAGACAATGCTACACCTGTATATAGACAATGCTACACCTGTATATACACCCTTCCCCCTTATATATACACTGCCCCCCTCCATATATAGACACTGCTCCCCGTATATATAGACTGCCCCCATATATATACACTGCCCCCCTGTATATAGACACTGCTCCCCATATATATAGACTGCCCCATATATACACACTGCCCCGTGTGCATATAACTACCACTATATATATATATATATATATATATATATATATATATATACACTGCTCCCCTATATACACACAGTGCCAACCTGTATATATACATTGCACCCCTGTATATATAGACTGCCCCCCTAATATATACACACTGCTCCCCCTGTATATAGACGCTGCCCCCATATATACACACTGCTCCCCTGTATATATAGACTGCCCCCCTAATATATACACACTGCCCCCCCCTGTATATAGACACTGCCCCCCATATATACACACTGCTCCCCTGTACATATAGACTGCCCCCCTAATATATACACACTGCCCCCCCTGTATATAGACCCTACCCCCCATATATACACACTGTCCCCCCTGCATATATATATAGACTGCCCCCCTAATATATACACACTGCCCCCCTGTATATAGACACTGCCCCCCATATATACACACTGCTCCCCTGTATATATAGACTGCCCCCCTAATATATACACACTGCCCCCCCTGTATATAGACACTGCCCTCATATATACACACTGCTCACTGTCTCATGTATGTATAACTGCCCCCGTATATATATATATTTAAATATATACAGTATATACACAATGCCCCTCTGTATAAACCGTGTGCGGAATTATTAGGCAGATGAGTATTTTGATCACATGATACTTATTATACATGTCGTCCTACTCCGAGCTGTATAGGCTGAGAGCCAACTACCAATGAAGTAACTCCGGTGCTGTGCCTCTCTGTAATGAGGAGGGTGCGGTGTAATGACACAACACCCTATATAAGGGGGGCGCAATTATTAGGCAACTTCCTTTCCTTTGGCAAAATGGGTCAGAAGAGAGATTTGACGGGCTCTGAAAAGTCCATATTGTGAGATGTCTTGCAGAGGGATGCAGCGGTCTAGAAATGGCCAAACGTTTGAAGCGTGATCACCGAACAATCAAGCGTTTCATGGCAAATAGCCAACAGGGTCGCTAGAAGCGCGCTGGGCAAAAAAGGCGCAAAATAACTGCCCATGAATTGAGGAAAGTGAAGCATGAAGCTGCCAAGATGCCATTTGCCACCAGTTTGGCCATATTTCACAGCTGCAACGTTACTGGAGTATCAAAAAGCACAAGGTGTGCCATACTCAGGGACAGGCCAAGGTAAGGAAGGCTGAAAACCACCACCTCTGACCAAGAAACAGGAGATAAAACCTCAAGACTGGGCCAAGACATATCTGAAGACTGATTCTTCACGGGTTTTATGGATGATGAAATGAGAGTGACTCTTGATGGGCAGATGGATGGGCCAGAGGCTGGATCAGTAAAGGGCAGAGAGCTCCACTCCCACTCAGACGCCAGCAAGGTGGAGGTGGGCACTGGTATGGGCTGGGGTCATCAAAGATCAACTTGTGGGACCTTTTCGGGTTGAGGATGGAGTGAAGCTCAACTCCCAGACCTACTGCCAGTTTCTGGAAGACAGCTTCTTCAAGCAGTGGTACAGGAAGAAGTCGCTATCGTTCAAGAAAAACATGATTTTCATGCAGGACAATGCTCCATCACATGCATCCAACTACTCCACAGCGTGGCTGGCCAGTAAAGGTCTAAAAGATGAAAAATAATGACGTGGCCTCCTTGTTCACCTGATCTGAACCCCATAGAGAACCTGTGGTCCCTCATAAAATGTGAGATCTACAGGGAGGGAAAACGGTCACCTCTGGGAGCAGTGTCTGGAGGCTGTGGTGTCTGGAGGCTGTGGTGTCTGGAGGCTGTGGTGTCTGGAGGCTGTGGAGTCTGGAGGCTGTGGAGTCTGGAGGCTGCGGTGTCTGGAGGCTGCGGTGTCTGGAGGCTGCGGTGTCTGGAGGCTGCGCTGTCTGGAGGCTGCGGTGGTTGGAGGCTGCGGTGGCTGGAGGCTGGGGTGTCTGGAGGCTGCGGTGGCTGGAGGCTGGGGTGTCTGGAGGCTGTGGTGGCTGCAGGCTGCGGTGTCTGGAGGCTGCGGTGTCTGGAGGCTGCGCTGTCTGGAGGCTGCGGTGGCTGGAGGCTGCGGTGGTTGGAGGCTGTGGTGGCTGGAGGCTGGGGTGTCTGGAGGCTGCGGTGGCTGGAGGCTGGGGTGTCTGGAGGCTGTGGTGGCTGCAGGCTGCGGTGTCTGGAGGCTGCGGTGTCTGGAGGCTGCGCTGTCTGGAGGCTGCGGTGGCTGGAGGCTGTGGTGGCTGGAGGCTGTGGTGGCTGGAGGCTGTGGTGTCTGGAGGCTGGGGTGTCTGGAGGCTGCGGTGGCTGGAGGCTGCGGTGGCTGGAGGCTGTGGAGGCTGGAGGCTGTGGTGGCTGCTGCACGCAGTGTTGATGGTAAACAGATGAAGCAATGACAGAATCTATGGATGGTCGCTGCTGAGGGTCATCAGATAGAAAGGGGGCGATATCGGGCAGTCATTTTTCGGGGTTTTGTTTTTGCAGTCAGGAATGTTTGTTTCTATATGTTGTGCAGTTATATTGGTTTCCTGGTGACAATAAACAAGTGAGATGGGAATAGATCTGGTTTTTATTAAGTTGCCTAATAATTCTGCACAGTAATAGTCACTGCACAAACAGATCCTCCTAAGAAGCCGAATCTAAAAACCCCTCCAACTGCCAAAAATATTAACCCCTCCAACTGCCAAAAATATTAACCCCTCCAACTGCCAAAAATATTAAGCGCTGATACTTATGAGTCTTTTGGGTGATTGAGAACATACTTGTTGATCAATAATAAAAATCATCTAAAATACAACCTGCCTAATAATTCTGCACACGGTGTAATAATGTGTTACCTCAGGAAGATTTAGAAATCAGTATTTTGTGGAATAACCATGGTTGTTAATCCCAGCTTTCAGGCGTCTTGGCGGCTTTCCTCCAGTCTTCACTCTGCTTTTGGGTAACCCTTATACCACTCCTGGTACAAAAATGTAAGCAGTTCTTTGATGGCTAGGGACTGTCCATCTTCCTCTTGATTAAATTCCAGAGGTTTTCAATGGGGTTCAGGTCTGGAGATTGGGCTGGCCATGACAGGGTATTGATGTGGTGTCCTTCATCCACACATTGATTGACCTAGCTGTGTGGCATGGCGCATTGTCCTCAGAGTTGGGGATCATTGCCTGAGCAGAAGGAAGCAACTGTTTTTTCAGGACAACCTTGTATGCGGCTTGATTCATACGTCCTTCACAAAATTGAATCTGCCCAATTCCTGCCCAATTTCTGGAGTAAGGTAACCTTCTCTGATGAGTCTAATTTTCAGCTTTGCCCAACACCTGGTTGTCTAATGGTTAGCCGGAGACCTGGAGAGGCGTACAAGCCACAGTGTCTGCACCCACTGTGAAATTTGGTGGAGGATTGGTGATGATCTGGGGATGCTTCAGCAAGGCTGGAATTGGGCAAAAAAATGGACGGGTCATGAAGGTGCGAACAGACCGCGGGGTAAAGGGGTTAATACATATTTTGACTAGAAAAGCTTTTGTTGGTGACAAATCCTCCAGGCGCCTCCTGAATGGAGACACTAGTCGCCTGCATTGCTCAGGTGGATTTTGGTCCATTCTTCCGCACACACACTCACATCCTGTATGGAGACACTAGTCACTGCATTGCTCAGGTGGATTTTGGCCCATTCTTCCGCACACACTCCTCACATCCTGTATGGAGACACTAGTCGCCTGCATTGCACAGGTGGATTTTGGCCCATTCTTCCACACACACTCCTCACATCCTGTATGGAGACACTAGTCGCCTGCATTGCTCAGATGGATTTTGATCCATTCTTCCACACACACTCCTCACATCCTGTATGGAGACACTAGTCGCCTGCATTGCTCAGGTGGATTTTGGCCCATTCTTCCACACACACACTCACATCCTGTATGGAGACACTAGTCGCCTGCATTGCTCAGGTGGATTTTGACCCATACATCCGCACACACACTCACATCCTGAATGGAGACACTAGTCGCCTGCATTGCTCAGGTGGATTTTGGCCCATTCTTCCACACACACTCCTCACATCCTGTATGGAGACACTAGTCCCTGCATTGCTCAGGTGGATTTTGATCCATTCTTCCACACACACTCCTCACATCCTGTATGGAGACACTAGTCGCCTGCATTGCTCAGGTGGATTTTGGTCCATTCTTCCGCACACACACTCACATCCTGTATGGAGACACTAGTCGCCTGCATTGCTCAGGTGGATTTTGGCCCATACATCCGCACACACACACTCACATCCTGAATGGAGACACTAGTCGCCTGCATTGCTCAGGTGGATTTTGGCCCATTCTTCCACACACACTCCTCACATCCTGTATGGAGACACTAGTCGCCTGCATTGCTCAGGTGGATTTTGGCCCATTCTTCCGCACACACTCCTCACATCCTGTATGGAGACACTAGTCACCTGCATTGCTCAGGTGAATTTTGGCCCATTCTTCCGCACACACTCCTCACATCCTGTATGGAGACACTAGTCACCTGCATTGCTCAGGTGGATTTTGGTCCATTCTTCCACACACACTCCTCAAATCCTGTATGGAGACACTAGTCGCCTGCATTGCTCAGGTGGATTTTGGCCCATTCTTCTGCACACACTCCTCACATCCTGTATGGAGACACTAGTCACCTGCATTGCTCAGGTGGATTTTGGCCCATTCTTCCGCACACACTCCTCACATCCTGTATGGAGACACTAGTCGCCTGCATTGCTCTGGTGGATTTTGGCCCATTCTTCCACACACACTCCTCACATCCTGTATGGAGACACTAGTCACCTGCATTGCTCAGGTGGATTTTGGTCCATTCTTCCGCACACACACTCCTCACATCCTGTATGGAGACACTAGTCACCTGCATTGCTCAGGGGGATTTTGGTCCATTCTTCCGCACACACTCCTCACATCCTGTATGGAGACACTAGTCGCCTGCATTGCTCAGGTGGATTTTGGCCAATTCTTCCGCACACACTCCTCACATCCTGTATGGAGACACTAGTCACCTGCATTGCTCAGGTGGATTTTGGCCCATTCTTCTGCACACACTCCTCACATCCTGTATGGAGACACTAGTCGCCTGCATTGCTGAGGTGGATTTTGGCCCATTCTTCCGCACACACTCCTCACATCCTGTATGGAGACACTAGTCGCCTGCATTGTTCAGGTGGATTTTGGCCCATACATCCGCACACACTCCTCACATCCTGTATGGAGACACTAGTCGCCTGCATTGCTCAGGTGGATTTTGGCCCATTCTTCTGCACACACTCCTCACATCCTGTATGGAGACACTAGTCACCTGCATTGCTCAGGTGGATTTTGGTCCATTCTTCCGCACACCCACTCCTCACATCCTGTATGGAGACACTAGTCACCTGCATTGCTCAGGGGGATTTTGGTCCATTCTTCCGCACACACTCCTCACATCCTGTATGGAGACACTAGTCACCTGCATTGCTCAGGTGGATTTTGGCCTATTCTTCCGCACACACTCCTCACATCCTGTATGGAGACACTAGTCACCTGCATTGCTCAGGTGGATTTTGGTCCATTCTTCTGCACACACTCCTCACATCCTGTATGGAGACACTAGTCGCCTGCATTGCTCTGGTGGATTTTGGCCCATACATCCGCACACACTCCTCACATCCTGTATGGAGACACTAGTCACCTGCATTGCTCAGGTGGATTTTGGCCCATACATCCGCACACACTCCTCACATCCTGTATGGAGACACTAGTCACCTGCATTGCTCTGGTCGATTTTGGCCCATACATCCGCACACACTCCTAACATCCTGTATGGAGACACTAGTCGCCTGCATTGCTCAGGTGGATTTTGGTCCATTCTTCCGCACACACTCCTCACATCCTGTATGGAGACACTAGTCGCCTGCATTGTTCAGGTGGATTTTGGCCCATACATCCGCACACTCCTCACATCCTGTATGGAGACACTAGTCGCCTGCATTGCTAAGGTGGATTTTGGCCCATACATCCGCACACACTCCTAACATCCTGTATGGAGACACTAGTCACCTGCATTGCTCAGGTGGATTTTGGCCCATTCTTCCACACACACTCCTCACATCCTGTATGGAGACACTAGTCGCCTGCATTGCTCAGGTGGATTTTGGCACATTCTTCCACACACACTCCTCACATCCTGTATGGAGACACTAGTCGCCTGCATTGCTCAGGTGGATTTTGGCCCATTCTTCCGCACACATTCCTCACATCCTGTATGGAGACACTAGTCGCCTGCATTGCTCAGGTGGATTTTGGCCCATTCTTCCGCACACACTCCTCACATCCTGTATGGAGACACTAGTCACCTGCATTGCTCAGGTGGATTTTAGTCCATTCTTCCGCACACACACTCACATCCTGTATGGAGACACTAGTCGCCTGCATTGCTCAGGTGGATTTTGGCCCATACATCCGCACACACACACTCACATCCTGTATGGAGACACTAGTCGCCTGGATTGCTCAGGTGGATTTTGGCCCGTTCTTCCACACACACTCCTCACATCCTGTATGGAGACACTAGTCGCCTGCATTGCTCAGGTGGATTTTGGCCCATACATCCGCACACACACTCACATCCTGTATGGAGACACTAGTCGCCTGCATTGCTCAGGTGGATTTGGCCCATTCTTCCGCACACACTCTTCACATCCTGCATGGAGACACTAGTCGCCTGCATTGCTCAGGTGGATTTTGGCCCATACATCCGCACACACTCCTCACATCCTGTATGGCGACACTAGTCCCTGCATTGTTCAGGTGGATTTTGGCCCATACATCCGCACACACACTCACATCCTGTATGGAGACACTAGTCGCCTGCATTGCTCAGGTGGATTTTGGCCCATTCTTCCACACACACTCCTCACATCCTGTATGGAGACACTAGTCACCTGCATTGCTCAGGTGGATTTTGGTCCATTCTTCCGCACACACACTCCTCACATCCTGTATGGAGACACTAGTCACCTGCATTGCTCAGGGGGATTTTGGTCCATTCTTCCGCACACACTCCTCACATCCTGTATGGAGACACTAGTCGCCTGCATTGCTCAGGTGGATTTTGGCCAATTCTTCCGCACACACTCCTCACATCCTGTATGGAGACACTAGTCACCTGCATTGCTCAGGTGGATTTTGGCCCATTCTTCTGCACACACTCCTCACATCCTGTATGGAGACACTAGTCGCCTGCATTGCTGAGGTGGATTTTGGCCCATTCTTCCGCACACACTCCTCACATCCTGTATGGAGACACTAGTCGCCTGCATTGTTCAGGTGGATTTTGGCCCATACATCCGCACACACTCCTCACATCCTGTATGGAGACACTAGTCGCCTGCATTGCTCAGGTGGATTTTGGCCCATTCTTCTGCACACACTCCTCACATCCTGTATGGAGACACTAGTCACCTGCATTGCTCAGGTGGATTTTGGTCCATTCTTCCGCACACCCACTCCTCACATCCTGTATGGAGACACTAGTCACCTGCATTGCTCAGGGGGATTTTGGTCCATTCTTCCGCACACACTCCTCACATCCTGTATGGAGACACTAGTCACCTGCATTGCTCAGGTGGATTTTGGCCTATTCTTCCGCACACACTCCTCACATCCTGTATGGAGACACTAGTCACCTGCATTGCTCAGGTGGATTTTGGTCCATTCTTCTGCACACACTCCTCACATCCTGTATGGAGACACTAGTCGCCTGCATTGCTCTGGTGGATTTTGGCCCATACATCCGCACACACTCCTCACATCCTGTATGGAGACACTAGTCACCTGCATTGCTCAGGTGGATTTTGGCCCATACATCCGCACACACTCCTCACATCCTGTATGGAGACACTAGTCACCTGCATTGCTCTGGTCGATTTTGGCCCATACATCCGCACACACTCCTAACATCCTGTATGGAGACACTAGTCGCCTGCATTGCTCAGGTGGATTTTGGTCCATTCTTCCGCACACACTCCTCACATCCTGTATGGAGACACTAGTCGCCTGCATTGTTCAGGTGGATTTTGGCCCATACATCCGCACACTCCTCACATCCTGTATGGAGACACTAGTCGCCTGCATTGCTAAGGTGGATTTTGGCCCATACATCCGCACACACTCCTAACATCCTGTATGGAGACACTAGTCACCTGCATTGCTCAGGTGGATTTTGGCCCATTCTTCTGCACACACTCCTCACATTCTGTATGGAGACACTAGTCGCCTGCATTGCTCAGGTGGATTTTGGTCCATTCTTCTGCACACACTCCTCACATCCTGTATGGAGACACTAGTCGCCTGCATTGCTCAGGTGGATTTTGGCACATTCTTCCACACACACTCCTCACATCCTGTATGGAGACACTAGTCGCCTGCATTGCTCAGGTGGATTTTGGCCCATTCTTCCGCACACATTCCTCACATCCTGTATGGAGACACTAGTCGCCTGCATTGCTCAGGTGGATTTTGGCCCATTCTTCCGCACACACTCCTCACATCCTGTATGGAGACACTAGTCACCTGCATTGCTCAGGTGGATTTTAGTCCATTCTTCCGCACACACACTCACATCCTGTATGGAGACACTAGTCGCCTGCATTGCTCAGGTGGATTTTGGCCCATACATCCGCACACACACACTCACATCCTGTATGGAGACACTAGTCGCCTGGATTGCTCAGGTGGATTTTGGCCCGTTCTTCCACACACACTCCTCACATCCTGTATGGAGACACTAGTCGCCTGCATTGCTCAGGTGGATTTTGGCCCATACATCCGCACACACACTCACATCCTGTATGGAGACACTAGTCGCCTGCATTGCTCAGGTGGATTTGGCCCATTCTTCCGCACACACTCTTCACATCCTGCATGGAGACACTAGTCGCCTGCATTGCTCAGGTGGATTTTGGCCCATACATCCGCACACACTCCTCACATCCTGTATGGCGACACTAGTCCCTGCATTGTTCAGGTGGATTTTGGCCCATACATCCGCACACACACTCACATCCTGTATGGAGACACTAGTCGCCTGCATTGCTCAGGTGGATTTTGGCCCATTCTTCCACACACACTCCTCACATCCTGCATGGAGACACTAGTCGCCTGCATTGCTCAGGTGGATTTTGGCCCATACATCCGCACACACTCCTCACATCCTGTATGGAGACACTAGTCGCCTGCATTGCTCAGGTGGATTTTGGCCCATTCTTCCACACACACTCCTCACATCCTGCATGGAGACACTAGTCGCCTGCATTGCTCAGGTGGATTTTGGCCCATTCTTCCGCACACACTCCTCACATCCTGTATGGAGACACTAGTCGCCTGCATTGCTCAGGTGGATTTTGGCCCATTCTTCCGCACACACACTCACATCCTGTATGGAGACACTAGTCGCCTGCATTGCTCAGGTGGATTTTGGCCCATTCTTCCGCACACACTCCTCACATCCTGTATGGAGACACTAGTCGCCTGCATTGCTCAGGTGGATTTTGGCCCATTCTTCTGCACACACTCCTCACATCCTGTATGGAGACACTAGTCGCCTGCATTGCACAGGTGGATTTTGGCCCATTCCTCCACACACACTCCTCACATCCTGTATGGAGACACTGGTCGCCTGCATTGCTCAGGTGGATTTTGGTCCATTCTTCCGCACACACTCCTCACATCCTGTATGGAGACACTAGTCGCCTGCATTGCTCAGGTGGATTTTGGCCCATTCTTCCACACACACACTCCTCACATCCTGTATGGAGACACTAGTCGCCTGCATTGCTCAGGTGGATTTTGGACCATTCTTCCGCACACACTCCTCACATCCTGTATGGAGACACTAGTCACCTGCATTGCTCAGGTGGATTTTGGCCCATTCTTCCACACACACTCCTCACATCCTGTATGGAGACACTAGTCACCTGCATTGCTCAGGTGGATTTTGGCCCATTCTTCCACACACACTCCTCACATCCTGCATGGAGACACTAGTCGCCTGCATTGCTCAGGTGGATTTTGGCCCATACATCCGCACACACACTCACATCCTGTATGGAGACACTAGTCACCTGCATTGCTCAGGTGGATTTTGGCCTATTCTTCCGCACACACTCCTCACATCCTGTATGGAGACACTAGTCACCTGCATTGCTCAGGTGGATTTTGGTCCATTCTTCTGCACACACTCCTCACATCCTGTATGGAGACACTAGTCGCCTGCATTGCTCTGGTGGATTTTGGCCCATACATCCGCACACACTCCTCACATCCTGTATGGAGACACTAGTCACCTGCATTGCTCAGGTGGATTTTGGCCCATACATCCGCACACACTCCTCACATCCTGTATGGAGACACTAGTCACCTGCATTGCTCTGGTCGATTTTGGCCCATACATCCGCACACACTCCTAACATCCTGTATGGAGACACTAGTCGCCTGCATTGCTCAGGTGGATTTTGGTCCATTCTTCCGCACACACTCCTCACATCCTGTATGGAGACACTAGTCGCCTGCATTGTTCAGGTGGATTTTGGCCCATACATCCGCACACACACTCACATCCTGTATGGAGACACTAGTCGCCTGCATTGCTAAGGTGGATTTTGGCCCATACATCCGCACACACTCCTAACATCCTGTATGGAGACACTAGTCACCTGCATTGCTCAGGTGGATTTTGGCCCATTCTTCCACACACACTCCTCACATCCTGTATGGAGACACTAGTCGCCTGCATTGCTCATGTGGATTTTGGCACATTCTTCCACACACACTCCTCACATCCTGTATGGAGACACTAGTCGCCTGCATTGCTCAGGTGGATTTTGGCCCATTCTTCCGCACACATTCCTCACATCCTGTATGGAGACACTAGTCGCCTGCATTGCTCAGGTGGATTTTGGCCCATTCTTCCGCACACACTCCTCACATCCTGTATGGAGACACTAGTCACCTGCATTGCTCAGGTGGATTTTGGCCCATTCTTCCGCACACACTCCTCACATCCTGTATGGAGACACTAGTCCCTGCATTGCTCAGGTGGATTTTGGCCCATACAGCTGCACACACACTCACATCCTGTATGGAGACACTAGTCCCTGCATTGCTCAGGTGGATTTTGGCCCATACATCCGCACACACACTCACATCCTGTATGGAGACACTAGTCGCCTGCATTGCTCAGGTGGATTTTGGCCCATACATCCGCACACACACACTCACATCCTGTATGGAGACACTAGTCGCCTGCATTGCTCAGGTGGATTTTGGCCCGTTCTTCCACACACACTCCTCACATCCTGTATGGAGACACTAGTCGCCTGCATTGCTCAGGTGGATTTTGGTCCATTCTTCCGCGCACACACTCCTCACATCCTGTATGGAGACACTAGTCGCCTGCATTGCTCAGGTGGATTTTGGCCCATACATCCGCACACACACTCACATCCTGTATGGAGACACTAGTCGCCTGCATTGCTCAGGTGGATTTGGCCCATTCTTCCGCACACACTCTTCACATCCTGCATGGAGACACTAGTCGCCTGCATTGCTCAGGTGGATTTTGGCCCATACATCCGCACACACTCCTCACATCCTGTATGGCGACACTAGTCCCTGCATTGTTCAGGTGGATTTTGGCCCATACATCCGCACACACACTCACATCCTGTATGGAGACACTAGTCGCCTGCATTGCTCAGGTGGATTTTGGCCCATTCTTCCACACACACTCCTCACATCCTGCATGGAGACACTAGTCGCCTGCATTGCTCAGGTGGATTTTGGCCCATACATCCGCACACACTCCTCACATCCTGTATGGAGACACTAGTCGCCTGCATTGCTCAGGTGGATTTTGGCCCATTCTTCCACACACACTCCTCACATCCTGCATGGAGACACTAGTCGCCTGCATTGCTCAGGTGGATTTTGGCCCATTCTTCCGCACACACTCCTCACATCCTGTATGGAGACACTAGTCGCCTGCATTGCTCAGGTGGATTTTGGCCCATTCTTCCGCACACACACTCACATCCTGTATGGAGACACTAGTCGCCTGCATTGCTCAGGTGGATTTTGGCCCATTCTTCCGCACACACTCCTCACATCCTGTATGGAGACACTAGTCGCCTGCATTGCTCAGGTGGATTTTGGCCCATTCTTCTGCACACACTCCTCACATCCTGTATGGAGACACTAGTCGCCTGCATTGCACAGGTGGATTTTGGCCCATTCCTCCACACACACTCCTCACATCCTGTATGGAGACACTGGTCGCCTGCATTGCTCAGGTGGATTTTGGTCCATTCTTCCGCACACACTCCTCACATCCTGTATGGAGACACTAGTCGCCTGCATTGCTCAGGTGGATTTTGGCCCATTCTTCCACACACACACTCCTCACATCCTGTATGGAGACACAAGTCGCCTGCATTGCTCAGGTGGATTTTGGCCCATTCTTCTGCACACACTCCTCACATCCTGTATGGAGACACTAGTCCCTGCATTGCTCAGGTGGATTTTGGACCATTCTTCCGCACACACTCCTCACATCCTGTATGGAGACACTAGTCACCTGCATTGCTCAGGTGGATTTTGGCCCATTCTTCCACACACACTCCTCACATCCTGTATGGAGACACTAGTCACCTGCATTGCTCAGGTGGATTTTGGCCCATTCTTCCACACACACTCCTCACATCCTGCATGGAGACACTAGTCGCCTGCATTGCTCAGGTGGATTTTGGCCCATACATCCGCACACACACTCACATCCTGTATGGAGACACTAGTCACCTGCATTGCTCAGGTGGATTTTGGCCCATTCTTCCGCACACACTCCTCACATCCTGTATGGAGACACTAGTCGCCTGCATTGCTCAGGTGGATTTTGGCCCATTCTTCCGCACACACTCCTCACATCCTGTATGGAGACACTAGTCGCCTGCATTGCTCAGGTGGATTTTGGCCCATACATCCGCACACACTCCTCACATCCTGTATGGAGACACTAGTCGCCTGCATTGCTCAGGTGGATTTTGGCCCATTCTTCCGCACACACTCCTCACATCCTGTATGGAGACACTAGTCGCCTGCATTGCTCAGGTGAATTTTGGCCCATTCTTCCACACACACTCCTCACATCCTGTATGGAGACACTAGTCGCCTGCATTGCTCAGGTGAATTTTGGCCCATTCTTCCACACACACTCCTCACATCCTGTATGGAGACACTAGTCGCCTGCATTGCTCAGGTGGATTTTGTCCCATTCTTCCACACACACTCCTCACATCCTGTATGGAGACACTAGTCGCCTGCATTGCTCAGGTGGATTTTGGCCGATTCTTCTGCACACACTCCTCACATCCTGTATGGAGACACTAGTCCCTGCATTGCTCAGGTGGATTTTGGCCCATTCTTCCGCACACACTCCTCACATCCTGTATGGAGACACTAGTCGCCTGCATTGCTGAGGTGGATTTTGGTCCATTCTTCCGCACACACTCCTCACATCCTGTATGGAGACACTAGTCGCCTGCATTGCTCAGGTGGATTTTGGTCCATTCTTCCGCACACACACTCCTCACATCCTGTATGGAGACACTAGTCGCCTGCATTGCTCAGGTGGATTTTGGTCCATTCTTCCGCACACACTCCTCACATCCTGTATGGAGACACTAGTCACCTGCATTGCTCAGGTGGATTTTGGCCCATTCTTCCGCACACACTCCTCACATCCTGTATGGAGACACTAGTCACCTGCATTGCTCATGTGGATTTTGGCCCATACATCCGCACACTCCTCACATCCTGTATGGAGACACTAGTCACCTGCATTGCTCGGGTGGATTTTGGCCCATTCTTCCGCACACACTCCTCACATCCTGCATGGAGACACTAGTCGCCTGCATTGCTCAGGTGGATTTTGGCCCATTCTTCCGCACACACTCCTCACATCCTGTATGGAGACACTAGTCGCCTGCATTGCTCAGGTGGATTTTGGCACATTCTTCCGCACACACACTCACATCCTGTATGGAGACACTAGTCGCCTGCATTGCACAGGTGGATTTTGGCCCATACATCCGCACACACACTCACATCCTGTATGGAGACACTAGTCGCCTGCATTGCTCAGGTGGATTTTGGCCCATACATCCGCACACACTCCTCACATCCTGTATGGAGACACTAGTCGCCTGCATTGCTCAGGTGGATTTTGGCCCGTTCTTCCACACACACTCCTCACATCCTGCATGGAGACACTAGTCGCCTGCATTGCTCAGGTGGATTTTGGCCCATACATCCGCACACACACTCACATCCTGTATGGAGACACTAGTCGCCTGCATTGCACAGGTGGATTTTGGCCCATACATCCGCACACACTCCTCACATCCTGTATGGAGACACTAGTCGCCTGCATTGCACAGGTGGATTTTGGCCCATACATCCGCACACACACTCACATCCTGTATGGAGACACTAGTCGCCTGCATTGCTCAGGTGGATTTTGGCCCATTCTTCCGCACACACTCCTCACATCCTGTATGGAGACACTAGTCGCCTGCATTGCTCAGGTGGATTTTGGCCCATACATCCGCACACACACTCACATCCTGTATGGAGACACTAGTCGCCTGCATTGCTCAGGTGGATTTTGGCACATTCTTCCGCACACACACTCACATCCTATATGGAGACACTAGTCGCCTGCATTGCACAGGTGGATTTTGGCCCATACATCCGCACACACACTCACATCCTGTATGGAGACACTAGTCGCCTGCATTGCTCAGGTGGATTTTGGCCCATACATCCGCACACACTCCTCACATCCTGTATGGAGACACTAGTCGCCTGCATTGCTCAGGTGGATTTTGGCCCGTTCTTCCACACACACTCCTCACATCCTGCATGGAGACACTAGTCGCCTGCATTGCTCAGGTGGATTTTGGCCCATACATCCGCACACACACTCACATCCTGTATGGAGACACTAGTCGCCTGCATTGCACAGGTGGATTTTGGCCCATACATCCGCACACACTCCTCACATCCTGTATGGAGACACTAGTCGCCTGCATTGCACAGGTGGATTTTGGCCCATACATCCGCACACACACTCACATCCTGTATGGAGACACTAGTCGCCTGCATTGCTCAGGTGGATTTTGGCCCATACATCCGCACACACACACTCACATCCTGTATGGAGACACTAGTTGCCTGCATTGCTCAGGTGGATTTTGGTCCATTCTTCCGCACACACTCCTCACATCCTGTATGGAGACACTAGTCGCCTGCATTGCTCAGGTGGATTTTGGCCCGTTCTTCCACACACACTCCTCATATCCTGTATGGAGACACTAGTCACCTGCATTGCTCAGGTAGATTTTGGTCCATTCTTCCGCACACACTCCTCACATCCTGTATGGAGACACTAGTCGCCTGCATTGTTCAGGTGGATTTTGGCCCATATATCCGCACACACTCCTCACATCCTGTATGGAGACACTAGTCGCCTGCATTGCTCAGGTGGATTTTGGCCCATTCTTCTGCACACACTCCTCACATCCTGTATGGAGACACTAGTCGCCTGCATTGCTCTGGTGGATTTTGGCCCATTCTTCCACACACACTCCTCACATCCTGTATGGAGACACTAGTCACCTGCATTGCTCAGGTGGATTTTGGTCCATTCTTCCGCACACACACTCCTCACATCCTGTATGGAGACACTAGTCACCTGCATTGCTCAGGTGGATTTTGGCCCATTCTTCCACACACACACTCCTCACATCCTGTATGGAGACACTAGTCACCTGCATTGCTCAGGGGGATTTTGGTCCATTCTTCCGCACACACTCCTCACATCCTGTATGGAGACACTAGTCACCTGCATTGCTCAGGTGGATTTTGGCCTATTCTTCCGCACACACTCCTCACATCCTGTATGGAGACACTAGTCACCTGCATTGCTCAGGTGGATTTTGGTCCATTCTTCTGCACACACTCCTCACATCCTGTATGGAGACACTAGTCGCCTGCATTGCTCTGGTGGATTTTGGCCCATTCTTCCACACACACTCCTCACATCCTGTATGGAGACACTAGTCACCTGCATTGCTCAGGTGGATTTTGGTCCATTCTTCCGCACACACTCCTCACATCCTGTATGGAGACACTAGTCACCTGCAGTGCTCAGGTGGATTTTGGTCCATTCTTCCGCACACACTCCTCACATCCTGTATGGAGACACTAGTCGCCTGCATTGTTCAGGTGGATTTTGGCCCATACATCCGCACACACACTCACATCCTGTATGGAGACACTAGTCGCCTGCATTGCTAAGGTGGATTTTGGCCCATACATCCGCACACACTCCTAACATCCTGTATGGAGACATTAGTCCCTGCATTGCTCAGGTGGATTTTGGTCCATTCTTCCGCACACACTCCTCACATCCTGTATGGAGACACTAGTCGCCTGCATTGTTCAGGTGGAGTTTGGCCCATACATCCGCACACACACTCACATCCTGTATGGAGACACTAGTCGCCTGCATTGCTAAGGTGGATTTTGGCCCATACATCCGCACACACTCCTAACATCCTGTATGGAGACACTAGTCACCTGCATTGCTCAGGTGGATTTTGGCCCATTCTTCCACACACACTCCTCACATCCTGTATGGAGACACTAGTCGCCTGCATTGCTCAGGTGGATTTTGGCACATTCTTCCACACACACTCCTCACATCCTGTATGGAGACACTAGTAGCCTGCATTGCTCAGGTGGATTTTGGCCCATTCTTCCGCACACACTCCTCACATCCTGTATGGAGACACTAGTCACCTGCATTGCTCAGGTGGATTTTGGCCCATTCTTCCACACACACTCCTCACATCCTGTATGGAGACACTAGTCGCCTGCATTGCTCAGGTGGATTTTGGCCCATTCTTCCACACACACTCCTCACATCCTGTATGGAGACACTAGTCGCCTGCATTGCTCAGGTGGATTTTGTCCCATTCTTCCACACACACTCCTCACATCCTGTATGGAGACACTAGTCGCCTGCATTGCTCAGGTGGATTTTGGTCCATTCTTCCGCACACACTCCTCACATCCTGTATGGAGACACTAGTCGCCTGCATTGCTCAGGTGGATTTTGGCCCATTCTTCCGCACACACTCCTCACATCCTGTATGGAGACACTAGTCGCCTGCATTGCTCAGGTGGATTTTGGCCCATACATCCGCACACACTCCTCACATCCTGTATGGAGACACTAGTCGCCTGCATTGCTCAGGTGGATTTTGGCCCATTCTTCCGCACACACTCCTCACATCCTGTATGGAGACACTAGTCGCCTGCATTGCTCAGGTGAATTTTGGCCCATTCTTCCACACACACTCCTCACATCCTGTATGGAGACACTAGTCGCCTGCATTGCTCAGGTGAATTTTGGCCCATTCTTCCACACACACTCCTCACATCCTGTATGGAGACACTAGTCGCCTGCATTGCTCAGGTGGATTTTGTCCCATTCTTCCACACACACTCCTCACATCCTGTATGGAGACACTAGTCGCCTGCATTGCTCAGGTGGATTTTGGCCCATTCTTCTGCACACACTCCTCACATCCTGTATGGAGACACTAGTCCCTGCATTGCTCAGGTGGATTTTGGCCCATTCTTCCGCACACACTCCTCACATCCTGTATGGAGACACTAGTCGACTGCATTGCTGAGGTGGATTTTGGTCCATTCTTCCGCACACACTCCTCACATCCTGTATGGAGACACTAGTCGCCTGCATTGCTCAGGTGGATTTTGGTCCATTCTTCCGCACACACACTCCTCACATCCTGTATGGAGACACTAGTCGCCTGCATTGCTCAGGTGGATTTTGGTCCATTCTTCCGCACACACTCCTCACATCCTGTATGGAGACACTAGTCACCTGCATTGCTCAGGTGGATTTTGGCCCATTCTTCCGCACACACTCCTCACATCCTGTATGGAGACACTAGTCACCTGCATTGCTCATGTGGATTTTGGCCCATACATCCGCACACTCCTCACATCCTGTATGGAGACACTAGTCACCTGCATTGCTCGGGTGGATTTTGGCCCATTCTTCCGCACACACTCCTCACATCCTGCATGGAGACACTAGTCGCCTGCATTGCTCAGGTGGATTTTGGCCCATTCTTCCGCACACACTCCTCACATCCTGTATGGAGACACTAGTCGCCTGCATTGCTCAGGTGGATTTTGGCACATTCTTCCGCACACACACTCACATCCTGTATGGAGACACTAGTCGCCTGCATTGCACAGGTGGATTTTGGCCCATACATCCGCACACACACTCACATCCTGTATGGAGACACTAGTCGCCTGCATTGCTCAGGTGGATTTTGGCCCATACATCCGCACACACTCCTCACATCCTGTATGGAGACACTAGTCGCCTGCATTGCTCAGGTGGATTTTGGCCCGTTCTTCCACACACACTCCTCACATCCTGCATGGAGACACTAGTCGCCTGCATTGCTCAGGTGGATTTTGGCCCATACATCCGCACACACACTCACATCCTGTATGGAGACACTAGTCGCCTGCATTGCACAGGTGGATTTTGGCCCATACATCCGCACACACTCCTCACATCCTGTATGGAGACACTAGTCGCCTGCATTGCACAGGTGGATTTTGGCCCATACATCCGCACACACACTCACATCCTGTATGGAGACACTAGTCGCCTGCATTGCTCAGGTGGATTTTGGCCCATTCTTCCGCACACACTCCTCACATCCTGTATGGAGACACTAGTCGCCTGCATTGCTCAGGTGGATTTTGGCCCATACATCCGCACACACACTCACATCCTGTATGGAGACACTAGTCGCCTGCATTGCTCAGGTGGATTTTGGCACATTCTTCCGCACACACACTCACATCCTATATGGAGACACTAGTCGCCTGCATTGCACAGGTGGATTTTGGCCCATACATCCGCACACACACTCACATCCTGTATGGAGACACTAGTCGCCTGCATTGCTCAGGTGGATTTTGGCCCATACATCCGCACACACTCCTCACATCCTGTATGGAGACACTAGTCGCCTGCATTGCTCAGGTGGATTTTGGCCCGTTCTTCCACACACACTCCTCACATCCTGCATGGAGACACTAGTCGCCTGCATTGCTCAGGTGGATTTTGGCCCATACATCCGCACACACACTCACATCCTGTATGGAGACACTAGTCGCCTGCATTGCACAGGTGGATTTTGGCCCATACATCCGCACACACTCCTCACATCCTGTATGGAGACACTAGTCGCCTGCATTGCACAGGTGGATTTTGGCCCATACATCCGCACACACACTCACATCCTGTATGGAGACACTAGTCGCCTGCATTGCTCAGGTGGATTTTGGCCCATACATCCGCACACACACACTCACATCCTGTATGGAGACACTAGTTGCCTGCATTGCTCAGGTGGATTTTGGTCCATTCTTCCGCACACACTCCTCACATCCTGTATGGAGACACTAGTCGCCTGCATTGCTCAGGTGGATTTTGGCCCGTTCTTCCACACACACTCCTCATATCCTGTATGGAGACACTAGTCACCTGCATTGCTCAGGTAGATTTTGGTCCATTCTTCCGCACACACTCCTCACATCCTGTATGGAGACACTAGTCGCCTGCATTGTTCAGGTGGATTTTGGCCCATATATCCGCACACACTCCTCACATCCTGTATGGAGACACTAGTCGCCTGCATTGCTCAGGTGGATTTTGGCCCATTCTTCTGCACACACTCCTCACATCCTGTATGGAGACACTAGTCGCCTGCATTGCTCTGGTGGATTTTGGCCCATTCTTCCACACACACTCCTCACATCCTGTATGGAGACACTAGTCACCTGCATTGCTCAGGTGGATTTTGGTCCATTCTTCCGCACACACACTCCTCACATCCTGTATGGAGACACTAGTCACCTGCATTGCTCAGGTGGATTTTGGCCCATTCTTCCACACACACACTCCTCACATCCTGTATGGAGACACTAGTCACCTGCATTGCTCAGGGGGATTTTGGTCCATTCTTCCGCACACACTCCTCACATCCTGTATGGAGACACTAGTCACCTGCATTGCTCAGGTGGATTTTGGCCTATTCTTCCGCACACACTCCTCACATCCTGTATGGAGACACTAGTCACCTGCATTGCTCAGGTGGATTTTGGTCCATTCTTCTGCACACACTCCTCACATCCTGTATGGAGACACTAGTCGCCTGCATTGCTCTGGTGGATTTTGGCCCATTCTTCCACACACACTCCTCACATCCTGTATGGAGACACTAGTCACCTGCATTGCTCAGGTGGATTTTGGTCCATTCTTCCGCACACACTCCTCACATCCTGTATGGAGACACTAGTCACCTGCAGTGCTCAGGTGGATTTTGGTCCATTCTTCCGCACACACTCCTCACATCCTGTATGGAGACACTAGTCGCCTGCATTGTTCAGGTGGATTTTGGCCCATACATCCGCACACACACTCACATCCTGTATGGAGACACTAGTCGCCTGCATTGCTAAGGTGGATTTTGGCCCATACATCCGCACACACTCCTAACATCCTGTATGGAGACATTAGTCCCTGCATTGCTCAGGTGGATTTTGGTCCATTCTTCCGCACACACTCCTCACATCCTGTATGGAGACACTAGTCGCCTGCATTGTTCAGGTGGAGTTTGGCCCATACATCCGCACACACACTCACATCCTGTATGGAGACACTAGTCGCCTGCATTGCTAAGGTGGATTTTGGCCCATACATCCGCACACACTCCTAACATCCTGTATGGAGACACTAGTCACCTGCATTGCTCAGGTGGATTTTGGCCCATTCTTCCACACACACTCCTCACATCCTGTATGGAGACACTAGTCGCCTGCATTGCTCAGGTGGATTTTGGCACATTCTTCCACACACACTCCTCACATCCTGTATGGAGACACTAGTAGCCTGCATTGCTCAGGTGGATTTTGGCCCATTCTTCCGCACACACTCCTCACATCCTGTATGGAGACACTAGTCACCTGCATTGCTCAGGTGGATTTTGGCCCATTCTTCCACACACACTCCTCACATCCTGTATGGAGACACTAGTCGCCTGCATTGCTCAGGTGGATTTTGGCCCATTCTTCCACACACACTCCTCACATCCTGTATGGAGACACTAGTCGCCTGCATTGCTCAGGTGGATTTTGTCCCATTCTTCCACACACACTCCTCACATCCTGTATGGAGACACTAGTCGCCTGCATTGCTCAGGTGGATTTTGGTCCATTCTTCCGCACACACTCCTCACATCCTGTATGGAGACACTAGTCGCCTGCATTGCTCAGGTGGATTTTGGTCCATTCTTCCGCACACACACTCCTCACATCCTGTATGGAGACACTAGTCGCCTGCATTGCTCAGGTGGATTTTGGTCCATTCTTCCGCACACACTCCTCACATCCTGTATGGAGACACTAGTCACCTGCATTGCTCAGGTGGATTTTGGCCCATTCTTCCACACACACTCCTCACATCCTGTATGGAGACACTAGTCGCCTGCATTGCTCAGGTGGATTTTGGCCCATTCTTCCGCACACACTCCTCACATCCTGTATGGAGACACTAGTCACCTGCATTGCTCAGGTGGATTTTGGTCCATTCTTCCGCACACACTCCTCACATCCTGTATGGAGACACTAGTCGCCTGCATTGCTCAGGTGGATTTTGGCCCATTCTTCCGCACACACTCCTCACATCCTGTATGGAGACACTAGTCGCCTGCATTGCTCAGGTGGATTTTGGCCCATACATCCGCACACACACTCACATCCTGTATGGAGACACTAGTCGCCTGCATTGCTCAGGTGGATTTTGGCACATTCTTCCGCACACACACTCACATCCTGTATGGAGACACTAGTCGCCTGCATTGCACAGGTGGATTTTGGCCCATACATCCGCACACACACTCACATCCTGTATGGAGACACTAGTCGCCTGCATTGCTCAGGTGGATTTTGGCCATTCTTCTGCACACACTCCTCACATCCTGTATGGAGACACTAGTACCTGCATTGCTCAGGTGGATTTTGGCCCATACATCTGCACACACTCCTCACATCCTGTATGGAGACACTAGTCGCCTGCATTGCTCAGGTGGATTTTGGCCCGTTCTTCCACACACACTCCTCACATCCTGCATGGAGACACTAGTCGCCTGCATTGCTCAGGTGGATTTTGGCCCATACATCCGCACACACACTCACATCCTGTATGGAGACACTAGTCGCCTGCATTGCACAGGTGGATTTTGGCCCATACATCCGCACACACTCCTCACATCCTGTATGGAGACACTAGTCGCCTGCATTGCACAGGTGGATTTTGGCCCATACATCCGCACACACACTCACATCCTGTATGGAGACACTAGTCGCCTGCATTGCTCAGGTGGATTTTGGCCTATACATCCGCACACACACACTCACATCCTGTATGGAGACACTAGTCGCCTGCATTGCTCAGGTGGATTTTGGCCCGTTCTTCCACACACACTCCTCATATCCTGTATGGAGACACTAGTCACCTGCATTGCTCAGGTAGATTTTGGTCCATTCTTCCGCACACACTCCTCACATCCTGTATGGAGACACTAGTCGCCTGCATTGCTCAGGTGGATTTTGGCCCATTCTTCCACACACACACTCCTCACATCCTGTATGGAGACACTAGTCGCCTGCATTGCTCAGGTAGATTTTGGTCCATTCTTCCGCACACACTCCTCACATCCTGTATGGAGACACTAGTCGCCTGCATTGCTCAGGTAGATTTTGGTCCATTCTTCCACACACACACTCCTCACATCCTGTATGGAGACACTAGTCGCCTGCATTGCTCAGGTGGATTTTGGCCCATTCTTCCACACACACTCCTCACATCCTGCATGGAGACACTAGTCGCCTGCATTGCTCAGGTGGATTTTGGCCCATACATCCGCACACACTCCTCACATCCTGTATGGAGACACTAGTCGCCTGCATTGCACAGGTGGATTTTGGCCCATACATCCGCACACACACTCACATCCTGTATGGAGACACTAGTCGCCTGCATTGCTCAGGTGGATTTTGGCCCATACATCCGCACACACACACTCACATCCTGTATGGAGACACTAGTCGCCTGCATTGCTCAGGTGGATTTTGGCCCGTTCTTCCACACACACTCCTCACATCCTGCATGGAGACACTAGTCGCCTGCATTGCTCAGGTGGATTTTGGCCCATACATCCGCACACACTCCTCACATCCTGTATGGAGACACTAGTCGCCTGCATTGCACAGGTGGATTTTGGCCCATACATCCGCACACACACTCACATCCTGTATGGAGACACTAGTCGCCTGCATTGCTCAGGTGGATTTTGGCCCATACATCCGCACACACACACTCACATCCTGTATGGAGACACTAGTCGCCTGCATTGCTCAGGTGGATTTTGGCCCGTTCTTCCACACACACTCCTCATATCCTGTATGGAGACACTAGTCACCTGCATTGCTCAGGTAGATTTTGGTCCATTCTTCCGCACACACTCCTCACATCCTTTATGGAGACAATAGTCCCTGCATTGCTCAGGTGGATTTTGGCCCATTCTTCCACACACTCCTCACATCCTGTATGGAGACACTAGTCACCTGCATTGCTCAGGTGGATTTTGGTCCATTCTTCTGCACACACTCCTCACATCCTGCATGGAGACACTAGTCGCCTGCATTGCTCAGGTGGATTTTGGCCCATACATCCGCACACACTCCTCACATCCTGTATGGAGACACTAGTCGCCTGCATTGTTCAGGTGGATTTTGGCCCATACATCCGCACACACACTCACATCCTGTATGGAGACACTAGTCGCCTGCATTGCTCAGGTGGATTTTGGCCCATTCTTCCACACACACTCCTCACATCCTGCATGGAGACACTAGTCGCCTGCATTGCTCAGGTGGATTTTGGCCCATACATCCGCACACACACTCACATCCTGTATGGAGACACTAGTCGCCTGCATTGCTCAGGTGGATTTTGGCCCATACATCCGCACACACACACTCACATCCTGTATGGAGGCACTAGTCGCCTGCATTGCTCAGGTGGATTTTGGCACGTTCTTCCACACACACTCCTCACATCCTGCATGGAGACACTAGTCGCCTGCATTGCTCAGGTGGATTTTGGCCCATACATCCGCACACACACTCACATCCTTTATGGAGACACTAGTCGCCTGCATTGCACAGGTGGATTTTGGCCCATACATCCGCACACACTCCTCACATCTTGTATGGAGACACTAGTCGCCTGCATTGCACAGGTGGATTTTGGCCCATACATCCGCACACACACTCACATCCTGTATGGAGACACTAGTCGCCTGCATTGCTCAGGTGGATTTTGGTCCATTCTTCCGCACACACTCCTCACATCCTGTATGGAGACACTAGTCGCCTGCATTGCTCAGGTGGATTTTGGCCCATACATCCGCACACACTCCTCACATCCTGTATGGAGACACTAGTCGCCTGCATTGTTCAGGTGGATTTTTGCCCATACATCCGCACACACACTCACATCCTGTATGGAGACACTAGTCGCCTGCATTGCTCAGGTGGATTTTGGCCCATTCTTCCACACACACTCCTCACATCCTGCATGGAGACACTAGTCGCCTGCATTGCACAGGTGGATTTTGGCCCATTCTTCCACACACACTCCTCACATCCTGCATGGAGACACTAGTCGCCTGCATTGCTCAGGTGGATTTTGGCCCATACATCCGCACACACACTCACATCCTGTATGGAGACACTAGTCGCCTGCATTGCTCAGGTGGATTTTGGCCCATACATCCGCACACACACACTCACATCCTGTATGGAGACACTAGTCGCCTGCATTGCTCAGGTGGATTTTGGCCCGTTCTTCCACACACACTCCTCACATCCTGCATGGAGACACTAGTCGCCTGCATTGTTCAGGTGGATTTTGGCCCATACATCCGCACACACACTCACATCCTGTATGGAGACACTAGTCGCCTGCATTGCACAGGTGGATTTTGGCCCATACATCCGCACACACTCCTCACATCCTGTATGGAGACACTAGTCGCCTGCATTGCTCAGGTGGATTTTGGCCCATACATCCGCACACACACTCACATCCTGTATGGAGACACTAGTCGCCTGCATTGCTCAGGTGGATTTTGGCCCATTCTTCCACACACACTCCTCACATCCTGCATGGAGACACTAGTCGCCTGCATTGCTCATGTGGATTTTGGCCCATACATCCGCACACACACTCACATCCTGTATGGAGACATTAGTCGCCTGCATTGCACAGGTGGATTTTGGCCCATTCTTCCACACACACTCCTCACATCCTGCATGGAGACACTAGTCGCCTGCATTGCTCAGGTGGATTTTGGCCCATACATCCGCACACACACTCACATCCTGTATGGAGACACTAGTCGCCTGCATTGCTCAGGTGGATTTTGGCCCATACATCCGCACACACACACTCACATCCTGTATGGAGACACTAGTCGCCTGCATTGCTCAGGTGGATTTTGGCCCGTTCTTACACACACACTCCTCACATCCTGCATGGAGACACTAGTCGCCTGCATTGCTCAGGTGGATTTTGGCCCATACATCCGCACACACACTCACATCCTGTATGGAGACACTAATCGCCTGCATTGCACAGGTGGATTTTGGCCCATACATCCGCACACACTCCTCACATCCTGTATGGAGACACTAGTCGCCTGCATTGCAGAGGTGGATTTTGGCCCATACATCCGCACACACACTCACATCCTGTATGGAGACACTAGTCGCCTGCATTGCTCAGGTGGATTTTGGCCCATACATCCGCACACACACACTCACATCCTGTATGGAGACACTAGTCGCCTGCATTGCTCAGGTGGATTTTGGTCCGTTCTTCCACACACACTCCTCACATCCTGCATGGAGACACTAGTCGCCTGCATTGCTCAGGTGGATTTTGGCCCATACATCCGCACACACACTCACATCCTGTATGGAGACACTAGTCGCCTGCATTGCACAGGTGGATTTTGGCCCATACATCCGCACACACTCCTCACATCCTGTATGGAGACACTAGTCGCCTGCATTGTTCAGGTGGATTTTGGCCCATACATCCGCACACACACTCACATCCTGTATGGAGACACTAGTCGCCTGCATTGCTCAGGTGGATTTTGGCCCATACATCCGCACACACACACTCACATCCTGTATGGAGACACTAGTCGCCTGCATTGCTCAGGTGGATTTTGGTCCGTTCTTCCACACACACTCCTCACATCCTGCATGGAGACACTAGTCGCCTGCATTGCTCAGGTGGATTTTGGCCCATACATCCGCACACACACTCACATCCTGTATGGAGACACTAGTCGCCTGCATTGCACAGGTGGATTTTGGCCCATACATCCGCACACACTCCTCACATCCTGTATGGAGACACTAGTCGCCTGCATTGCTCAGGTGGATTTTGGCCCATTCTTCCGCACACACACTCCTCACATCCTGTATGGAGACACTAGTCGCCTGCATTGCTCAGGTGGATTTTGGCCCATTCTTCCCCCGCACACACTCCTCACATCCTGTATGGAGACACTAGTCGCCTGCATTGCTCAGGTAAATTTTGGCCCATTCTTCCACACACACTCCTCACATCCTGTATGGAGACACTAGTTGCCTGCATTGCTCAGGTGGATTTTGGCCCATTCTTCCACACACACTCCTCACATCCTGTATGGAGACACTAGTCCCTGCATTGCTCAGGTGGATTTTGGTCCATTCTTCCGCACACACTCCTCACATCCTGTATGGAGACACTAGTCGCCTGCATTGCTCAGGTGGATTTTGGCCCATTCTTCCGCACACACACACTCACATCCTGTATGGAGACACTAGTCGCCTGCATTGCTCAGGTGGATTTTGGCCCGTTCTTCCACACACACTCCTCACATCCTGTATGGAGACACTAGTCACCTGCATTGCTCAGGTGGATTTTGGTCCATTCTTCCGCACACACTCCTCACCTCCTGTATTGAGACACCAGTCACCTGCATTGCTCAGGTGGATTTTGGCCATTCTTCCGCACACACTCCTCACATCCTGTATGGAGACACTAGTCACCTGCATTGCTCAGGTGGATTTTGGCCCATTCTTCCGCACACACTCCACACTTCCTGTATGGAGACACTAGTCGCCTGCATTGCTCAGGTGGATTTTGGCCATTCTTCCGCACACACTCCTCACATCCTGTATGGAGACACTAGTCACCTGCATTGCTCAGGTGGATTTTGGCCCATTCTTCCGTACACACTCCTCACATCCTGTATGGAGACACTAATCGCCTGCATTGCTCAGGTGGATTTTGGCCCATTCTTCCGCACACACTCCTCACATCCTGTATGGAGACACTAGTCGCCTGCATTGCTCAGGTGGATTTTGGCCCATACATCCGCACACACACTCACATCCTGTATGGAGACACTAGTCACCTGCATTGCTCAGGTGGATTTTGGCACATTCTTCCGCACACACTCCTCACATCCTGTATGGAGACACTAGTCGCCTGCATTGCACAGGTGAATTTTGGCCCATACATCCGCACAGACTCCTCACATCCTGTATGGAGACACTAGTCACCTGCATTGCTCAGGTGGATTTTGGCACATTCTTCCGCACACACTCCTCACATCCTGTATGGAGACACTAGTCGCCTGCATTGCTCAGGTGAATTTTGGCCCATACATCCGCACAGACTCCTCACATCCTGTATGGAGACACTAGTCGTCTGCATTGCTCAGGTGGATTTTGGCCCATTCTTCCGCACACACTCCTCACATCCTGTATGGAGACACTAGTCCCTGCATTGCTCAGGTGGATTTTGGCCCATTCTTCTGCACACACTCCTCACATCCTGTATGGAGACACTAGTCGCCTGCATTGCTCAGGTGGATTTTGGCCCATTCTTCCACACACACACTCACATCCTGTATGGAGACACTAGTCACCTGCATTGCTCAGGTGGATTTTGGTCCATTCTTCCACACACACTCCTCACATCCTGTATGGAGACACTAGTCACCTGCATTGCTCAGGTGGATTTTGGCCCGTTCTTCCACACACACTCCTCACATCCTGTATGGAGACACTAGTCACCTGCATTGCTCAGGTGGATTTTGGCCCATTCTTCCACACACTCCTCACATCCTGTATGGAGACACTAGTCGCCTGCATTGCTCAGGTGGATTTTGGCCCATACATCCGCACACACACTCACATCCTGTATGGAGACACTAGTCACCTGCATTGCTCAGGTGGATTTTGGCCCATTCTTCCGCACACACTCTTCACATCCTGCATGGAGACACTTGTCGCCTGCATTGCTCAGGTGGATTTTGGCCCATTCTTCCGCACACACTCCTCACATCCTGTATGGAGACACTAGTCACCTGCATTGCTCAGGTGGATTTTGGCCCATTCTTCCGCACACACACTCACATCCTGTATGGAGACACTAGTCACCTGCATTGCTCAGGTGGATTTTGGCCCATTCTTCCGCACACACTCCTCACATCCTGTATGGAGACACTAGTCCCTGCATTGCTCAGGTGGATTTTGGCCCATTCTTCCGCACACACTCCTCACATCCTGTTTGGAGACACTAGTCCCTGCATTGCTCAGGTGGATTTTGGCCCATTCTTCCGCACACACTCCTCACATCCTGTATGGAGACACTAGTCCCTGCATTGCTCAGGTGGATTTTGGCCCATTCTTCCGCACACACACTCCTCACATCCTGTATGGAGACACTAGTCGCCTGCATTGCTCAGGTGGATTTTGGCCCATTCTTCCGCACACACTCCTCACATCCTGTATGGAGACACTAGTCCCTGCATTGCTCAGGTGGATTTTGGTCCATTCTTCCGCACACACTCCTCACATCCTGTATGGAGACACTAGTCGCCTGCATTGTTCAGGTGGATTTTGGCCCATACAGCTGCACACACACTCACATCCTGTATGGAGACACTAGTCGCCTGCATTGCTCAGGTGGATTTTGGCCCATTCTTCCACACACACTCTTCACATTCTGCATGGAGACACTAGTCGCCTGCATTGCTCATGTGGATTTTGGCCCATACATCCGCACACACTCCTCACATCCTGTATGGAGACACTAGTCGCCTGCATTGTTCAGGTGGATTTTGGCCCATACATCCGCACACACACTCACATCCTGTATGGAGACACTAGTCGCCTGCATTGCTCAGGTGGATTTTGGCCCATTCCTCCACACACACTCCTCACATCCTGTATGGAGACACTAGTCGCCTGCATTGCTCAGGTGGATTTTGGCCCATTCCTCCACACACACTCACATCCTGTATGGAGACACTGGTCGCCTGCATTGCTCAGGTGGATTTTGGTCCATTCTTCCGCACACACTCCTCACATTCTGTATGGAGACACTAGTCGCCTGCATTGCTCAGGTGGATTTTGGCCCATTCTTCCACACACACACTCCTCACATCCTGTATGGAGACACTAGTCACCTGCATTGCTCAGGTGGATTTTGGCCCATTCTTCCACACACACTCCTCACATCCTGCATGGAGACACTAGTCGCCTGCATTGCTCAGGTGGATTTTGGCCCATACATCCGCACACACACTCACATCCTGTATGGAGACACTAGTCGCCTGCATTGCTCAGGTGAATTTTGGCCCATTCTTCCACACACACTCCTCACATCCTGTATGGAGACACTAGTCCCTGCATTGCACAGGTGGATTTTGGTCCATTCTTCCGCACACACTCCTCACCTCCTGTATGGAGACACTAGTCGCCTGCATTGCTCAGGTGGATTTTGGTCCATTCTTCTGCACACACTCCTCACATCCTGTATGGAGACACTAGTCGCCTGCATTGCACAGGTGGATTTTGGTCCATTCTTCCGCACACACTCCTCACCTCCTGTATGGAGACATTAGTCGCCTGCATTGCTCAGGTGAATTTTGGCCCATTGTTCCACACACACTCCTCACATCCTGTATGGAGACACTAGTCACCTGCATTGCTCAGGTGGATTTTGGCCTATTCTTCCGCACACACTCCTCACATCCTGTATGGAGACACTAGTCGCCTGCATTGCTCAGGTGAATTTTGGCCCATTCTTCCACACACACTCCTCACATCCTGTATGGAGACACTAGTCGCCTGCATTGCTCAGGTGGATTTTGGCCCATTCTTCTGCACACACTCCTCACATCCTGTATGGAGACACTAGTCGCCTGCATTGCTCAGGTGGATTTTGGCCCATTCCTCCGCACACACTCCTCACATCCTGTATGGAGACACTAGTCACCTGCATTGCTCAGGTGGATTTTGGCCTATTCTTCCGCACACACTCCTCACATCCTGTATGGAGACACTAGTCCCTGCATTGCTCAGGTGGATTTTGGCCCATACATCCGCACACACTCCTCACATCCTGTATGGAGACACTAGTCGCCTGCATTGCACAGGTGGATTTTGGTCCATTCTTCCGCACACACTCCTCACATCCTGTATGGAGACACTAGTCGCCTGCATTGCTCAGGTGGATTTTGGGCCATTCTTCCGCACACACTCCTCACATCCTGTATGGAGACACTAGTCGCCTGCATTGCTCAGGTGGATTTTGGCCCACTCTTCCGCACACACTCCTCACATCCTGTATGGAGACACTAGTCACCTGCATTGCTCAGGTGGATTTTGGCCTTTTCTTCCACACACACACTCCTCACATCCTGTATGGAGACACTAGTCCCTGCATTGCTCAGGTGGATTTTGGCCCATTCTTCCGCACACACTCCTCACATCCTGTATGGAGACAGTAGTCCCTGCATTGCTCAGGTGGATTTTGACCCATACATCCGCACACACTCCTCACATCCTGTATGGAGACACTAGTCGCCTGCATTGCTCAGGTGGATTTTGGACCATTCTTCCGCACACACTCCTCACATCCTGTATGGAGACACTAGTCGCCTGCATTGCTCAGGTGGATTTTGGGCCATTCTTCCGCACACACTCCTCACATCCTGTATGGAGACACTAGTCGCCTGCATTGCTCAGGTGGATTTTGGTCCATTCTTCCGCACACACTCCTCACATCCTGTATGGAGACACTAGTCGCCTGCATTGCTCAGGTGGATTTTGGTCCATTCTTCCGCACACACTCCTCACATCCTGTATGGAGACACTAGTCGCCTGCATTGCTCAGGTGGATTTTGGCCCATTCTTCCGCACACACTCCTCACATCCTGTATGGAGACACTAGTCGCCTGCATTGCTCAGGTGGATTTTGGCCCATACATCCGCACACACACACTCACATCCTGTATGGAGACACTAGTCACCTGCATTGCTCAGGTGGATTTTGGCCCATTCTTCCACACACACTCCTCACATCCTGTATGGAGACACTAGTCGCCTGCATTGCTCAGGTGGATTTTGGCCCATTCTTCCGCACACACTCCTCACATCCTGTATGGAGATACTAGTCGCCTGCATTGCTCAGGTGGATTTTGGCACATTCTTCCGCACACACACTCACATCCTGTATGGAGACACTAGTCGCCTGCATTGCACAGGTGGATTTTGGCCCATACATCCGCACACACACTCACATCCTGTATGGAGACACTAGTCGCCTGCATTGCTCAGGTGGATTTTGGCCCATACATCCGCACACACACACTCACATCCTGTATGGAGACACTAGTCGCCTGCATTGCTCAGGTGGATTTTGGCCCGTTCTTCCACACACACTCCTCACATCCTGCATGGAGACACTAGTCGCCTGCATTGCTCAGGTGGATTTTGGCCCATACATCCGCACACACACTCACATCCTGTATGGAGACACTAGTCGCCTGCATTGCACAGGTGGATTTTGGCCCATACATCCGCACACACTCCTCACATCCTGTATGGAGACACTAGTCGCCTGCATTGCACAGGTGGATTTTGGCCCATACATCCGCACATACACTCACATCCTGTATGGAGACACTAGTCGCCTGCATTGCTCAGGTGGATTTTGGCCCATTCTTCCGCACACACTCCTCACATCCTGTATGGAGACACTAGTCGCCTGCATTGCTCAGGTGGATTTTGGCCCATACATCCGCACACACACTCACATCCTGTATGGAGACACTGGTCACCTGCATTGCTCAGGTAGATTTTGGTCCATTCTTCCGCACACACTCCTCACATCCTGTATGGAGACACTAGTCACCTGCATTGCTCAGGTGGATTTTGGCCCATTCTTCCGCACACACTCCTCACATCCTGTATGGAGACACTAGTCTCCTGCATTGCTCAGGTGGATTTTGGCCCATTCTTCTGCACACACTCCTCACATCCTGTATGGAGACACTAGTCGCCTGCATTGCTCAGGTGGATTTTGGTCCATTCTTCCGCACACACTCCTCACATCCTGTATGGAGACACTAGTCACCTGCATTGTTCAGGTGGATTTTGGCCCATTCTTCTGCACACACTCCTCACATCCTGCATGGAGACACTAGTCCCTGCATTGCTCAGGTGGATTTTGGCCCATACATCCGCACACACACTCACATCCTGTATGGAGACACTAGTCGCCTGCATTGCTCAGGTGGATTTTGGACCATTCTTCCACACACACTCCTCACATCCTGCATGGAGACACTAGTCGCCTGCATTGCTCAGGTGGATTTTGGCCCATACATCCGCACACACTCCTCACATCCTGTATGGAGACACTAGTCGCCTGCATTGTTCAGGTGGATTTTGGCCCATACATCCGCAGACACACTCACATCCTGTATTGAGACACTAGTCGCCTGCATTGCTCAGGTGGATTTTGGCCCATTCTTCCACACACACTCCTCACATCCTGTATGGAGACACTAGTCGCCTGCATTGCTCATGTGGATTTTGGCCCATACATCCGCACACACACTCACATTCTGTATGGAGACACTAGTCGCCTGCATTGCACAGGTGGATTTTGGCCCATTCTTCCACACACACTCCTCACATCCTGCATGGAGACACTAGTCGCCTGCATTGCTCAGGTGGATTTTGGCCCATACATCCGCACACACACTCACATCCTGTATGGAGACACTAGTCGCCTGCATTGCTCAGGTGGATTTTGGCCCATACATCCGCACACACACTCACATCCTGTATGGAGACACTAGTCGCCTGCATTGCACAGGTGGATTTTGGCCCATACATCCGCACACACTCCTCACATCCTGTATGGAGACACTAGTCGCCTGCATTGCACAGGTGGATTTTGGCCCATACATCCGCACACACACTCACATCCTGTATGGAGACACTAGTCGCCTGCATTGCTCAGGTGGATTTTGGCCCATACATCCGCACACACTCCTCATATCCTGTATGGAGACACTGGTCACCTGCATTGCTCAGGTGGATTTTGGCCCATTCTTCCGCACACACACTCACATCCTGTATGGAGACACTAGTCGCCTGCATTGCTCAGGTGGATTTTGGCCCGTTCTTCCACACACACTCCTCACATCCTGCATGGAGACACTAGTCGCCTGCATTGCTCAGGTGGATTTTGGCCCATACATCCGCACACACACTCACATCCTGTATGGAGACACTAGTCGCCTGCATTGCACAGGTGGATTTTGGCCCATACATCCGCACACACTCCTCACATCCTGTATGGAGACACTAGTCGCCTGCATTGTTCAGGTGGATTTTGGCCCATACATCCGCACACACTCCTCACATCCTGTATGGAGACACTAGTCGCCTGCATTGCTCAGGTGGATTTTGGCCCATTCTTCCACACACACTCCTCACATTCTGCATGGAGACACTAGTCGCCTGCATTGCTCAGGTGGATTTTGGCCCATACATCCGCACACACTCCTCACATCCTGTATGGAGACACTAGTCGCCTGCATTTTTCAGGTGGATTTTGGCCCATACATCCGCACACACTCTCACATCCTGTATGGAGACACTAGTCGCCTGCATTGCTCAGGTCGATTTTGGCCCATTCTTCCACACACACACTCACATCCTGTATGGAGACACTAGTCGCCTGCATTGCTCAGCTGGATTTTGGCCCATTCTTCCGCACACACTCCTCACATCCTGCATGGAGACACTAGTCGCCTGCATTGCTCAGGTGGATTTTGGCCCATTCTTCCGCACACACTCCTCACATCCTGCATGGAGACACTAGTCGCCTGCATTGCTCATGTGGATTTTGGCCCATACATCCGCACACACACTCACATCCTGTATGGAGACACTAGTCGCCTGCATTGCTCAGGTGGATTTTGGCCCATACATCCGCACACACTCCTCACATCCTGTATGGAGACACTAGTCGCCTGCATTGTTCAGGTGGATTTTGGCCCATACATCCGCACACACTCATCACATCCTGTATGGAGACACTAGTCGCCTGCATTGCTCAGGTGGATTTTGGCCCATTCTTCCACACACACTCCTCACATCCTGCATGGAGACACTAGTCGCCTGCATTGCTCAGGTGGATTTTGGCCCATACATCCGCACACACTCCTCACATCCTGTATGGAGACACTAGTCGCCTGCATTGTTCAGGTGGATTTTGGCCCATACATCCGCACACACACTCACATCCTGTATGGAGACACTAGTCGCCTGCATTGCTCAGGTGGATTTTGGCCCATTCTTCCACACACACTCCTCACATCCTGCATGGAGACACTAGTCGCCTGCATTGCTCATGTGGATTTTGGCCCATACATCCGCACACACTCCTCACATCCTGTATGGAGACACTAGTCGCCTGCATTGCTCAGGTGGATTTTGGCCCATACATCCGCACACACACTCACATCCTGTATGGAGACACTAGTCGCCTGCATTGCACAGGTGGATTTTGGCCCATTCTTCCACACACACTCCTCACATCCTGCATGGAGACACTAGTCGCCTGCATTGCTCAGGTGGATTTTGGCCCATACATCCGCACACACACTCACATCCTGTCTGGAGACACTAGTCGCCTGCATTGCACAGGTGGATTTTGGCCCATTCTTCCACACACACTCCTCACATCCTGTATGGAGACACTAGTCGCCTGCATTGCTCAGGTGGATTTTGGCCCATTCTTCCACACACACTCCTCACATCCTGCATAGAGACACTAGTCGCCTGCATTGCACAGGTGGATTTTGGCCCATACATCCGCACACACACTCACATCCTGTATGGAGACACTAGTCGCCTGCATTGCACAGGTGGATTTTGGCCCATTCTTCCACACACACTCCTCACATCCTGCATGGAGACACTAGTCGCCTGCATTGCTCAGGTGGATTTTGGCCCATACATCCGCACACACACTCACATCCTGTCTGGAGACACTAGTCGCCTGCATTGCACAGGTGGATTTTGGCCCATTCTTCCGCACACACTCCTCACATCCTGTATGGAGACACTAGTCGCCTGCATTGCTCAGGTGGATTTTGGCCCATTCTTCCACACACACTCCTCACATCCTGTATGGAGACACTAGTCGCCTGCATTGCTCAGGTGGATTTTGGCCCATACATCCGCACACACTCCTCACATCCTGTATGGAGACACTAGTCACCTGCATTGCTCAGGTGGATTTTGGCCCATTCTTCCACACACACTCCTCACATCCTGTATGGAGACACTAGTCGCCTGCATTGCTCAGGTGGATTTTGGCCCATTCTTCCACACACACTCCTCACATCCTGTATGGAGACACTAGTCGCCTGCATTGCTCAGGTGGATTTTGGCCCATTCTTCCACACACACTCCTCACATCCTGTATGGAGACACTAGTCACCTGCATTGCTCAGGTGGATTTTGGCCCATTCTTCCACACACACTCCTCACATCCTGTATGGAGACACTAGTCGCCTGCATTGCTCAGGTGGATTTTGGTCCATTCTTCCACACACACTCCTCACATCCTGTATGGAGACACTAGTCGCCTGCATTGCTCAGGTGGATTTTGGCCCATTCTTCCACACACACTCCTCACATCCTGTATGGAGACACTAGTCGCCTGCATTGCTCAGGTGGATTTTGGTCCATTCTTCCGCACACACTCCTCACATCCTGTATGGAGACACTAGTCGCCTGCATTGCTCAGGTGGATTTTGGCCCATACATCCGCACACACACTCACATCCTGTATGGAGACACTAGTCGCCTGCATTGCACAGGTGGATTTTGGCCCATACATCCGCACACACGCCTCACATCCTGTATGGAGACACTAGTCGCCTGCATTAATCAGGTGGATTTTGGCCCATACATCCGCACACACACTCCCATCCTTTATGGAGACACTAGTCGCCTGCATTGCTCAGGTGGATTTTGGCCCATTCTTCCACACACACTCCTCACATCCTGCATGGAGACACTAGTCGCCTGCATTGCTCAGGTGGATTTTGGCCCATACATCCGCACACACTCCTCACATCCTGTATGGAGACACTAGTCGCCTGCATTGTTCAGGTGGATTTTGGGCCATACATCCGCACACACACTCACATCCTGTATGGAGACACTAGTCGCCTGCATTGCTCAGGTGGATTTTGGCCCATTCTTCCACACACACTCCTCACATCCTGCATGGAGACACTAGTCACCTGCATTGCTCATGTGGATTTTGGCCCATACATCCGCGCACACTCCTCACATCCTGTATGGAGACACTAGTCGCCTGCATTGCTCAGGTGGATTTTGGCCCATTCTTCCGCGCACACTCCTCACATCCTGTATGGAGACACTAGTCACCTGCATTGTTCAGGAGGATTTTGGCCCATTCTTCCGCACACACACTCACATCCTGTATGGAGACACTAGTCGCCTGCATTGCTCAGGTGGATTTTGGCCCATTCCTCCGCACACACTCCTCACATCCTGTATGGAGACACTAGTCGCCTGCATTGCTCAGGTGGATTTTGGCACATTCCTCCGCACACACTCCTCACATTCTGTATGGAGACACTAGTCGCCTGCATTGCTCAGGTGGATTTTGTCCCATTCTTCCACACACACTCCTCACATCCTGTATGGAGACACTAGTCACCTGCATTGCTCAGGTGGATTATGGCCCATTCTTCCGCACACACTCCTCACATCCTGTATGGAGACACTAGTCGCCTGCATTGCACAGGTGGATTTTGGCCCATTCTTCCGCACACACTCCTCACATCCTGTATGGAGACACTAGTCCCTGCATTGCTCAGGTGTATTTTGGCCCATTCTTCTGCACACACTCCTCACATCCTGTATGGAGACACTAGTCCCTGCATTGCTCAGGTGGATTTTGGCCCATTCTTCCGCACACACTCCTCACATCCTGTATGGAGACACTAGTCCCTGCATTGCTCAGGTGGATTTTGGCCCATTCTTCCGCACACACTCCTCACATCCTGTATGGAGACACTAGTCCCTGCATTGCTCAGGTGGATTTTGGCCCATTCTTCCGCACACACTCCTCACATCCTGTATGGAGACACTAGTCGCCTGCATTGCACAGGTGGATTTTGGCCCATTCTTCCGCACACACTCCTCACATCCTGTATGGAGACACTAGTCCCTGCATTGCTCAGGTGGATTTTGGCCCATTCTTCTGCACACACTCCTCACATCCTGTATGGAGACACTAGTCCCTGCATTGCTCAGGTGGATTTTGGCCCATTCTTCCGCACACACTCCTCACATCCTGTATGGAGACACTAGACCCTGCATTGCTCAGGTGGATTTTGGCCCATTCTTCCGCACACACACTCCTCACATCCTGTATGGAGACACTAGTCGCCTGCATTGCTCAGGTGGATTTTGGCCCATTCTTCCGCACACACTCCTCACATCCTGTATGGAGACACTAGTCCCTGCATTGCTCAGGTGGATTTTGGCCCATTCTTCCGCACACACACTCCTCACATCCTGTATGGAGACACTAGTCACCTGCATTGCACAGGTGGATTTTGGTCCATTCTTCTGCCCACACTCCTCACATCCTGTATGGAGACACTAGTCCCTGCATTGCTCAGGTGGATTTTGGCCCATTCTTCCGCACACACTCCTCACATCCTGTATGGAGACACTGGTCACCTGCATTGCTCAGGTGGATTTTGGCCCATTCTTCTGCACACACTCCTCACATCCTGTATGGAGATACTAGTCGCCTGCATTGCTCAGGTGGATTTTGGCCCATTCTTCTGCACACACTCCTCACATCCTGTATGGAGACACTAGTCCCTGCATTGCTCAGGTGGATTTTGGCCCATTCTTCCGCACACACAGTCCTCACATCCTGTATGGAGACACTAGTCGCCTGCATTGCTCAGGTGGATTTTGGCCCATTCTTCCGCACACACTCCTCACATCCTGTATGGAGACACTGGTCACCTGCATTGCTCAGGTGGATTTTGGCCCATTCTTCCACACACACTCCTCACATCCTGTATGGAGACACTAGTCGCCTGCATTGCTCAGGTGGATTTTGGACCATTCTTCCGCACACACTCCTCACATCCTGTATGGAGACACTGGTCACCTGCATTGCTCAGGTGGATTTTGGCCCATTCTTCTTCACACACTCCTCACATCCTGTATGGAGACACTAGTCGCCTGCATTGCTCAGGTGGATTTTGGACCATTCTTTCGCACACACTCCTCACATCCTGTATGGAGACACTAGTCACCTGCATTGCTCAGGTGGATTTTGGCCCATTCTTCTGCACACACTCCTCACATCCTGTATGGAGACACTAGTCGCCTGCATTGCTCAGGTGGATTTTGGCCCATTCTTCTGCACACACTCCTCACATCCTGTATGGAGACACTGGTCACCTGCATTGCTCAGGTGGATTTTGGCCCATTCTTCCGCACACACTCCTCACATCCTGTATGGAGACACTGGTCACCTGCATTGCTCAGGTGGATTTTGTCCCATTCTTCCGCACACACTCCTCACATCCTGTATGGAGACACTAGTCCCCTGCATTGCTCAGGTGGATTTTGGCCCATTCCTCCGCACACACTCCTCACATCCTGTATGGAGACACTAGTCCCCTGCATTGCTCAGGTGGATTTTTGCCCATTCTTCCGCACACACTCCTCACATCCTGTATGGAGACACTGGTCATCTGCATTGCTCAGGTGGATTTTGTCCCATTCTTCCACACACACTCCTCACATCCTGTATGGAGACACTAGTCACCTGCATTGCTCAGGTGGATTATGGCCCATTCTTCCGCACACACACTCCTCACATCCTGTATGGAGACACTAGTCCCCTGCATTGCTCAGGTGGATTTTTGCCCATTCTTCCGCACACACTCCTCACATCCTGTATGGAGACACTAGTCGCCTGCATTGCACAGGTGGATTTTGGCCCATTCTTCCGCACACACTCCTCACATCCTGTATGGAGACACTAGTCCCTGCATTGCTCAGGTGGATTTTGGCCCATACATCCGCACACACTCCTCACATCCTGTATGGAGACACTAGTCGCCTGCATTGCTCAGGTGGATTTGGTCCATTCTTCTGCACACACTCCTCACATCATGTATGGAGACACTAGTCACCTGCATTGCTCAGGTGGATTTTGGCCCATTCTTCCGCACACACTCCTCACATCCTGTATGGAGACACTAGTCCCTGCATTGCTCAGGTGGATTTTGGCCCATACATCCGCACACACTCCTCACATCCTGTATGGAGACACTAGTCGCCTGCATTGCTCAGGTGGATTTTGGTCCATTCTTCTGCACACACTCCTCACATCATGTATGGAGACACTAGTCCCTGCATTGCTCAGGTGGATTTTGGTCCATTCTTCTGCACACACTCCTCACATCCTGTATGGAGACACTAGTCCCTGCATTGCTCAGGTGGATTTTGGCCCATTCTTCTGCACACACTCCTCACATCCTGTATGGAGACACTAGTCCCTGCATTGCTCAGGTGGATTTTGGCCCATTCCTCCGCACACACACTCCTCACATCCTGTATGGAGACACTAGTCACCTGCATTGCACAGGTGGATTTTGGTCCATTCTTCTGCCCACACTCCTCACATCCTGTATGGAGACACTAGTCCCTGCATTGCTCAGGTGGATTTTGGCCCATTCTTCTTCACACACTCCTCACATCCTGTATGGAGACACTAGTCGCCTGCATTGCTCAGGTGGATTTTGGACCATTCTTTCGCACACACTCCTCACATCCTGTATGGAGACACTAGTCACCTGCATTGCTCAGGTGGATTTTGGCCCATTCTTCTGCACACACTCCTCACATCCTGTATGGAGACACTAGTCGCCTGCATTGCTCAGGTGGATTTTGGCCCATTCTTCTGCACACACTCCTCACATCCTGTATGGAGACACTGGTCACCTGCATTGCTCAGGTGGATTTTGGCCCATTCTTCCGCACACACTCCTCACATCCTGTATGGAGACACTGGTCACCTGCATTGCTCAGGTGGATTTTGTCCCATTCTTCCGCACACACTCCTCACATCCTGTATGGAGACACTAGTCCCCTGCATTGCTCAGGTGGATTTTGGCCCATTCCTCCGCACACACTCCTCACATCCTGTATGGAGACACTGGTCATCTGCATTGCTCAGGTGGATTTTGTCCCATTCTTCCACACACACTCCATACATCCTGTATGGAGACACTAGTCACCTGCATTGCTCAGGTGGATTATGGCCCATTCTTCCGCACACACACTCCTCACATCCTGTATGGAGACACTAGTCCCCTGCATTGCTCAGGTGGATTTTTGCCCATTCTTCCGCACACACTCCTCACATCCTGTATGGAGACACTAGTCGCCTGCATTGCACAGGTGGATTTTGGCCCATTCTTCCGCACACACTCCTCACATCCTGTATGGAGACACTAGTCCCTGCATTGCTCAGGTGGATTTTGGCCCATACATCCGCACACACTCCTCACATCCTGTATGGAGACACTAGTCGCCTGCATTGCTCAGGTGGATTTGGTCCATTCTTCTGCACACACTCCTCACATCATGTATGGAGACACTAGTCACCTGCATTGCTCAGGTGGATTTTGGCCCATTCTTCCGCACACACTCCTCACATCCTGTATGGAGACACTAGTCCCTGCATTGCTCAGGTGGATTTTGGCCCATACATCCGCACACACTCCTCACATCCTGTATGGAGACACTAGTCGCCTGCATTGCTCAGGTGGATTTTGGTCCATTCTTCTGCACACACTCCTCACATCATGTATGGAGACACTAGTCCCTGCATTGCTCAGGTGGATTTTGGTCCATTCTTCTGCACACACTCCTCACATCCTGTATGGAGACACTAGTCCCTGCATTGCTCAGGTGGATTTTGGCCCATTCTTCTGCACACACTCCTCACATCCTGTATGGAGACACTAGTCCCTGCATTGCTCAGGTGGATTTTGGCCCATTCCTCCGCACACACACTCCTCACATCCTGTATGGAGACACTAGTCACCTGCATTGCACAGGTGGATTTTGGTCCATTCTTCTGCCCACACTCCTCACATCCTGTATGGAGACACTAGTCCCTGCATTGCTCAGGTGGATTTTGGCCCATTCTTCCGCACACACTCCTCACATCCTGTATGGAGACACTAGTCCCTGCATTGCTCAGGTGGATTTTGGCCCATTCTTCCGCACACACACTCCTCACATCCTGTATGGAGACACTAGTCGCCTGCATTGCTCAGGTGGATTTTGGCCCATACATCCGCACACACACTCACATCCTGTATGGAGACACTAGTCGCCTGCATTGCTCAGGTGAATTTTGCCCCATTCTTCCACACACACTCCTCACATCCTGTATGGAGACACTGGTCACCTGCATTGCTCAGGTGGATTTTGGCCCATTCTTCTGCACACACTCCTCACATCCTGTATGGAGACACTAGTCCCTGCATTGCTCAGGTGGATTTTGGCCCATTCTTCTTCACACACTCCTCACATCCTGTATGGAGACACTAGTCGCCTGCATTGCTCAGGTGGATTTTGGACCATTCTTTCGCACACACTCCTCACATCCTGTATGGAGACACTAGTCACCTGCATTGCTCAGGTGGATTTTGGCCCATTCTTCTGCACACACTCCTCACATCCTGTATGGAGACACTAGTCGCCTGCATTGCTCAGGTGGATTTTGGCCCATTCTTCTGCACACACTCCTCACATCCTGTATGGAGACACTGGTCACCTGCATTGCTCAGGTGGATTTTGGCCCATTCTTCCGCACACACTCCTCACATCCTGTATGGAGACACTGGTCACCTGCATTGCTCAGGTGGATTTTGTCCCATTCTTCCGCACACACTCCTCACATCCTGTATGGAGACACTAGTCCCCTGCATTGCTCAGGTGGATTTTGGCCCATTCCTCCGCACACACTCCTCACATCCTGTATGGAGACACTGGTCATCTGCATTGCTCAGGTGGATTTTGTCCCATTCTTCCACACACACTCCTCACATCCTGTATGGAGACACTAGTCACCTGCATTGCTCAGGTGGATTATGGCCCATTCTTCCGCACACACACTCCTCACATCCTGTATGGAGACACTGGTCCCCTGCATTGCTCAGGTGGATTTTTGCCCATTCTTCCGCACACACTCCTCACATCCTGTATGGAGACACTAGTCGCCTGCATTGCACAGGTGGATTTTGGCCCATTCTTCCGCACACACTCCTCACATCCTGTATGGAGACACTAGTCCCTGCATTGCTCAGGTGGATTTTGGCCCATACATCCGCACACACTCCTCACATCCTGTATGGAGACACTAGTCGCCTGCATTGCTCAGGTGGATTTGGTCCATTCTTCTGCACACACTCCTCACATCATGTATGGAGACACTAGTCACCTGCATTGCTCAGGTGGATTTTGGCCCATTCTTCCGCACACACTCCTCACATCCTGTATGGAGACACTAGTCCCTGCATTGCTCAGGTGGATTTTGGCCCATACATCCGCACACACTCCTCACATCCTGTATGGAGACACTAGTCGCCTGCATTGCTCAGGTGGATTTTGGTCCATTCTTCTGCACACACTCCTCACATCATGTATGGAGACACTAGTCCCTGCATTGCTCAGGTGGATTTTGGTCCATTCTTCTGCACACACTCCTCACATCCTGTATGGAGACACTAGTCCCTGCATTGCTCAGGTGGATTTTGGCCCATTCTTCTGCACACACTCCTCACGTCCTGTATGGAGACACTAGTCCCTGCATTGCTCAGGTGGATTTTGGCCCATTCCTCCGCACACACACTCCTCACATCCTGTATGGAGACACTAGTCACCTGCATTGCACAGGTGGATTTTGGTCCATTCTTCTGCCCACACTCCTCACATCCTGTATGGAGACACTAGTCCCTGCATTGCTCAGGTGGATTTTGGCCCATTCTTCCGCACACACTCCTCACATCCTGTATGGAGACACTAGTCCCTGCATTGCTCAGGTGGATTTTGGCCCATTCTTCCGCACACACACTCCTCACATCCTGTATGGAGACACTAGTCGCCTGCATTGCTCAGGTGGATTTTGGCCCATACATCCGCACACACACTCACATCCTGTATGGAGACACTAGTCGCCTGCATTGCTCAGGTGAATTTTGCCCCATTCTTCCACACACACTCCTCACATCCTGTATGGAGACACTGGTCACCTGCATTGCTCAGGTGGATTTTGGCCCATTCTTCTGCACACACTCCTCACATCCTGTATGGAGACACTAGTCCCTGCATTGCTCAGGTGGATTTTGGCCCATTCTTCTGCACACACTCACATCCTGTATGGAGACACTAGTCCCTGCATTGCTCAGGTGGATTTTGGCCCATTCTTCTGCACACACTCACATCCTGTATGGAGACACTAGTCGCCTGCATTGCTCAGGTGAATTTTGCCCCATTCTTCCACACACACTCCTCACATCCTGTATGGAGACACTGGTCACCTGCATTGCTCAGGTGGATTATGGCCCATTCTTCCGCACACACACTCCTCACATCCTGTATGGAGACACTAGTCCCCTGCATTGCTCAGGTGGATTTTTGCCCATTCTTCCGCACACACTCCTCACATCCTGTATGGAGACACTAGTCGCCTGCATTGCACAGGTGGATTTTGGCCCATTCTTCCGCACACACTCCTCACATCCTGTATGGAGACACTAGTCCCTGCATTGCTCAGGTGGATTTTGGCCCATACATCCGCACACACTCCTCACATCCTGTATGGAGACACTAGTCGCCTGCATTGCTCAGGTGGATTTGGTCCATTCTTCTGCACACACTCCTCACATCATGTATGGAGACACTAGTCACCTGCATTGCTCAGGTGGATTTTGGCCCATTCTTCCGCACACACTCCTCACATCCTGTATGGAGACACTAGTCCCTGCATTGCTCAGGTGGATTTTGGCCCATACATCCGCACACACTCCTCACATCCTGTATGGAGACACTAGTCGCCTGCATTGCTCAGGTGGATTTGGTCCATTCTTCTGCACACACTCCTCACATCCTGTATGGAGACACTAGTCGCCTGCATTGCTCAGGTGGATTTTAGTCCATTCTTCTGCACACACTCCTCACATCATGTATGGAGACACTAGTCCCTGCATTGCTCAGGTGGATTTTGGTCCATTCTTCTGCACACACTCCTCACATCCTGTATGGAGACACTAGTCCCTGCATTGCTCAGGTGGATTTTGGCCCATTCTTCTGCACACACTCCTCACATCCTGTATGGAGACACTAGTCCCTGCATTGCTCAGGTGGATTTTGGCCCATTCCTCCGCACACACACTCCTCACATCCTGTATGGAGACACTAGTCACCTGCATTGCACAGGTGGATTTTGGTCCATTCTTCTGCCCACACTCCTCACATCCTGTATGGAGACACTAGTCCCTGCATTGCTCAGGTGGATTTTGGCCCATTCTTCCGCACACACACTCCTCACATCCTGTATGGAGACACTAGTCGCCTGCATTGTTCAGGTGGATTTTGGCCCATACAGCTGCACACACACTCACATCCTGTATGGAGACACTAGTCGCCTGCATTGCTCAGGTGGATTTTGGCCCATACATCCGCACACACACTCACATCCTGTATGGAGACACTAGTCGCCTGCATTGCTCAGGTGAATTTTGCCCCATTCTTCCACACACACTCCTCACATCCTGTATGGAGACACTGGTCACCTGCATTGCTCAGGTGGATTTTGGCCCATTCTTCTGCACACACTCCTCACATCCTGTATGGAGACACTAGTCACCTGCATTGCACAGGTGGATTTTGCCCCATTCTTCCACACACACTCCTCACATCCTGTATGGAGACACTGGTCACCTGCATTGCACAGGTGGATTTTGGCCCATTCTTCTGCACACACTCCTCACATCCTGTATGGAGACACTAGTCACCTGCATTGCACAGGTGGATTTTGCCCCATTCTTCCACACACACTCCTCACATCCTGTATGGAGACACTGGTCACCTGCATTGCTCAGGTGGATTTTGGCCCATTCTTCTGCACACACTCCTCACATCCTGTATGGAGATACTAGTCACCTGCATTGCTCAGGTGGATTTTGGCCCATTCTTCTGCACACACTCCTCACATCCTGTATGGAGACACTAGTCCCTGCATTGCACAGGTGGATTTTGGCCCATTCTTCTGCACACACTCCTCACATCCTGTATGGAGACACTAGTCCCTGCATTGCTCAGGTGGATTTTGGCCCATTCTTCTGCACACACTCACATCCTGTATGGAGACACTAGTCCCTGCATTGCTCAGGTGGATTTTGGCCCATTCTTCCGCACACACTCCTCACATCCTGTATGGAGACAGTAGTCGCCTGCATTGCTCAGGTGGATTTTGGCCCATTCTTCCGCACACACTCCTCACATCCTGTATGGAGACACTAGTCACCTGCATTGCTCAGGTGGATTTTGGCCCATTCTTCCGCACACACTCCTCACATCCTGTATGGAGACACTAGTCCCTGCATTGCTCAGGTGGATTTTGGCCCATACATCCGCGCACACTCCTCACATCCTGTATGGAGACACTAGTCGCCTGCATTGCTCAGGTGGATTTTGGCCCATTCTTCCGCGCACACTCCTCACATCCTGTATGGAGACACTAGTCACCTGCATTGTTCAGGAGGATTTTGGCCCATTCTTCCGCACACACACTCACATCCTGTATGGAGACACTAGTCGCCTGCATTGCTCAGGTGGATTTTGGCCCATTCCTCCGCACACACTCCTCACATCCTGTATGGAGACACTAGTCGCCTGCATTGCTCAGGTGGATTTTGGCCCATTCCTCCGCACACACTCCTCACATTCTGTATGGAGACACTAGTCGCCTGCATTGCTCAGGTGGATTTTGTCCCATTCTTCCACACACACTCCTCACATCCTGTATGGAGACACTAGTCACCTGCATTGCTCAGGTGGATTATGGCCCATTCTTCCGCACACACTCCTCACATCCTGTATGGAGACACTAGTCGCCTGCATTGCACAGGTGGATTTTGGCCCATTCTTCCGCACACACTCCTCACATCCTGTATGGAGACACTAGTCCCTGCATTGCTCAGGTGGATTTTGGCCCATTCTTCTGCACACACTCCTCACATCCTGTATGGAGACACTAGTCCCTGCATTGCTCATGTGGATTTTGGCCCATTCTTCCGCACACACTCCTCACATCCTGTATGGAGACACTAGTCCCTGCATTGCTCAGGTGGATTTTGGCCCATTCTTCCGCACACACTCCTCACATCCTGTATGGAGACACTAGTCCCTGCATTGCTCAGGTGGATTTTGGCCCATTCTTCCGCACACACTCCTCACATCCTGTATGGAGACACTAGTCGCCTGCATTGCACAGGTGGATTTTGGCCCATTCTTCCGCACACACTCCTCACATCCTGTATGGAGACACTAGTCCCTGCATTGCTCAGGTGGATTTTGGCCCTTTCTTCTGCACACACTCCTCACATCCTGTATGGAGACACTAGTCCCTGCATTGCTCAGGTGGATTTTGGCCCATTCTTCCGCACACACACTCCTCACATCTTGTATGGAGACACTAGACCCTGCATTGCTCAGGTGGATTTTGGCCCATTCTTCCGCACACACACTCCTCACATCCTGTATGGAGACACTAGTCGCCTGCATTGCTCAGGTGGATTTTGGCCCATTCTTCCGCACACACTCCTCACATCCTGTATGGAGACACTAGTCCCTGCATTGCTCAGGTGGATTTTGGCCCATTCTTCCGCACACACACTCCTCACATCCTATATGGAGACACTAGTCACCTGCATTGCACAGGTGGATTTTGGTCCATTCTTCTGCCCACACTCCTCACATCCTGTATGGAGACACTAGTCCCTGCATTGCTCAGGTGGATTTTGGCCCATTCTTCCGCACACACTCCTCACATCCTGTATGGAGACACTGGTCACCTGCATTGCTCAGGTGGATTTTGGCCCATTCTTCTGCACACACTCCTCACATCCTGTATGGAGATACTAGTCGCCTGCATTGCTCAGGTGGATTTTGGCCCATTCTTCTGCACACACTCCTCACATCCTGTATGGAGACACTAGTCCCTGCATTGCTCAGGTGGATTTTGGCCCATTCTTCCGCACACACTCCTCACATCCTGTATGGAGACACTGGTCACCTGCATTGCTCAGGTGGATTTTGGCCCATTCTTCCACACACACTCCTCACATCCTGTATGGAGACACTAGTCGCCTGCATTGCTCAGGTGGATTTTGGACCATTCTTCCGCACACACTCCTCACATCCTGTATGGAGACACTGGTCACCTGCATTGCTCAGGTGGATTTTGGCCCATTCTTCTTCACACACTCCTCACATCCTGTATGGAGACACTAGTCGCCTGCATTGCTCAGGTGGATTTTGGACCATTCTTTCGCACACACTCCTCACATCCTGTATGGAGACACTAGTCACCTGCATTGCTCAGGTGGATTTTGGCCCATTCTTCTGCACACACTCCTCACATCCTGTATGGAGACACTAGTCGCCTGCATTGCTCAGGTGGATTTTGGCCCATTCTTCTGCACACACTCCTCACATCCTGTATGGAGACACTGGTCACCTGCATTGCTCAGGTGGATTTTGGCCCATTCTTCCGCACACACTCCTCACATCCTGTATGGAGACACTAGTCACCTGCATTGTTCAGGAGGATTTTGGCCCATTCTTCCGCACACACACTCACATCCTGTATGGAGACACTAGTCGCCTGCATTGCTCAGGTGGATTTTGGCCCATTCCTCCGCACACACTCCTCACATCCTGTATGGAGACACTGGTCATCTGCATTGCTCAGGTGGATTTTGTCCCATTCTTCCACACACACTCCTCACATCCTGTATGGAGACACTAGTCACCTGCATTGCTCAGGTGGATTATGGCCCATTCTTCCGCACACACACTCCTCACATCCTGTATGGAGACACTAGTCCCCTGCATTGCTCAGGTGGATTTTTGCCCATTCTTCCGCACACACGCCTCACATCCTGTATGGAGACACTAGTCGCCTGCATTGCACAGGTGGATTTTGGCCCATTCTTCCGCACACACTCCTCACATCCTGTATGGAGACACTAGTCCCTGCATTGCTCAGGTGGATTTTGGCCCATACATCCGCACACACTCCTCACATCCTGTATGGAGACACTAGTCGCCTGCATTGCTCAGGTGGATTTGGTCCATTCTTCTGCACACACTCCTCACATCATGTATGGAGACACTAGTCACCTGCATTGCTCAGGTGGATTTTGGCCCATTCTTCCGCACACACTCCTCACATCCTGTATGGAGACACTAGTCCCTGCATTGCTCAGGTGGATTTTGGCCCATACATCCGCACACACTCCTCACATCCTGTATGGAGACACTAGTCGCCTGCATTGCTCAGGTGGATTTTGGTCCATTCTTCTGCACACACTCCTCACATCATGTATGGAGACACTAGTCCCTGCATTGCTCAGGTGGATTTTGGTCCATTCTTCTGCACACACTCCTCACATCCTGTATGGAGACACTAGTCCCTGCATTACTCAGGTGGATTTTGGCCCATTCTTCTGCACACACTCCTCACATCCTGTATGGAGACACTAGTCCCTGCATTGCTCAGGTGGATTTTGGCCCATTCCTTCGCACACACACTCCTCACATCCTGTATGGAGACACTAGTCACCTGCATTGCACAGGTGGATTTTGGTCCATTCTTCTGCCCACACTCCTCACATCCTGTATGGAGACACTAGTCCCTGCATTGCTCAGGTGGATTTTGGCCCATTCTTCCGCACACACACTTCTCACATCCTGTATGGAGACACTAGTCGCCTGCATTGCTCAGGTGGATTTTGGCCCATACATCCGCACACACACTCACATCCTGTATGGAGACACTAGTCGCCTGCATTGCTCAGGTGAATTTTGCCCCATTCTTCCACACACACTCCTCACATCCTGTATGGAGACACTGGTCACCTGCATTGCTCAGGTGGATTTTGGCCCATTCTTCCGCACACACTCCTCACATCCTGTATGGAGACACTAGTCCCTGCATTGCTCAGGTGGATTTTGGCCCATTCTTCTGCACACACTCACATCCTGTATGGAGACACTAGTCGCCTGCATTGCTCAGGTGAATTTTGCCCCATTCTTCCACACACACTCCTCACATCCTGTATGGAGACACTGGTCACCTGCATTGCTCAGGTGGATTATGGCCCATTCTTCCGCACACACACTCCTCACATCCTGTATGGAGACACTAGTCCCCTGCATTGCTCAGGTGGATTTTTGCCCATTCTTCCGCACACACTCCTCACATCCTGTATGGAGACACTAGTCGCCTGCATTGCACATGTGGATTTTGGCCCATTCTTCCGCACACACTCCTCACATCCTGTATGGAGACACTAGTCCCTGCATTGCTCAGGTGGATTTTGGCCCATACATCCGCACACACTCCTCACATCCTGTATGGAGACACTAGTCGCCTGCATTGCTCAGGTGGATTTGGTCCATTCTTCTGCACACACTCCTCACATCATGTATGGAGACACTAGTCACCTGCATTGCTCAGGTGGATTTTGGCCCATTCTTCCGCACACACTCCTCACATCCTGTATGGAGACACTAGTCCCTGCATTGCTCAGGTGGATTTTGGCCCATACATCCGCACACACTCCTCACATCCTGTATGGAGACACTAGTCGCCTGCATTGCTCAGGTGGATTTGGTCCATTCTTCTGCACACACTCCTCACATCCTGTATGGAGACACTAGTCGCCTGCATTGCTCAGGTGGATTTTGGCCCATTCTTCTGCACACACTCCTCACATCCTGTATGGAGACACTAGTCGCCTGCATTGCTCAGGTGGATTTTAGTCCATTCTTCTGCACACACTCCTCACATCATGTATGGAGACACTAGTCCCTGCATTGCTCAGGTGGATTTTGGTCCATTCTTCTGCACACACTCCTCACATCCTGTATGGAGACACTAGTCCCTGCATTGCTCAGGTGGATTTTGGCCCATTCTTCTGCACACACTCCTCACATCCTGTATGGAGACACTAGTCCCTGCATTGCTCAGGTGGATTTTGGCCCATTCCTCCGCACACACACTCCTCACATCCTGTATGGAGACACTAGTCACCTGCATTGCACAGGTGGATTTTGGTCCATTCTTCTGCCCACACTCCTCACATCCTGTATGGAGACACTAGTCCCTGCATTGCTCAGGTGGATTTTGGCCCATTCTTCCGCACACACACTCCTCACATCCTGTATGGAGACACTAGTCGCCTGCATTGCTCAGGTGGATTTTGGCCCATACATCCGCACACACACTCACATCCTGTATGGAGACACTAGTCGCCTGCATTGCTCAGGTGAATTTTGCCCCATTCTTCCACACACACTCCTCACATCCTGTGTGGAGACACTGGTCACCTGCATTGCTCAGGTGGATTTTGGCCCATTCTTCTGCACACACTCCTCACATCCTGTATGGAGACACTAGTCACCTGCATTGCACAGGTGGATTTTGCCCCATTCTTCCACACACACTCCTCACATCCTGTATGGAGACACTGGTCACCTGCATTGCACAGGTGGATTTTGGCCCATTCTTCTGCACACACTCCTCACATCCTGTATGGAGACACTAGTCACCTGCATTGCACAGGTGGATTTTGCCCCATTCTTCCACACACACTCCTCACATCCTGTATGGAGACACTGGTCACCTGCATTGCTCAGGTGGATTTTGGCCCATTCTTCTGCACACACTCCTCACATCCTGTATGGAGATACTAGTCACCTGCATTGCACAGGTGGATTTTGGCCCATTCTTCTGCACACACTCCTCACATCCTGTATGGAGACACTAGTCGCCTGCATTGCTCAGGTGGATTTTGGACCATTCTTTCGCACACACTCCTCACATCCTGTATGGAGACACTAGTCACCTGCATTGCTCAGGTGGATTTTGGCCCATTCTTCTGCACACACTCCTCACATCCTGTATGGAGACACTAGTCGCCTGCATTGCTCAGGTGGATTTTGGCCCATTCTTCTGCACACACTCCTCACATCCTGTATGGAGACACTGGTCACCTGCATTGCTCAGGTGGATTTTGGCCCATTCTTCCGCACACACTCCTCACATCCTGTATGGAGACACTGGTCACCTGCATTGCTCAGGTGGATTTTGTCCCATTCTTCCGCACACACTCCTCACATCCTGTATGGAGACACTGGTCACCTGCATTGCTCAGGTGGATTTTGTCCCATTCTTCCGCACACACTCCTCACATCCTGTATGGAGACACTAGTCACCTGCATTGTTCAGGAGGATTTTGGCCCATTCTTCCGCACACACACTCACATCCTGTATGGAGACACTAGTCGCCTGCATTGCTCAGGTGGATTTTGGCCCATTCCTCCGCACACACTCCTCACATCCTGTATGGAGACACTAGTCATCTGCATTGCTCAGGTGGATTTTGTCCCATTCTTCCGCACACACTCCTCACATCCTGTATGGAGACACTAGTCACCTGCATTGCTCAGGTGGATTATGGCCCATTCTTCCGCACACACACTCCTCACATCCTGTATGGAGACACTAGTCCCCTGCATTGCTCAGGTGGATTTTTGCCCATTCTTCCGCACACACGCCTCACATCCTGTATGGAGACACTAGTCGCCTGCATTGCACAGGTGGATTTTGGCCCATTCTTCCGCACACACTCCTCACATCCTGTATGGAGACACTAGTCCCTGCATTGCTCAGGTGGATTTTGGCCCATACATCCGCACACACTCCTCACATCCTGTATGGAGACACTAGTCGCCTGCATTGCTCAGGTGGATTTGGTCCATTCTTCTGCACACACTCCTCACATCATGTATGGAGACACTAGTCACCTGCATTGCTCAGGTGGATTTTGGCCCATTCTTCCGCACACACTCCTCACATCCTGTATGGAGACACTAGTCCCTGCATTGCTCAGGTGGATTTTGGCCCATACATCCGCACACACTCCTCACATCCTGTATGGAGACACTAGTCGCCTGCATTGCTCAGGTGGATTTTGGTCCATTCTTCTGCACACACTCCTCACATCATGTATGGAGACACTAGTCCCTGCATTGCTCAGGTGGATTTTGGTCCATTCTTCTGCACACACTCCTCACATCCTGTATGGAGACACTAGTCCCTGCATTACTCAGGTGGATTTTGGCCCATTCTTCTGCACACACTCCTCACATCCTGTATGGAGACACTAGTCCCTGCATTGCTCAGGTGGATTTTGGCCCATTCCTCCGCACACACACTCCTCACATCCTGTATGGAGACACTAGTCACCTGCATTGCACAGGTGGATTTTGGTCCATTCTTCTGCCCACACTCCTCACATCCTGTATGGAGACACTAGTCCCTGCATTGCTCAGGTGGATTTTGGCCCATTCTTCCGCACACACACTTCTCACATCCTGTATGGAGACACTAGTCGCCTGCATTGCTCAGGTGGATTTTGGCCCATACATCCGCACACACACTCACATCCTGTATGGAGACACTAGTCGCCTGCATTGCTCAGGTGAATTTTGCCCCATTCTTCCACACACACTCCTCACATCCTGTATGGAGACACTGGTCACCTGCATTGCTCAGGTGGACTTTGGCCCATTCTTCTGCACACACTCCTCACATCCTGTATGGAGACACTAGTCACCTGCATTGCTCAGGTGGATTTTGGCCCATTCTTCTGCACACACTCCTCACATCCTGTATGGAGACACTAGTCCCTGCATTGCTCAGGTGGATTTTGGCCCATTCTTCTGCACACACTCACATCCTGTATGGAGACACTAGTCCCTGCATTGCTCAGGTGGATTTTGGCCCATTCTTCTGCACACACTCACATCCTGTATGGAGACACTAGTCGCCTGCATTGCTCAGGTGAATTTTGCCCCATTCTTCCACACACACTCCTCACATCCTGTATGGAGACACTGGTCACCTGCATTGCTCAGGTGGATTATGGCCCATTCTTCCGCACACACACTCCTCACATCCTGTATGGAGACACTAGTCCCCTGCATTGCTCAGGTGGATTTTTGCCCATTCTTCCGCACACACTCCTCACATCCTGTATGGAGACACTAGTCGCCTGCATTGCACATGTGGATTTTGGCCCATTCTTCCGCACACACTCCTCACATCCTGTATGGAGACACTAGTCCCTGCATTGCTCAGGTGGATTTTGGCCCATACATCCGCACACACTCCTCACATCCTGTATGGAGACACTAGTCGCCTGCATTGCTCAGGTGGATTTGGTCCATTCTTCTGCACACACTCCTCACATCATGTATGGAGACACTAGTCACCTGCATTGCTCAGGTGGATTTTGGCCCATTCTTCCGCACACACTCCTCACATCCTGTATGGAGACACTAGTCCCTGCATTGCTCAGGTGGATTTTGGCCCATACATCCGCACACACTCCTCACATCCTGTATGGAGACACTAGTCGCCTGCATTGCTCAGGTGGATTTGGTCCATTCTTCTGCACACACTCCTCACATCCTGTATGGAGACACTAGTCGCCTGCATTGCTCAGGTGGATTTTGGCCCATTCTTCTGCACACACTCCTCACATCCTGTATGGAGACACTAGTCGCCTGCATTGCTCAGGTGGATTTTAGTCCATTCTTCTGCACACACTCCTCACATCATGTATGGAGACACTAGTCCCTGCATTGCTCAGGTGGATTTTGGTCCATTCTTCTGCACACACTCCTCACATCCTGTATGGAGACACTAGTCCCTGCATTGCTCAGGTGGATTTTGGCCCATTCTTCTGCACACACTCCTCACATCCTGTATGGAGACACTAGTCCCTGCATTGCTCAGGTGGATTTTGGCCCATTCCTCCGCACACACACTCCTCACATCCTGTATGGAGACACTAGTCACCTGCATTGCACAGGTGGATTTTGGTCCATTCTTCCGCACACACTCCTCACATCCTGTATGGAGACACTGGTCACCTGCATTGCCCAGGTGGATTTTGGCCCATTCTTCCACACACACTCCTCACATCCTGTATGGAGACAGTCTCCTGCATTGCTCAGGTGGATTTTGGCCCATTCTTCCGCACACACTCCTCACATCCTGTATGGAGACACTGGTCACCTGCATTGCTCAAGTGGATTTTGGCCCATTCTTCTGCACACACTCCTCACATCCTGTATGGAGACACTAGTCCCTGCATTGCTCAGGTGGATTTTGGCCCATTCTTCTGCACACACTCACATCCTGTATGTAGACACTAGTCACCTGCATTGCTCAGGTGGATTTTGGCCCATACATCTGCACACACACACTCACATCCTGTATGGAGACACTAGTCACCTGCATTGCTCAGGTGGATTTTGGCACATTCTTCCGCACACACACTCACATCCTGTATGGAGACACTAGTCGCCTGCATTGCTCAGGTGGATTTTGGCCCATACATCCGCACACACACACTCACATCCTGTATGGAGACACTAGTCGCCTGCATTGCTCAGGTGGATTTTGGCCCATTCTTCCGCACACACACTCACATCCTGTATGGAGACACTAGTCGCCTGCATTGCTCAGGTGGATTTTGGCCCATACATCCGCACACACACACTCACATCCTGTATGGAGACACTAGTCGCCTGCATTGCTCAGGTGGATTTTGGCCCGTTCTTCCACACACACTCCTCACATCCTGCATGGAGACACTAGTCGCCTGCATTGCTCAGGTGGATTTTGGCCCGTTCTTCCACACACACTCCTCACATCCTGTATGGAGACACTAGTCGCCTGCATTGCTCAGGTGGATTTTGGCCCATACATCCGCACACACTCCTCACATCCTGTATGGAGACACTAGTCGCCTGCATTGTTCAGGTGGATTTTGGCCCATACATCCGCACACACTCATCACATCCTGTATGGAGACACTAGTCGCCTGAATTGCTCAGGTGGATTTTGGCCCATTCTTCCACACACACTCCTCACATCCTGCATGGAGACACTAGTCGCCTGCATTGCTCAGGTGGATTTTGGCCCATACATCCGCACACACTCCTCACATCCTGTATGGAGACACTAGTCGCCTGCATTGCTCAGGTGGATTTTGGCCCATACATCCGCACACACTCCTCACATCCTGTATGGAGACACTAGTCGCCTGCATTGTTCAGGTGGATTTTGGCCCATACATCCGCACACACACTCACATCCTGTATGGAGACACTAGTCGCCTGCATTGCTCAGGTGGATTTTGGCCCATTCTTCCACACACACTCCTCACATCCTGCATGGAGACACTAGTCGCCTGCATTGCTCATGTGGATTTTGGCCCATACATCCGCACACACACTCACATCCTGTATGGAGACACTAGTCGCCTGCATTGCTCAGGTGGATTTTGGTCCATTCTTCCGCACACACTCCTCACATCCTGTATGGAGACACTAGTCGCCTGCATTGCTCAGGTGGATTTTGGCCCATACATCCGCACACACACTCACATCCTGTATGGAGACACTAGTCGCCTGCATTGCACAGGTGGATTTTGGCCCATTCTTCCACACACACTCCTCACATCCTGCATGGAGACACTAGTCGCCTGCATTGCTCAGGTGGATTTTGGCCCATACATCCGCACACACACTCACATCCTGTATGGAGACACTAGTCGCCTGCATTGCACAGGTGGATTTTGGCCCATTCTTCCGCACACACTCCTCACATCCTGCATGGAGACACTAGTCGCCTGCATTGCTCAGGTGAATTTTGCCCCATTCTTCCACACACACTCCTCACATCCTGTATGGAGACACTGGTCACCTGCATTGCTCAGGTGGATTTTGGCCCATTCTTCTGCACACACTCCTCACATCCTGTATGGAGACACTAGTCCCTGCATTGCTCAGGTGGATTTTGGCCCATTCTTCTGCACACACTCACATCCTGTATTGAGACACTAGTCCCTGCATTGCTCAGGTGGATTTTGGCCCATTCTTCTGCACACACTCCTCACATCCTGTATGGAGACACTGGTCACCTGCATTGCTCAGGTGGATTATGGCCCATTCTTCCGCACACACACTCCTCACATCCTGTATGGAGACACTAGTCCCCTGCATTGCTCAGGTGGATTTTTGCCCATTCTTCCGCACACACTCCTCACATCCTGTATGGAGACACTAGTCGCCTGCATTGCACAGGTGGATTTTGGCCCATTCTTCCGCACACACTCCTCACATCCTGTATGGAGACACTAGTCCCTGCATTGCTCAGGTGGATTTTGGCCCATACATCCGCACACACTCCTCACATCCTGTATGGAGACACTAGTCGCCTGCATTGCTCAGGTGGATTTGGTCCATTCTTCTGCACACACTCCTCACATCATGTATGGAGACACTAGTCACCTGCATTGCTCAGGTGGATTTTGGCCCATTCTTCCGCACACACTCCTCACATCCTGTATGGAGACACTAGTCCCTGCATTGCTCAGGTGGATTTTGGCCCATACATCCGCACACACTCCTCACATCCTGTATGGAGACACTAGTCGCCTGCATTGCTCAGGTGGATTTGGTCCATTCTTCTGCACACACTCCTCACATCCTGTATGGAGACACTAGTCGCCTGCATTGCTCAGGTGGATTTTGGCCCATTCTTCTGCACACACTCCTCACATCCTGTATGGAGACACTAGTCGCCTGCATTGCTCAGGTGGATTTTAGTCCATTCTTCTGCACACACTCCTCACATCATGTATGGAGACACTAGTCCCTGCATTGCTCAGGTGGATTTTGGTCCATTCTTCTGCACACACTCCTCACATCCTGTATGGAGACACTAGTCCCTGCATTGCTCAGGTGGATTTTGGCCCATTCTTCTGCACACACTCCTCACATCCTGTATGGAGACACTAGTCCCTGCATTGCTCAGGTGGATTTTGGCCCATTCCTCCGCACACACACTCCTCACATCCTGTATGGAGACACTAGTCACCTGCATTGCACAGGTGGATTTTGGTCCATTCTTCTGCCCACACTCCTCACATCCTGTATGGAGACACTAGTCCCTGCATTGCTCAGGTGGATTTTGGCCCATTCTTCCGCACACACACTCCTCACATCCTGTATGAAGACACTAGTCGCCTGCATTGTTCAGGTGGATTTTGGCCCATACAGCTGCACACACACTCACATCCTGTATGGAGACACTAGTCGCCTGCATTGCTCAGGTGGATTTTGGCCCATACATCCGCACACACACTCACATCCTGTATGGAGACACTAGTCGCCTGCATTGCTCAGGTGAATTTTGCCCCATTCTTCCACACACACTCCTCACATCCTGTATGGAGACACTGGTCACCTGCATTGCTCAGGTGGATTTTGGCCCATTCTTCTGCACACACTCCTCACATCCTGTATGGAGACACTAGTCACCTGCATTGCACAGGTGGATTTTGCCCCATTCTTCCACACACACTCCTCACATCCTGTATGGAGACACTGGTCACCTGCATTGCACAGGTGGGTTTTGGCCCATTCTTCTGCACACACTCCTCACATCCTGTATGGAGACACTAGTCACCTGCATTGCACAGGTGGATTTTGCCCCATTCTTCCACACACACTCCTCACATCCTGTATGGAGACACTGGTCACCTGCATTGCTCAGGTGGATTTTGGGCCATTCTTCCGCACACACTCCTCACATCCTGTATGGAGACACTAGTCGCCTGCATTGCTCAGGTGGATTTTGGCCCATTCTTCCGCACACACTCCTCACATCCTGTATGGAGACACTAGTCCCTGCATTGCTCAGGTGGATTTTGGCCCATTCTTCTGCACACACTCACATCCTGTATGGAGACACTAGTCGCCTGCATTGCTCAGGTGAATTTTGGCCCATTCTTCCGCACACACTCCTCACATCTAGTGTCTCCATACAGGATGTGAGGAGTGTGTGTGGAAGAATGGGCCAAAATCCACCTGAGCAATGCAGGTGACTAGTGTCTCCATACAGGTCACCTGCATTGCTCAGGTGGATTTTGGCCCATTCTTCCACACACACTCCTCACATCCTGTATGGAGACACTAGTCACCTGCATTGCTCAGGTGGATTTTGGCCCATTCTTCTGCACACACTCCTCACATCCTGTATGGAGACACTAGTCCCTGCATTGCTCAGGTGGATTTTGGCCCATTCTTCTGCACACACTCACATCCTGTATGTAGACACTAGTCACCTGCATTGCTCAGGTGGATTTTGGCCCATACATCTGCACACACACACTCACATCCTGTATGGAGACACTAGTCACCTGCATTGCTCAGGTGGATTTTGGCACATTCTTCCGCACACACACTCACATCCTGTATGGAGACACTAGTCGCCTGCATTGCTCAGGTGGATTTTGGCCCATACATCCGCACACACACACTCACATCCTGTATGGAGACACTAGTCGCCTGCATTGCTCAGGTGGATTTTGGCCCATACATCCGCACACACACACTCACATCCTGTATGGAGACACTAGTCGCCTGCATTGCTCAGGTGGATTTTGGCCCATTCTTCCGCACACACACTCACATCCTGTATGGAGACACTAGTCGCCTGCATTGCTCAGGTGGATTTTGGCCCATACATCCGCACACACACACTCACATCCTGTATGGAGACACTAGTCGCCTGCATTGCTCAGGTGGATTTTGGCCCGTTCTTCCACACACACTCCTCACATCCTGCATGGAGACACTAGTCGCCTGCATTGCTCAGGTGGATTTTGGCCCGTTCTTCCACACACACTCCTCACATCCTGTATGGAGACACTAGTCGCCTGCATTGCTCAGGTGGATTTTGGCCCATACATCCGCACACACTCCTCACATCCTGTATGGAGACACTAGTCGCCTGCATTGTTCAGGTGGATTTTGGCCCATACATCCGCACACACTCATCACATCCTGTATGGAGACACTAGTCGCCTGAATTGCTCAGGTGGATTTTGGCCCATTCTTCCACACACACTCCTCACATCCTGCATGGAGACACTAGTCGCCTGCATTGCTCAGGTGGATTTTGGCCCATACATCCGCACACACTCCTCACATCCTGTATGGAGACACTAGTCGCCTGCATTGCTCAGGTGGATTTTGGCCCATACATCCGCACACACTCCTCACATCCTGTATGGAGACACTAGTCGCCTGCATTGTTCAGGTGGATTTTGGCCCATACATCCGCACACACACTCACATCCTGTATGGAGACACTAGTCGCCTGCATTGCTCAGGTGGATTTTGGCCCATTCTTCCACACACACTCCTCACATCCTGCATGGAGACACTAGTCGCCTGCATTGCTCATGTGGATTTTGGCCCATACATCCGCACACACACTCACATCCTGTATGGAGACACTAGTCGCCTGCATTGCTCAGGTGGATTTTGGTCCATTCTTCCGCACACACTCCTCACATCCTGTATGGAGACACTAGTCGCCTGCATTGCTCAGGTGGATTTTGGCCCATACATCCGCACACACACTCACATCCTGTATGGAGACACTAGTCGCCTGCATTGCACAGGTGGATTTTGGCCCATTCTTCCACACACACTCCTCACATCCTGCATGGAGACACTAGTCGCCTGCATTGCTCAGGTGGATTTTGGCCCATACATCCGCACACACACTCACATCCTGTATGGAGACACTAGTCGCCTGCATTGCACAGGTGGATTTTGGCCCATTCTTCCGCACACACTCCTCACATCCTGCATGGAGACACTAGTCGCCTGCATTGCTCAGGTGAATTTTGCCCCATTCTTCCACACACACTCCTCACATCCTGTATGGAGACACTGGTCACCTGCATTGCTCAGGTGGATTTTGGCCCATTCTTCTGCACACACTCCTCACATCCTGTATGGAGACACTAGTCCCTGCATTGCTCAGGTGGATTTTGGCCCATTCTTCTGCACACACTCACATCCTGTATGGAGACACTAGTCCCTGCATTGCTCAGGTGGATTTTGGCCCATTCTTCTGCACACACTCCTCACATCCTGTATGGAGACACTGGTCGCCTGCATTGCTCAGGTGAATTTTGCCCCATTCTTCCACACACACTCCTCACATCCTGTATGGAGACACTGGTCACCTGCATTGCTCAGGTGGATTATGGCCCATTCTTCCGCACACACACTCCTCACATCCTGTATGGAGACACTAGTCCCCTGCATTGCTCAGGTGGATTTTTGCCCATTCTTCTGCACACACTCACATCCTGTATGGAGACACTAGTCCCTGCATTGCTCAGGTGGATTTTGGCCCATTCTTCCACACACACTCCTCACATCCTGTATGGAGACACTAGTCGCCTGCATTGCTCAGGTGAATTTTGCCCCATTCTTCCACACACACTCCTCACATCCTGTATGGAGACACTGGTCACCTGCATTGCTCAGGTGGATTATGGCCCATTCTTCCTGTGAGGTAAATCCGGAGATATGACGATAAATCATGATATTCAAGTATGTCAGGAAGCCCTCTCCTGGTGTCACCCCCCCTTTCCTTCACACAACTGGTTTAGCAACAAATCCCATGGCCATGTCCTGTGATATGGAAATTAGGTGGCTTAGGGACAATGGACACAGGATGACTCCCTGCCGTGACCCTGTAGTGGGGGCTGCTAGCTAGTTAGCAAGGCTATGGAAATAGCCAGACAGAACGACTCCAGTAAAAAATGGTTCATATCTCGCAAGCCATATTTCCGATAAATATGGCAACCATAAAAATGGTGTCTCCGCATGTGGACGATGCCGGCACCCCCTTTTTATGGGAGCAGGACATTGGGAAATGCCCCAGGCGTGATATCAGCCAAAGGGGAACTGGCAGACAGGTCATGAGTCCCCTCGTTCTGTAGCTAAATTCATAACTGTCACAATGAGAGCATTGGCGTCCGCCTACGACGCTCCCAGGCCAAGTTATGGCCATATTCCATGTTGTGGATTTTGTCCATAACTCCAGCCAGGGGTGGAGCAGTGCTCCCTGTGAGGTCACTAAGGTAGGAGGGGACCTGGATTGCCCAGGTTGATAACCCTACTTCGGCCATTTTCCAGTGTACTTTCGCTGGGGGCACGTGTAGGAAACATCTGTGGGAGTTCCTGGAAACCTGGGTACAGCGCCCCCCTGTGGCCAGACGCAACAAGGTAACTGCTGGAACTGTGTATGCCTGTTTGTAACCCATGCTTTGATTGTAACTGTACTCTGACATATGTATATTCTGTAGATTCCCTATTGTATATATTGTAGTTTCTAGTGTGCTTTAGGCTGATTAAATTATATAATTAATCTTGGGCTGTTCTGTTATCTCGATCTTGAATCCCACGTCTGTGTGTTCGGCTAATAGTTACCGTAAATCGGTTGGTGGCAGCGAATTGTGCCAAGGATTATTGTGGGGAGGCCAGTGAGATTCGGGGAGATTTTATATATTCCGCCCGCGGAGGTCGGGGGAATATATACCTTACTCTCACCGGGGACCCTTCAATAATCGGCATAAGTAGTATAGCGGCCTCCTTGCTTATTGTCGGGCAATTCCATAATTGGCCTGACTATAAGAGGGGCGCTAGAGAGCGCGTCACGTGCTCTGTCTGTCGGTCGGGAGGTATAAAGGAGGGGTGACCCCCACTTGTTACCCCCCGATTGTGACGTACTGGTAGCCAGCGCGGGGGATTTCTGAGTGACCCCCCCGGTGGTTTGTGACATATTGGTGGCATAGCGGTGGGATCGAGATAATAGTGTGTGTGAGTGTGAGACCCATACTCCCAGACACTAAAGACTGCCTGCAGCAGCTGTGGCTGCTGGGGTCTTCAGACTAGCTCAACACTAGAGTGTCAGAGTGCAGATACTGTAAGGTGTGTGGAGGCATCAGGTGTCAGTTCTGTGTCAGTGACCAAAAGTCTGCAAGAATGGCTGATGGCACCAGGAGCAGAGCTATGCAACTGGCCAATGCTAAGGCAGGAGCCGAAGAGAGGGAGGACGGTGCTGTGGACAGCAATGAGGAGGTTGCCCACGAGTCCTCCAGGAGCTCGACGCCAGAAAACCGTTCTGCCGAGGACATTGCGCAACCTGGCACTGCTGGACAAGATGAGGAGGAGCTCACCCAAGGTTCCTCAACGAGCCAGATGCCAGCCCTCCGCTCTGAAAGGGACAGTGAATCGCCTAGCTCTGCAGCGTGCCGCAGATCACCACGTGCCATTCCACCGAGCCTGGGAGGCTCGGATAGCCTTCTTCAAATGGCTATGGCCCTTCTCCAGGCTGGAGACCAGAAGGGCTACAAGGAACTCCTGGCAGAGCGCAGGGCAGAGCGGCACGCAGAGCGTGAGGCTGCGGAGCGAGAGCGGCAGGCAGCGCGTGAAGAGCGAGAGCGAGAGCGACAGGCAGACCGTGACTACCAGCTGCAGCTAGCTCAGCTCCGGCCCTCATCAGCCACATGTGACCTTCAAAACACCAAACTTCCAAAGGTCCGTGTTGAGGACTTCCCAGTGCTGGAGAAGGATGGAGACTTGGACTCTTTCCTGACTGCTTTTGAACGGACTTGCTTGCAGCACCATCTGAACAAGGACCAGTGGGCCAAATACCTGACCCCCCGTTTAAGGGGTAAGGCCCTGGATGTCCTTGGGGACTTGCCTGCTGAGGCAGATCAGGGCTACGACACCATCAAGCGGGCCCTGATCCAACAGTACAACCTCACCCCGGAGTCCTACCGCAAGAAGTTCCGGAGCCTACAGAAGGGACCAAAGGACTCCTGGGCTGACCACAGGCGGGCACTTGCCCGAGCTGCCGACCACTGGACCCAAGGCCTGCAGCTTTCCACCGGACCGGAGATCCTGGACTTGTTCATCACGGAGCAACTCTTGTGGAACTGCCCTGAGGATCTCCGCCAGTTCATCCGAGACCAGAAGCCAAAGGGGTCCACGGCTACAGCTGCCCTTGCCGATGACTACACCAACAACCGGGCCCCTGAGGCCAGGAGAGCGGCCACCAGCAGCACCTGGAGAGGGGGTAAGATGAATTCTGCGACTGCCCCACCTGCCCCTAGACTGCAGGGGGTGTCCCCCTCAACTCCCCTCTCCAGGCCCGTGGCGGAACCAAGACGGTGCCACCAGTGCAACCTACCTGGACACTTCAAGGCCATGTGCCCTCAGCGTCCCAAGGCCCCGGCTCCGTCCCCGTCCCAAGGGCCGCCCAAGGTGTATTGTGTGGGTGGGGGTGGTGGTAGGTCCCTGGACAGCTTCCAACCTGTCACCGTCGGCCGGTCTGTGACCATAGGACTGCGAGACAGCGCCTCGGAGGTGACTCTGGTGCGGCCTGAGATGGTGTCCCCCCAAGACTTGATCCCTGGAAAAACCCTCGCTGTCTCCGGGATTGGAGGCATTGACCCGGCGCTGCCTGTTGCTGACATTTATGTGGACTGGGGCGCAGGGCGAGGGGTGAGGGAGGTGGGGGTAACTGATCGGATCCCTGCAAACGTGCTACTTGGGACAGATTTGGGGCAGATAACCTCCCAGTTTGGGCCCCCCCCAAGGGCTGAACCTTCAGCCAGTACTGACATGACTCCTGACAATGTTAATGTGTTATCTATGAATGATGTAAGGGAGGAGGGAGTGAACTCTGATATTTCTGCTTGCACAGACACCATAGACACACACGCAGCTGCAGCTGTGACAGGAGGGGAGGGGGTCAGAGAAAGGTGTGACAATGCCTCTACAAGTAACCAGCCTGTGAGCTGGGATCTGTTGCCCTCTGCAGGGATAAGCAGAGAGCAGGGTGCTGCAGGGGGAGGACCAGTGTGTGGGGTGGGGGCTACCACAGCAAATGTGGGGTCCCCAGAGATTTCACAGCGGGGTTCTGTTGCTGCAGGAGGGGAACAGGCAGGTGAGATTGGGGCCGGTCCAGGAGCGGAAGTGCTCCCAGGTAAGATCTCGGTGCATGGTTCCCCCACAACCGGGGTGTCAGGAAGCCAGGTAGGTCTGCCTGAACCGGCGACTTGGTCAGGAACGGAGGAGGAGCAGGCACGACCCACGGTCGCAGCGGCTGTGGCCGCTGTCACCCGCAGTGGGAGTGCTGGGAGCCAAGGGGCCTCCCGGAGGTCCGATAGCTCTTCCCCTTCTGACCAAGTGGCAGCCGAGTCAGGTGGAGGCCAGGACACAGGTCCCGGGGTACTGACTGAAGATGTGACAGTCTCGTCGATTCTGGCCACATCTAGTCAGGGGTTTCAGGCAGCGTTAGAAGCTGACGACAGCCTGAAAGCTCTTAAGGAGCAGGCGGCACAGCCTCCCTCGGACTCGGACCCGGAGCGAGTGGTCTGGGACCAAGGACGGCTGTACCGGGCCACGGTCCAGCATGGTTCACCGGAGGCGTGGCCCAGGGACCGACAGTTGGTGGTACCCTATCCGTTCCGGACGGAGTTGTTGCGGATCGCACATGAGATTCCGATGGCCGGACACCTAGGGATCGCTAAGACCAAGGCCAGGTTAAACCAGCATTTCTACTGGCCAAAAATGGGGGCCGATGTGGCTGCCTACTGCCGTTCGTGTGAAACCTGTCAGAGAGTGGGGAAGGCGGGGCCACGCCCCAAAGCCCCACTGGTATCTCTGCCAATCATCGATGAGCCTTTCAGGAGGGTGGCTGTGGATCTGGTCGGCCCGCTGGCCATCCCCAGCAGCTCCGGGAAACGCTTCATACTGACGGTAGTGGACTATGCCACCCGGTACCCAGAAGCAGTGGCCTTGTCGTCCATTCGGGCTGACAAGGTGGCCACCGCATTGCTGGAGATTTTCTCCCGAGTGGGTTTTCCCCAGGAAATGCTCACTGACCGGGGGACCCAATTCATGTCCCAGCTGATGGAGGCCCTCTGTAAGCAAGTCCAGGTGCGACATCTGGTGGCCAGCCCGTACCATCCACAGACTAATGGCCTGTGCGAGCGGTTCAATGGCACCTTAAAGCAGATGCTTAAGATGTTGGTCGACTCCCATGGGCGTGACTGGGAGCGGTATCTCCCACACCTGTTATTTGCTTACCGGGAGGTTCCACAGGCCTCAACAGGATTCTCACCGTTTGAGCTCCTGTACGGGCGACGTGTGCGGGGCCCCCTGGCTCTGGTGAAAGAGGCTTGGGAAGGGGATTTGGCCACCCCTGGAGTGTCGGTTATCGAGTATGTCATGCGCTTCCGGGACAAAATGCAGGCCTTGACGCAACTGGTACACGACAATATGGCTCAAGCCCAGGCCGATCAGAAGCGTTGGTACGACCAGAACGCTTGTGAGAGGACCTACCAAGTGGGTCAAAAGGTGTGGGTACTGGTCCCCGTACCACAGGACAAGCTTCAGGAAGCCTGGGAAGGCCCATACCTCGTGTACCAGCAGCTCAACCCTGTAACGTACCTGGTCACCCTGGACCCTGCCCGTGGAAGGCGGAAGCCCTTCCATGTGAACATGATGAAGGCACATCATGAGCGGGAGGCATGTGCGCTCCCCGTGTGCAACCTGCCCGAGGAGGGAGAAGCGGAAACCCTCCTGGATATGCTAGCCCAGGTTAGGGCAGGCGGATCCATTGAGGATGTGGAGGTTGGCCACCAGCTCTTGGAGGACCAACGGTCCCAGCTGTGGGCCACCCTACACCCCTTCCGGGGGTTGTTTACCAACCAGCCCGGAAGGACTGACTTGGCTGTCCATCACGTGGACACTGGGGATCATCCCCCGATCCGGCGTTCAGCATATCGGGTCTCCCTGGAGGTGCAGCAACACATGCGCCAGGAGATTGACGAGATGCTGAAGCTGGGGGTGATCCAGGCATCCAACAGCGCTTGGGCCTCGCCTGTAGTCCTCGTCCCTAAGAAGGACCGAACCACTCGGTTCTGCGTGGACTACAGGGGGCTCAATGCGGTCACGGTCGCCGATGCGTACCCAATGCCACGCATCGATGACCTGCTCGATCAGTTGGCCGGGGCTCAGTACCTGACCATCATGGATCTGAGCCGGGGATATTGGCAGATCCCCCTGACTCGCAAGGCCAGGGAACGCTCTGCCTTTATTACCCCATTTGGACTGTACGAGTCCACGGTGATGCCATTCGGGATGAGGAATGCCCCTGCCACTTTCCAGCGGATGGTCAACACCCTGCTCAAGGGACTTGAAGGGTACGCGGCCGCGTACCTGGATGACATTGCCGTCTTCAGTCCCACCTGGGAGGACCACCTAGAGCATCTAGCACAGGTGCTCAGGCGGATCCACCGGGCAGGTTTGACTATCAAGCCGGGAAAGTGTCAGCTGGCCATGAGCGAGGTCCAGTACCTCGGTCACCGGGTAGGCGGGAGAACACTGAAGCCCGAGCCTGAGAAAGTGGAGGCCATCGCATCCTGGCCCACCCCCAGGACCAAGAAGCAGGTGATGTCCTTCTTGGGGACCGCTGGGTACTATAGGAGGTTTGTTCCATGCTATAGTAGCCTGGCAAAGGCCTTGACGGACCTCACCAAGAAGAAGCTGCCCTCTGCAGTCGATTGGACAATGGACTGCGAGACAGCCTTCCGGGCCCTAAAGGACGCCCTGTCCAGCCCGCCCGTGCTACAGGCAGCCGACTTCACGCGGCCGTTTGTAGTACAGACCGACGCCAGTGACTTCGGCCTCGGTGCGGTGCTCAGCCAGGTGGACTCTGCGAGCCAAGAGCACCCAGTCTTGTACCTGAGCAGGAAGCTGTTACCAAGGGAAGTTGCCTATTCCACGATGGAGAAGGAGTGCCTGGCCATAGTGTGGGCCCTGCAGCGTCTGCAACCCTATCTATACGGGCGCCACTTCATCGTGGAGACGGACCACAATCCCCTCAGCTGGTTGCACACCGTCTCTGGGACGAATGGGCGATTGTTGCGATGGAGCCTTGCGCTCCAGCAATACAACTTCACCATTCGCCACAAAAGGGGCCGTGACCACGGTAACGCAGACGGGCTGTCCCGACAAGGAGAGGTCGCGGACGGGCGCACGGGGGAACACCGGAGTGTGCTGCCCCCTAGCGCCCTCAAAAGGGGGGAGGTGTGAGGTAAATCCGGAGATATGACGATAAATCATGATATTCAAGTATGTCAGGAAGCCCTCTCCTGGTGTCACCCCCCCTTTCCTTCACACAACTGGTTTAGCAACAAATCCCATGGCCATGTCCTGTGATATGGAAATTAGGTGGCTTAGGGACAATGGACACAGGATGACTCCCTGCCGTGACCCTGTAGTGGGGGCTGCTAGCTAGTTAGCAAGGCTATGGAAATAGCCAGACAGAACGACTCCAGTAAAAAATGGTTCATATCTCGCAAGCCATATTTCCGATAAATATGGCAACCATAAAAATGGTGTCTCCGCATGTGGACGATGCCGGCACCCCCTTTTTATGGGAGCAGGACATTGGGAAATGCCCCAGGCGTGATATCAGCCAAAGGGGAACTGGCAGACAGGTCATGAGTCCCCTCGTTCTGTAGCTAAATTCATAACTGTCACAATGAGAGCATTGGCGTCCGCCTACGACGCTCCCAGGCCAAGTTATGGCCATATTCCATGTTGTGGATTTTGTCCATAACTCCAGCCAGGGGTGGAGCAGTGCTCCCTGTGAGGTCACTAAGGTAGGAGGGGACCTGGATTGCCCAGGTTGATAACCCTACTTCGGCCATTTTCCAGTGTACTTTCGCTGGGGGCACGTGTAGGAAACATCTGTGGGAGTTCCTGGAAACCTGGGTACAGCGCCCCCCTGTGGCCAGACGCAACAAGGTAACTGCTGGAACTGTGTATGCCTGTTTGTAACCCATGCTTTGATTGTAACTGTACTCTGACATATGTATATTCTGTAGATTCCCTATTGTATATATTGTAGTTTCTAGTGTGCTTTAGGCTGATTAAATTATATAATTAATCTTGGGCTGTTCTGTTATCTCGATCTTGAATCCCACGTCTGTGTGTTCGGCTAATAGTTACCGTAAATCGGTTGGTGGCAGCGAATTGTGCCAAGGATTATTGTGGGGAGGCCAGTGAGATTCGGGGAGATTTTATATATTCCGCCCGCGGAGGTCGGGGGAATATATACCCTACTCTCACCGGGGACCCTTCAATAATCGGCATAAGTAGTATAGCGGCCTCCTTGCTTATTGTCGGGCAATTCCATAATTGGCCTGACTATAAGAGGGGCGCTAGAGAGCGCGTCACGTGCTCTGTCTGTCGGTCGGGAGGTATAAAGGAGGGGTGACCCCCACTTGTTACCCCCCGATTGTGACGTACTGGTAGCCAGCGCGGGGGATTTCTGAGTGACCCCCCCCGGTGGTTTGTGACACTTCCGCACACACACTCCTCACATCCTGTATGGAGACACTAGTCCCCTGCATTGCTCAGGTGGATTTTTGCCCATTCTTCCGCACACACTCCTCACATCCTGTATGGAGACACTAGTCGCCTGCATTGCACAGGTGGATTTTGGCCCATTCTTCCGCACACACTCCTCACATCCTGTATGGAGACACTAGTCCCTGCATTGCTCAGGTGGATTTTGGCCCATACATCCGCACACACTCCTCACATCCTGTATGGAGACACTAGTCGCCTGCATTGCTCAGGTGGATTTGGTCCATTCTTCTGCACACACTCCTCACATCATGTATGGAGACACTAGTCACCTGCATTGCTCAGGTGGATTTTGGCCCATTCTTCCGCACACACTCCTCACATCCTGTATGGAGACACTAGTCCCTGCATTGCTCAGGTGGATTTTGGCCCATACATCCGCACACACTCCTCACATCCTGTATGGAGACACTAGTCGCCTGCATTGCTCAGGTGGATTTGGTCCATTCTTCTGCACACACTCCTCACATCCTGTATGGAGACACTAGTCGCCTGCATTGCTCAGGTGGATTTTGGCCCATTCTTCTGCACACACTCCTCACATCCTGTATGGAGACACTAGTCGCCTGCATTGCTCAGGTGGATTTTAGTCCATTCTTCTGCACACACTCCTCACATCATGTATGGAGACACTAGTCCCTGCATTGCTCAGGTGGATTTTGGTCCATTCTTCTGCACACACTCCTCACATCCTGTATGGAGACACTAGTCCCTGCATTGCTCAGGTGGATTTTGGCCCATTCTTCTGCACACACTCCTCACATCCTGTATGGAGACACTAGTCCCTGCATTGCTCAGGTGGATTTTGGCCCATTCCTCCGCACACACACTCCTCACATCCTGTATGGAGACACTAGTCACCTGCATTGCTCAGGTGGATTTTGGCCCATTCTTCCGCACACACACTCCTCACATCCTGTATGAAGACACTAGTCGCCTGCATTGTTCAGGTGGATTTTGGCCCATACAGCTGCACACACACTCACATCCTGTATGGAGACACTAGTCGCCTGCATTGCTCAGGTGGATTTTGGCCCATACATCCGCACACACACTCACATCCTGTATGGAGACACTAGTCGCCTGCATTGCTCAGGTGAATTTTGCCCCATTCTTCCACACACACTCCTCACATCCTGTATGGAGACACTGGTCACCTGCATTGCTCAGGTGGATTTTGGCCCATTCTTCTGCACACACTCCTCACATCCTGTATGGAGACACTAGTCACATGCATTGCACAGGTGGATTTTGCCCCATTCTTCCACACACACTCCTCACATCCTGTATGGAGACACTGGTCACCTGCATTGCACAGGTGGATTTTGGCCCATTCTTCTGCACACACTCCTCACATCCTGTATGGAGACACTAGTCACCTGCATTGCACAGGTGGATTTTGCCCCATTCTTCCACACACACTCCTCACATCCTGTATGGAGACACTGGTCACCTGCATTGCTCAGGTGGATTTTGGCCCATTCTTCTGCACACACTCCTCACATCCTGTATGGAGATACTAGTCACCTGCATTGCACAGGTGGATTTTGGCCCATTCTTCTGCACACACTCCTCACATCCTGTATGGAGACACTAGTCCCTGCATTGCTCAGGTGGATTTTGGCCCATTCTTCTGCACACACTCACATCCTGTATGGAGACACTAGTCGCCTGCATTGCTCAGGTGGATTTTGGCCCATTCTTCTGCACACACTCCTCACATCCTGTATGGAGATACTAGTCACCTGCATTGCACAGGTGGATTTTGGCCCATTCTTCTGCACACACTCCTCACATCCTGTATGGAGACACTAGTCCCTGCATTGCTCAGGTGGATTTTGGCCCATTCTTCTGCACACACTCACATCCTGTATGGAGACACTAGTCGCCTGCATTGCTCAGGTGGATTTTGGCCCATTCTTCTGCACACACTCCTCACATCCTGTATGGAGACACTAGTCCCTGCATTGCTCAGGTGGATTTTGGCCCATTCTTCCGCACACACTCCTCACATCCTGTATGGAGACACTAGTCGCCTGCATTGCTCAGGTGGATTTTGGCCCATTCTTCCGCACACACTCCTCACATCCTGTATGGAGACACTAGTCACCTGCATTGCTCAGGTGGATTTTGGCCCATTCTTCCGCACACACTCCTCACATCCTGTATGGAGACACTAGTCCCTGCATTGCTCAGGTGGATTTTGGCCCATACATCCGCGCACACTCCTCACATCCTGTATGGAGACACTAGTCGCCTGCATTGCTCAGGTGGATTTTGGCCCATTCTTCCGCGCACACTCCTCACATCCTGTATGGAGACACTAGTCACCTGCATTGTTCAGGAGGATTTTGGCCCATTCTTCCGCACACACACTCACATCCTGTATGGAGACACTAGTCGCCTGCATTGCTCAGGTGGATTTTGGCCCATTCCTCCGCACACACTCCTCACATCCTGTATGGAGACACTAGTCGCCTGCATTGCTCAGGTGGATTTTGGCCCATTCCTCCGCACACACTCCTCACATTCTGTATGGAGACACTAGTCGCCTGCATTGCTCAGGTGGATTTTGTCCCATTCTTCCACACACACTCCTCACATCCTGTATGGAGACACTAGTCACCTGCATTGCTCAGGTGGATTATGGCCCATTCTTCCGCACACACTCCTCACATCCTGTATGGAGACACTAGTCGCCTGCATTGCACAGGTGGATTTTGGCCCATTCTTCCGCACACACTCCTCACATCCTGTATGGAGACACTAGTCCCTGCATTGCTCAGGTGGATTTTGGCCCATTCTTCTGCACACACTCCTCACATCCTGTATGGAGACACTAGTCCCTGCATTGCTCAGGTGGATTTTGGCCCATTCTTCCGCACACACTCCTCACATCCTGTATGGAGACACTAGTCCCTGCATTGCTCAGGTGGATTTTGGCCCATTCTTCCGCACACACTCCTCACATCCTGTATGGAGACACTAGTCCCTGCATTGCTCAGGTGGATTTTGGCCCATTCTTCCGCACACACTCCTCACATCCTGTATGGAGACACTAGTCGCCTGCATTGCACAGGTGGATTTTGGCCCATTCTTCCGCACACACTCCTCACATCCTGTATGGAGACACTAGTCCCTGCATTGCTCAGGTGGATTTTGGCCCTTTCTTCTGCACACACTCCTCACATCCTGTATGGAGACACTAGTCCCTGCATTGCTCAGGTGGATTTTGGCCCATTCTTCCGCACACACTCCTCACATCCTGTATGGAGACACTAGACCCTGCATTGCTCAGGTGGATTTTGGCCCATTCTTCCGCACACACACTCCTCACATCCTGTATGGAGACACTAGTCGCCTGCATTGCTCAGGTGGATTTTGGCCCATTCTTCCGCACACACTCCTCACATCCTGTATGGAGACACTAGTCCCTGCATTGCTCAGGTGGATTTTGGCCCATTCTTCCGCACACACACTCCTCACATCCTATATGGAGACACTAGTCACCTGCATTGCACAGGTGGATTTTGGTCCATTCTTCTGCCCACACTCCTCACATCCTGTATGGAGACACTAGTCCCTGCATTGCTCAGGTGGATTTTGGCCCATTCTTCCGCACACACTCCTCACATCCTGTATGGAGACACTGGTCACCTGCATTGCTCAGGTGGATTTTGGCCCATTCTTCTGCACACACTCCTCACATCCTGTATGGAGATACTAGTCGCCTGCATTGCTCAGGTGGATTTTGGCCCATTCTTCTGCACACACTCCTCACATCCTGTATGGAGACACTAGTCCCTGCATTGCTCAGGTGGATTTTGGCCCATTCTTCCGCACACACAGTCCTCACATCCTGTATGGAGACACTAGTCGCCTGCATTGCTCAGGTGGATTTTGGCCCATTCTTCCGCACACACTCCTCACATCCTGTATGGAGACACTGGTCACCTGCATTGCTCAGGTGGATTTTGGCCCATTCTTCCACACACACTCCTCACATCCTGTATGGAGACACTAGTCGCCTGCATTGCTCAGGTGGATTTTGGACCATTCTTCCGCACACACTCCTCACATCCTGTATGGAGACACTGGTCACCTGCATTGCTCAGGTGGATTTTGGCCCATTCTTCTTCACACACTCCTCACATCCTGTATGGAGACACTAGTCGCCTGCATTGCTCAGGTGGATTTTGGACCATTCTTTCGCACACACTCCTCACATCCTGTATGGAGACACTAGTCACCTGCATTGCTCAGGTGGATTTTGGCCCATTCTTCTGCACACACTCCTCACATCCTGTATGGAGACACTAGTCGCCTGCATTGCTCAGGTGGATTTTGGCCCATTCTTCTGCACACACTCCTCACATCCTGTATGGAGACACTGGTCACCTGCATTGCTCAGGTGGATTTTGGCCCATTCTTCCGCACACACTCCTCACATCCTGTATGGAGACACTGGTCACCTGCATTGCTCAGGTGGATTTTGTCCCATTCTTCCGCACACACTCCTCACATCCTGTATGGAGACACTAGTCACCTGCATTGTTCAGGAGGATTTTGGCCCATTCTTCCGCACACACACTCACATCCTGTATGGAGACACTAGTCGCCTGCATTGCTCAGGTGGATTTTGGCCCATTCCTCCGCACACACTCCTCACATCCTGTATGGAGACACTGGTCATCTGCATTGCTCAGGTGGATTTTGTCCCATTCTTCCACACACACTCCTCACATCCTGTATGGAGACACTAGTCACCTGCATTGCTCAGGTGGATTATGGCCCATTCTTCCGCACACACACTCCTCACATCCTGTATGGAGACACTAGTCCCCTGCATTGCTCAGGTGGATTTTTGCCCATTCTTCCGCACACACTCCTCACATCCTGTATGGAGACACTAGTCGCCTGCATTGCACAGGTGGATTTTGGCCCATTCTTCCGCACACACTCCTCACATCCTGTATGGAGACACTAGTCCCTGCATTGCTCAGGTGGATTTTGGCCCATACATCCGCACACACTCCTCACATCCTGTATGGAGACACTAGTCGCCTGCATTGCTCAGGTGGATTTGGTCCATTCTTCTGCACACACTCCTCACATCATGTATGGAGACACTAGTCACCTGCATTGCTCAGGTGGATTTTGGCCCATTCTTCCGCACACACTCCTCACATCCTGTATGGAGACACTAGTCCCTGCATTGCTCAGGTGGATTTTGGCCCATACATCCGCACACACTCCTCACATCCTGTATGGAGACACTAGTCGCCTGCATTGCTCAGGTGGATTTTGGTCCATTCTTCTGCACACACTCCTCACATCATGTATGGAGACACTAGTCCCTGCATTGCTCAGGTGGATTTTGGTCCATTCTTCTGCACACACTCCTCACATCCTGTATGGAGACACTAGTCCCTGCATTGCTCAGGTGGATTTTGGCCCATTCTTCTGCACACACTCCTCACATCCTGTATGGAGACACTAGTCCCTGCATTGCTCAGGTGGATTTTGGCCCATTCCTCCGCACACACACTCCTCACATCCTGTATGGAGACACTAGTCACCTGCATTGCACAGGTGGATTTTGGTCCATTCTTCTGCCCACACTCCTCACATCCTGTATGGAGACACTAGTCCCTGCATTGCTCAGGTGGATTTTGGCCCATTCTTCCGCACACACACTCCTCACATCCTGTATGGAGACACTAGTCGCCTGCATTGCTCAGGTGGATTTTGGCCCATACATCCGCACACACACTCACATCCTGTATGGAGACACTAGTCGCCTGCATTGCTCAGGTGAATTTTGCCCCATTCTTCCACACACACTCCTCACATCCTGTATGGAGACACTGGTCACCTGCATTGCTCAGGTGGATTTTGGCCCATTCTTCTGCACACACTCCTCACATCCTGTATGGAGACACTAGTCCCTGCATTGCTCAGGTGGATTTTGGCCCATTCTTCTGCACACACTCACATCCTGTATGGAGACACTAGTCCCTGCATTGCTCAGGTGGATTTTGGCCCATTCTTCTGCACACACTCACATCCTGTATGGAGACACTAGTCGCCTGCATTGCTCAGGTGAATTTTGCCCCATTCTTCCACACACACTCCTCACATCCTGTATGGAGACACTGGTCACCTGCATTGCTCAGGTGGATTATGGCCCATTCTTCCGCACACACACTCCTCACATCCTGTATGGAGACACTAGTCCCCTGCATTGCTCAGGTGGATTTTTGCCCATTCTTCCGCACACACTCCTCACATCCTGTATGGAGACACTAGTCGCCTGCATTGCACATGTGGATTTTGGCCCATTCTTCCGCACACACTCCTCACATCCTGTATGGAGACACTAGTCCCTGCATTGCTCAGGTGGATTTTGGCCCATACATCCGCACACACTCCTCACATCCTGTATGGAGACACTAGTCGCCTGCATTGCTCAGGTGGATTTGGTCCATTCTTCTGCACACACTCCTCACATCATGTATGGAGACACTAGTCACCTGCATTGCTCAGGTGGATTTTGGCCCATTCTTCCGCACACACTCCTCACATCCTGTATGGAGACACTAGTCCCTGCATTGCTCAGGTGGATTTTGGCCCATACATCCGCACACACTCCTCACATCCTGTATGGAGACACTAGTCGCCTGCATTGCTCAGGTGGATTTGGTCCATTCTTCTGCACACACTCCTCACATCCTGTATGGAGACACTAGTCGCCTGCATTGCTCAGGTGGATTTTGGCCCATTCTTCTGCACACACTCCTCACATCCTGTATGGAGACACTAGTCGCCTGCATTGCTCAGGTGGATTTTAGTCCATTCTTCTGCACACACTCCTCACATCATGTATGGAGACACTAGTCCCTGCATTGCTCAGGTGGATTTTGGTCCATTCTTCTGCACACACTCCTCACATCCTGTATGGAGACACTAGTCCCTGCATTGCTCAGGTGGATTTTGGCCCATTCTTCTGCACACACTCCTCACATCCTGTATGGAGACACTAGTCCCTGCATTGCTCAGGTGGATTTTGGCCCATTCCTCCGCACACACACTCCTCACATCCTGTATGGAGACACTAGTCACCTGCATTGCACAGGTGGATTTTGGTCCATTCTTCTGCCCACACTCCTCACATCCTGTATGGAGACACTAGTCCCTGCATTGCTCAGGTGGATTTTGGCCCATTCTTCCGCACACACACTCCTCACATCCTGTATGGAGACACTAGTCGCCTGCATTGCTCAGGTGGATTTTGGCCCATACATCCGCACACACACTCACATCCTGTATGGAGACACTAGTCGCCTGCATTGCTCAGGTGGATTTTGGCCCATTCTTCCGCACACACTCCTCACATCCTGTATGGAGACACTAGTCCCTGCATTGCTCAGGTGGATTTTGGCCCATTCTTCCGCACACACTCCTCACATCCTGTATGGAGACACTAGTCGCCTGCATTGCTCAGGCGGATTTTGGCCCATTCTTCCACACACACTCCTCACATCCTGTATGGAGACACTAGTCGCCTGCATTGCTCAGGTGGATTTTGGCCCATTCTTCCACACACACTCCTCACATCCTGTATGGAGACACTAGTCGCCTGCATTGCTCAGGTGGATTTTGGCCCATTCTTCCACACACACTCCTCACATCCTGTATGGAGACACTAGTCGCCTGCATTGCTCAGGTGGATTTTGGACCATTCTTCCGCACACACTCCTCACATCCTGTATGGAGACACTAGTCCCTGCATTGCTCAGGTGGATTTTGGCCCATTCTTCCGCACACACTCCTCACATCCTGTATGGAGACACTAGTCACCTGCATTGCTGAGGTGGATTTTGGCACATTCTTCTGCACACACTCCTCACATCCTGTATGGAGACACTAGTCACCTGCATTGCTCAGGTGGATTTTGGCCCATTCTTCCGCACACACTCCTCACATCCTGTATGGAGACACTAGTCACCTGCATTGCTCAGGTGGATTTTGGTCCATTCTTCCGCACACACTCCTCACATCCTGTATGGAGACACTAGTCTCCTGCATTGCTCAGGTGGATATTAGCCCATTCTTCCGCACAAACTCCTCACATCCTGTATGGAGACACTAGTCACCTGCATTGCTCAGGTGGATTTTGGCCCATTCTTCCGCACACACTCCTCACATCCTGTATGGAGACACTAGTCACCTGCATTGCTCAGGTGGATTTTGGTCCATTCTTCCGCACACACTCCTCACATCCTGTATGGAGACACTAGTCCCTGCATTGCTCAGGTGGATTTTGGGCCATTCTTCCGCACACACTCCTCACATCCTGTATGGAGACACTAGTCCCTGCATTGCTCAGGTGGATTTTGGCCCATTCTTCCGCACACACTCCTCACATCCTGTATGGAGACACTAGTCCCTGCATTGCTCAGGTGGATTTTGGCCCATTCTTCCGCACACACTCCTCACAACCTGTATGGAGACACTGGTCACCTGCATTGCCCAGGTGGATTTTGGCCCATTCTTCCACACACACTCCTCACATCCTGTATGGAGACAGTCTCCTGCATTGCTCAGGTGGATTTTGGCCCATTCTTCCGCACACACTCCTCACATCCTGTATGGAGACACTGGTCACCTGCATTGCTCAAGTGGATTTTGGCCCATTCTTCTGCACACACTCCTCACATCCTGTATGGAGACACTAGTCACCTGCATTGCTCAGGTGGATTTTGGGCCATTCTTCCGCGCACACACTCCTCACATCCTGTATGGAGACACTAGTCACCTGCATTGCTCAGGTGGATTTTGGGCCATTCTTCCGCACACACTCCTCACATCCTGTATGGAGACACTAGTCGCCTGCATTGCTCAGGTGGATTTTGGCCCATTCTTCCGCACACACTCCTCACATCCTGTATGGAGACACTAGTCCCTGCATTGCTCAGGTGGATTTTGGCCCATTCTTCTGCACACACTCACATCCTGTATGGAGACACTAGTCGCCTGCATTGCTCAGGTGAATTTTGGCCCATTCTTCCGCACACACTCCTCACATCCTGTATGGAGACACTAGTCACCTGCATTGCTCAGGTGGATTTTGGCCCATTCTTCCACACACACTCCTCACATCCTGTATGGAGACACTAGTCACCTGCATTGCTCAGGTGGATTATGGCCCATTCTTCTGCACACACTCCTCACATCCTGTATGGAGACACTGGTCACCTGCATTGCACAGGTGGATTTTGGCCCATTCTTCTGCACACACTCCTCACATCCTGTATGGAGACACTAGTCCCTGCATTGCTCAGGTGGATTTTGGCCCATTCTTCTGCACACACTCACATCCTGTATGGAGACACTAGTCACCTGCATTGCTCAGGTGGATTTTGGCCCATACATCTGCACACACACACTCACATCCTGTATGGAGACACTAGTCACCTGCATTGCTCAGGTGGATTTTGGCACATTCTTCCGCACACACACTCACATCCTGTATGGAGACACTAGTCGCCTGCATTGCTCAGGTGGATTTTGGCCCATACATCCGCACACACACACTCACATCCTGTATGGAGACACTAGTCGCCTGCATTGCTCAGGTGGATTTTGGCCCATACATCCGCACACACACACTCACATCCTGTATGGAGACACTAGTCGCCTGCATTGCTCAGGTGGATTTTGGCCCATTCTTCCGCACACACACTCACATCCTGTATGGAGACACTAGTCGCCTGCATTGCTCAGGTGGATTTTGGCCCATACATCCGCACACACACACTCACATCCTGTATGGAGACACTAGTCGCCTGCATTGCTCAGGTGGATTTTGGCCCGTTCTTCCACACACACTCCTCACATCCTGCATGGAGACACTAGTCGCCTGCATTGCTCAGGTGGATTTTGGCCCGTTCTTCCACACACACTCCTCACATCCTGTATGGAGACACTAGTCGCCTGCATTGCTCAGGTGGATTTTGGCCCATACATCCGCACACACTCCTCACATCCTGTTTGGAGACACTAGTCGCCTGCATTGTTCAGGTGGATTTTGGCCCATACATCCGCACACACTCATCACATCCTGTATGGAGACACTAGTCGCCTGAATTGCTCAGGTGGATTTTGGCCCATTCTTCCACACACACTCCTCACATCCTGCATGGAGACACTAGTCGCCTGCATTGCTCAGGTGGATTTTGGCCCATACATCCGCACACACTCCTCACATCCTGTATGGAGACACTAGTCGCCTGCATTGCTCAGGTGGATTTTGGCCCATACATCCGCACACACTCCTCACATCCTGTATGGAGACACTAGTCGCCTGCATTGTTCAGGTGGATTTTGGCCCATACATCCGCACACACTCCTCACATCCTGTATGGAGACACTAGTCGCCTGCATTGCTCAGGTGGATTTTGGCCCATTCTTCCACACACACTCCTCACATCCTACATGGAGACACTAGTCGCCTGCATTGCTCATGTGGATTTTGGCCCATACATCCGCACACACACTCACATCCTGTATGGAGACACTAGTCGCCTGCATTGCTCAGGTGGATTTTGGTCCATTCTTCCGCACACACTCCTCACATCCTGTATGGAGACACTAGTCGCCTGCATTGCTCAGGTGGATTTTGGCCCATACATCCGCACACACACTCACATCCTGTATGGAGACACTAGTCGCCTGCATTGCACAGGTGGATTTTGGCCCATTCTTCCACACACACTCCTCACATCCTGCATGGAGACACTAGTCGCCTGCATTGCTCAGGTGGATTTTGGCCCATACATCCGCACACACACTCACATCCTGTATGGAGACACTAGTCGCCTGCATTGCACAGGTGGATTTTGGCCCATTCTTCCGCACACACTCCTCACATCCTGCATGGAGACACTAGTCACCTGCATTGCTCAGGTGGATTTTGGCCCATACATCCGCACACACACTCACATCCTGTATGGAGACACTAGTCGCCTGCATTGCTCAGGTGAATTTTGGCCCATTCTTCCACACACACTCCTCACATCCTGTATGGAGACACTAGTCGCCTGCATTGCTCAGGTGGATTTTGGCCCATTCTTCCGCACACACTCCTCACATCCTGTATGGAGACACTAGTCACCTGCATTGCTCAGGTGGATTTTGGTCCATTCTTCCGCACACACACTCACATCCTGTATGGAGACACTAGTCACCTGCATTGCTCAGGTGGATTTTGGTCCATTCTTCCGCACACACACTCACATCCTGTATGGAGACACTAGTCGCCTGCATTGCTCAGGTGGATTTTGGTCCATTCTTCCGCACACACTCTCCTCACATCCTGTATGGAGACACTAGTCCCTGCATTGCTCAGGTGCATTTTGGCCCATACATCCGCACACACACACTCACATCCTGTATGGAGACACTAGTCGCCTGCATTGCTCAGGTGGATTTTGGCCCGTTCTTCCACACACACTCCTCACATCCTGCATGGAGACACTAGTCGCCTGCATTGCTCAGGTGGATTTTGGCCCATTCTTCCACACACACTCCTCACATCCTGTATGGAGACACTAGTCGCCTGCATTGCTCAGGTGGATTTTGGTCCATTCTTCCGCACACACACTCACATCCTGTATGGAGACACTAGTCACCTGCATTGCTCAGGTGGATTTTTGCCCATTCTTCCGCACACACACTCCTCACATCCTGTATGGAGACACTAGTCCCTGCATTGCTCAGGTGGATTTTTGCCCATTCTTCCGCACACACACTCCTCACATCCTGTATGGAGACACTAGTCGCCTGCATTGCTCAGGTGGATTTTGGTCCATTCTTCCGCACACACACTCACATCCTGTATGGAGACACTAGTCCCTGCATTGCTCAGGTGCATTTTGGCCCATACATCCGCACACACACACTCACATCCTGTATGGAGACACTAGTCACCTGCATTGCTCAGGTGGATTTTGGCCCGTTCTTCCACACACACTCCTCACATCCTGTATGGAGACACTGGTCACCTGCATTGCTCAGGTGGATTTTGGCCCATTCTTCCGCACACACTCCTCACATCCTGCATGGAGACACTAGTCGCCTGCATTGCTCAGGTGGATTTTGGCCCGTTCTTCCACACACACTCCTCACATCCTGTATGGAGACACTAGTCCCTGCATTGCTCAGGTGGATTTTGGTCCATTCTTCCGCACACACACTCACATCCTGTATGGAGACACTAGTCACCTGCATTGCACAGGTGGATTTTGGCCCATACATCCGCACACACACTCACATCCTGTATGGGGACACTAGTCCCTGCATTGCTCAGGTGCATTTTGGCCCATACATCCGCACACACACACTCACATCCTGTATGGAGACACTAGTCGCCTGCATTGCTCAGGTGGATTTTGGTCCATTCTTCCGCACACACTCCTCACATCCTGTATGGAGACACTAGTCGCCTGCATTGCACAGGTGGATTTTGGCCCATACATCCGCACACACTCCTCACATCCTGTATGGAGACACTAGTCGCCTGCATTGCTCAGGTGGATTTTGGCCCATACATCCGCACACACACACTCACATCCTGTATGGAGACACTAGTCGCCTGCATTGCTCAGGTGGATTTTGGTCCATTCTTCCGCACACACTCCTCACATCCTGTATGGAGACACTAGTCGCCTGCATTAATCAGGTGGATTTTGGCCCATACATCCGCACACACACTCACATCCTGTATGGAGACACTAGTCGCCTGCATTGCTCAGGTGGATTTTGGCCCATTCTTCCACACACACTCCTCACATCCTGTATGGAGACACTGGTCCTTGCATTGCTCAGGTGGATTTGGCCCATACATCCGCACACACACTCACATCCTGTATGGAGACACTAGTCGCCTGCATTGCTCAGGTGGATTTTGGCCCATACATCCGCACACACACTCACATTCTGTATGGAGACACTAGTCGCCTGCATTGCTCAGGTGGATTTTGGCCCATTCTTCCACACACACTCCTCACATCCTGCATGGAGACACTAGTCACCTGCATTGCTCATGTGGATTTTGGCCCATACATCCGCACACACTCCTCACATCCTGTATGGAGACACTAGTCGCCTGCATTGCTCAGGTGGATTTTGGCCCATTCTTCCGCACACACTCCTCACATCCTGTATGGAGACACTAGTCACCTGCATTGCTCAGGAGGATTTTGGCCCATTCTTCCGAACACACACTCACATCCTGTATGGAGACACTAGTCGCCTGCATTGCTCAGGTGGATTTTGGCCCATTCCTCCGCACACACTCCTCACATCCTGTATGGAGACACTAGTCCCTGCATTGCTCAGGTGGATTTTGGTCCATTCTTCTGCACACACTCCTCACATCATGTATGGAGACACTAGTCCCTGCATTGCTCAGGTGGATTTTGGGCCATTCTTCTGCACACACTCCTCACATCCTGTATGGAGACACTAGTTGCCTGCATTGCTCAGGTGGATTTTGTCCCATTCTTCCACACACACTCCTCACATCCTGTATGGAGACACTAGTCACCTGCATTGCTCAGGTGGATTATGGCCCATTCTTCCGCACACACTCCTCACATCCTGTATGGAGACACTAGTCACCTGCATTGCTCAGGTGGATTTTGTCCCATTCTTCCACACACACTCCTCACATCCTGTATGGAGACATTAGTCACCTGCATTGCTCAGGTGGATTTTGGCCCATTCTTCTGCACACACTCCTCACATCCTGTATGGAGACACTAGTCGCCTGCATTGCACAGGTGGATTTTGGCCCATTCTTCCGCACACACTCCTCACATCCTGTATGGAGACACTAGTCCCTGCATTGCTCAGGTGGATTTTGGCCCATTCTTCTGCACACACTCCTCACATCCTGTATGGAGACACTAGTCGCCTGCATTGCTCAGGTGGATTTGGTCCATTCTTCTGCACACACTCCTCACATCATGTATGGAGACACTAGTCACCTGCATTGCTCAGGTGGATTTTGGCCCATTCTTCCGCACACACTCCTCACATCCTGTATGGAGACACTAGTCGCCTGCATTGCTCAGGTGGATTTTGGTCCATTCTTCTGCACACACTCCTCACATCCTGTATGGAGACACTAGTCGCCTGCATTGCTCAGGTGGATTTTGGCCCATTCTTCCGCACACACTCCTCACATCCTGTATGGAGACACTAGTCACCTGCATTGCTCAGGAGGATTTTGGCCCATTCTTCCGAACACACACTCACATCCTGTATGGAGACACTAGTCGCCTGCATTGCTCAGGTGGATTTTGGCCCATTCCTCCGCACACACTCCTCACATCCTGTATGGAGACACTAGTCCCTGCATTGCTCAGGTGGATTTTGGTCCATTCTTCTGCACACACTCCTCACATCATGTATGGAGACACTAGTCCCTGCATTGCTCAGGTGGATTTTGGGCCATTCTTCTGCACACACTCCTCACATCCTGTATGGAGACACTAGTTGCCTGCATTGCTCAGGTGGATTTTGTCCCATTCTTCCACACACACTCCTCACATCCTGTATGGAGACACTAGTCACCTGCATTGCTCAGGTGGATTATGGCCCATTCTTCCGCACACACTCCTCACATCCTGTATGGAGACACTAGTCACCTGCATTGCTCAGGTGGATTTTGTCCCATTCTTCCACACACACTCCTCACATCCTGTATGGAGACATTAGTCACCTGCATTGCTCAGGTGGATTTTGGCCCATTCTTCTGCACACACTCCTCACATCCTGTATGGAGACACTAGTCGCCTGCATTGCACAGGTGGATTTTGGCCCATTCTTCCGCACACACTCCTCACATCCTGTATGGAGACACTAGTCCCTGCATTGCTCAGGTGGATTTTGGCCCATTCTTCTGCACACACTCCTCACATCCTGTATGGAGACACTAGTCGCCTGCATTGCTCAGGTGGATTTGGTCCATTCTTCTGCACACACTCCTCACATCATGTATGGAGACACTAGTCACCTGCATTGCTCAGGTGGATTTTGGCCCATTCTTCCGCACACACTCCTCACATCCTGTATGGAGACACTAGTCGCCTGCATTGCTCAGGTGGATTTTGGTCCATTCTTCTGCACACACTCCTCACATCATGTATGGAGACACTAGTCCCTGCATAGCTCAGGTGGATTTTGGCCCATTCTTCCGCACAAACTCCTCACATCCTGTATGGAGACACTAGTCCCTGCATTGCTCAGGTGGATTTTGGCCCATTCTTCCGCACACACTCCTCACATTCTGTATGGAGACACTGGTCACCTGCATTGCTCAGGTGGATTTTGGCCCATTCTTCCGCACACACTCCTCACATCCTGTATGGAGACACTAGTCGCCTGCATTGCACAGGTGGATTTTGGCCCATTCTTCTGCACACACTCATCACCTCCTGTATGGAGACACTAGTCACCTGCATTGCACAGGTGGATTTTGGTCCATTCTTCTGCCCACACTCCTCACATCCTGTATGGAGACACTAGTCACCTGCATTGCTCAGGTGGATTTTGGTCCATTCTTCCGCACACACTCCTCACATCCTGTATGGAGACACTAGTCCCTGCATTGCTCAGGTGGATTTTGGCCCATTCTTCCGCACACACTCCTCACATCCTGTATGGAGACACTAGTCCCTGCATTGCTCAGGTGGATTTTGGCCCATTCTTCCGCACACACTCCTCACATCCTGTATGGAGACACTGGTCACCTGCATTGCTCAGGTGGATTTTGGCCCATTCTTCTGCACACACTCCTCACATCCTGTATGGAGACACTAGTCCCTGCATTGCTCAGGTGGATTTTGGCCCATTCTTCCGCACACACTCCTCACATCCTGTATGGAGACACTGGTCACCTGCATTGCTCAGGTGGATTTTGGCCCATTCTTCTGCACACACTCCTCACATCCTGTATGGAGACACTAGTCCCTGCATTGCTCAGGTGGATTTTGGCCCATTCTTCCGCACACACTCCTCACATCCTGTATGGAGACACTGGTCACCTGCATTGCTCATGTGGATTTTGGCCCATACATCCGCACACACACTCACATCCTGTATGGAGACATTAGTCGCCTGCATTGCACAGGTGGATTTTGGCCCATTCTTCCACACACACTCCTCACATCCTGCATGGAGACACTAGTCGCCTGCATTGCTCAGGTGGATTTTGGCCCATACATCCGCACACACACTCACATCCTGTATGGAGACACTAGTCGCCTGCATTGCTCAGGTGGATTTTGGCCCATACATCCGCACACACACACTCACATCCTGTATGGAGACACTAGTCGCCTGCATTGCTCAGGTGGATTTTGGCCCGTTCTTACACACACACTCCTCACATCCTGCATGGAGACACTAGTCGCCTGCATTGCTCAGGTGGATTTTGGCCCATACATCCGCACACACACTCACATCCTGTATGGAGACACTAGTCGCCTGCATTGCACAGGTGGATTTTGGCCCATACATCCGCACACACTCCTCACATCCTGTATGGAGACACTAGTCGCCTGCATTGCACAGGTGGATTTTGGCCCATACATCCGCACACACACTCACATCCTGTATGGAGACACTAGTCGCCTGCATTGCTCAGGTGGATTTTGGCCCATACATCCGCACACACACACTCACATCCTGTATGGAGACACTAGTCGCCTGCATTGCTCAGGTGGATTTTGGTCCGTTCTTCCACACACACTCCTCACATCCTGCATGGAGACACTAGTCGCCTGCATTGCTCAGGTGGATTTTGGCCCATACATCCGCACACACACTCACATCCTGTATGGAGACACTAGTCGCCTGCATTGCACAGGTGGATTTTGGCCCATACATCCGCACACACTCCTCACATCCTGTATGGAGACACTAGTCGCCTGCATTGTTCAGGTGGATTTTGGCCCATACATCCGCACACACACTCACATCCTGTATGGAGACACTAGTCGCCTGCATTGCTCAGGTGGATTTTGGCCCATACATCCGCACACACACACTCACATCCTGTATGGAGACACTAGTCGCCTGCATTGCTCAGGTGGATTTTGGTCCGTTCTTCCACACACACTCCTCACATCCTGCATGGAGACACTAGTCGCCTGCATTGCTCAGGTGGATTTTGGCCCATACATCCGCACACACACTCACATCCTGTATGGAGACACTAGTCGCCTGCATTGCACAGGTGGATTTTGGCCCATACATCCGCACACACTCCTCACATCCTGTATGGAGACACTAGTCGCCTGCATTGCTCAGGTGGATTTTGGCCCATTCTTCCACACACACTCCTCACATCCTGCATGGAGACACTAGTCGCCTGCATTGCTCAGGTGGATTTTGGCCCATACATCCGCACACACTCCTCACATCCTGTATGGAGACACTAGTCGCCTGCATTGTTCAGGTGGATTTTGGCCCTTTCTTCCGCACACACTCCTCACATCCTGTATGGAGACACTAGTCACCTGCATTGTTCACGTGGATTTTGGCCCATACATCCGCACACACACTCACATCCTGTATGGAGACACTAGTCACCTGCATTGCTCAGGTGGATTTTGGACCATTCTTCCGCACACACTCCTCACATCCTGTATGGAGACACTAGTCGCCTGCATTGCTCAGGAGGATTTTGGCCCATTCTTCTGCACACACTCCTCACATCCTGTATGGAGACACTAGTCGCCTGCATTGCTCAGGTGGATTTTGGCCCATTCTTACACACACACTCCTCACATCCTGCATGGAGACACTAGTCGCCTGCATTGCTCATGTGGATTTTGGCCCATACATCCGCACACACACTCACATCCTGTATGGAGACACTAGTCGCCTGCATTGCACAGGTGGATTTTGGCCCATTCTTCCACACACACTCCTCACATCCTGTATGGAGGCACTAGTCGCCTGCATTGCTCAGGTGGATTTTGGCCCATTCTTCCGCACACACACTCACATCCTGTATGGAGACACTAGTCGCCTGCATTGCTCAGGTGGATTTTGGCCCATTCTTCCGCACACACACTCACATCCTGTATGGAGACACTAGTCGCCTGCATTGCACAGGTGGATTTTGTCCCATTCTTCCACACACACTCCTCACATCCTGCATGGAGACACTAGTCGCCTGCATTGCTCAGGTGGATTTTGGCCCATACATCCGCACACACACTCACATCCTGTATGGAGACACTAGTCGCCTGCATTGCTCAGGTGGATTTTGGCCCATTCTTCCGCACACACACTCCTCACATCCTGTATGGAGACACTAGTCGCCTGCATTGCTCAGGTGGATTTTGGCCCATTCTTCCCCCGCACACACTCCTCACATCCTGTATGGAGACACTAGTCGCCTGCATTGCTCAGGTAAATTTTGGCCCATTCTTCCACACACACTCCTCACATCCTGTATGGAGACACTAGTTGCCTGCATTGCTCAGGTGGATTTTGGCCCATTCTTCCACACACACTCCTCACATCCTGTATGGAGACACTAGTCCCTGCATTGCTCAGGTGGATTTTGGTCCATTCTTCCGCACACACTCCTCACATCCTGTATGGAGACACTAGTCGCCTGCATTGCTCAGGTGGATTTTGGCCCATTCTTCCGCACACACACACTCACATCCTGTATGGAGACACTAGTCGCCTGCATTGCTCAGGTGGATTTTGGCCCGTTCTTCCACACACACTCCTCACATCCTGTATGGAGACACTAGTCACCTGCATTGCTCAGGTGGATTTTGGTCCATTCTTCCGCACACACTCCTCACCTCCTGTATTGAGACACCAGTCACCTGCATTGCTCAGGTGGATTTTGGCCATTCTTCCGCACACACTCCTCACATCCTGTATGGAGACACTAGTCACCTGCATTGCTCAGGTGGATTTTGGCCCATTCTTCCGCACACACTCCACACTTCCTGTATGGAGACACTAGTCGCCTGCATTGCTCAGGTGGATTTTGGCCATTCTTCCGCACACACTCCTCACATCCTGTATGGAGACACTAGTCACCTGCATTGCTCAGGTGGATTTTGGCCCATTCTTCCGTACACACTCCTCACATCCTGTATGGAGACACTAATCGCCTGCATTGCTCAGGTGGATTTTGGCCCATTCTTCCGCACACACTCCTCACATCCTGTATGGAGACACTAGTCGCCTGCATTGCTCAGGTGGATTTTGGCCCATACATCCGCACACACACTCACATCCTGTATGGAGACACTAGTCACCTGCATTGCTCAGGTGGATTTTGGCACATTCTTCCGCACACACTCCTCACATCCTGTATGGAGACACTAGTCGCCTGCATTGCACAGGTGAATTTTGGCCCATACATCCGCACAGACTCCTCACATCCTGTATGGAGACACTAGTCACCTGCATTGCTCAGGTGGATTTTGGCACATTCTTCCGCACACACTCCTCACATCCTGTATGGAGACACTAGTCGCCTGCATTGCTCAGGTGAATTTTGGCCCATACATCCGCACAGACTCCTCACATCCTGTATGGAGACACTAGTCGTCTGCATTGCTCAGGTGGATTTTGGCCCATTCTTCCGCACACACTCCTCACATCCTGTATGGAGACACTAGTCCCTGCATTGCTCAGGTGGATTTTGGCCCATTCTTCTGCACACACTCCTCACATCCTGTATGGAGACACTAGTCGCCTGCATTGCTCAGGTGGATTTTGGCCCATTCTTCCACACACACACTCACATCCTGTATGGAGACACTAGTCACCTGCATTGCTCAGGTGGATTTTGGTCCATTCTTCCACACACACTCCTCACATCCTGTATGGAGACATTAGTCACCTGCATTGCTCAGGTGGATTTTGGCCCGTTCTTCCACACACACTCCTCACATCCTGTATGGAGACACTAGTCACCTGCATTGCTCAGGTGGATTTTGGTCCATTCTTCCACACACACTCCTCACATCCTGTATGGAGACATTAGTCACCTGCATTGCTCAGGTGGATTTTGGCCCGTTCTTCCACACACACTCCTCACATCCTGTATGGAGACACTAGTCACCTGCATTGCTCAGGTGGATTTTGGCCCATTCTTCCACACACTCCTCACATCCTGTATGGAGACACTAGTCGCCTGCATTGCTCAGGTGGATTTTGGCCCATACATCCGCACACACACTCACATCCTGTATGGAGACACTAGTCACCTGCATTGCTCAGGTGGATTTTGGCCCATTCTTCCGCACACACTCTTCACATCCTGCATGGAGACACTTGTCGCCTGCATTGCTCAGGTGGATTTTGGCCCATTCTTCCGCACACACTCCTCACATCCTGTATGGAGACACTAGTCACCTGCATTGCTCAGGTGGATTTTGGCCCATTCTTCTGCACACACTCCTCACATCATGTATGGAGACACTAGTCCCTGCATTGCTCAGGTGGATTTTGGTCCATTCTTCTGCACACACTCCTCACATCCTGTATGGAGACACTAGTCCCTGCATTGCTCAGGTGGATTTTGGCCCATTCTTCTGCACACACTCCTCACATCCTGTATGGAGACACTAGTCCCTGCATTGTTCAGGTGGATTTTGGCCCATTCCTCCGCACACACACTCCTCACATCCTGTATGGAGACACTAGTCACCTGCATTGCACAGGTGGATTTTGGTCCATTCTTCTGCCCACACTCCTCACATCCTGTATGGAGACACTAGTCCCTGCATTGCTCAGGTGGATTTTGGCCCATTCTTCCGCACACACACTCCTCACATCCTGTATGGAGACACTAGTCACCTGCATTGCTCAGGTGGATTTTGGCCCATTCTTCCACACACTCCTCACATCCTGTATGGAGACACTAGTCGCCTGCATTGCTCAGGTGGATTTTGGCCCATACATCCGCACACACACTCACATCCTGTATGGAGACACTAGTCACCTGCATTGCTCAGGTGGATTTTGGCCCATTCTTCCGCACACACTCTTCACATCCTGCATGGAGACACTTGTCGCCTGCATTGCTCAGGTGGATTTTGGCCCATTCTTCCGCACACACTCCTCACATCCTGTATGGAGACACTAGTCACCTGCATTGCTCAGGTGGATTTTGGCCCATTCTTCTGCACACACTCCTCACATCATGTATGGAGACACTAGTCCCTGCATTGCTCAGGTGGATTTTGGTCCATTCTTCTGCACACACTCCTCACATCCTGTATGGAGACACTAGTCCCTGCATTGCTCAGGTGGATTTTGGCCCATTCTTCTGCACACACTCCTCACATCCTGTATGGAGACACTAGTCCCTGCATTGCTCAGGTGGATTTTGGCCCATTCCTCCGCACACACACTCCTCACATCCTGTATGGAGACACTAGTCACCTGCATTGCACAGGTGGATTTTGGTCCATTCTTCTGCCCACACTCCTCACATCCTGTATGGAGACACTAGTCCCTGCATTGCTCAGGTGGATTTTGGCCCATTCTTCCGCACACACACTCCTCACATCCTGTATGGAGACACTAGTCGCCTGCATTGCTCAGGTGGATTTTGGCCCATACATCCGCACACACACTCACATCCTGTATGGAGACACTAGTCGCCTGCATTGCTCAGGTGGATTTTGGCCCATTCTTCCGCACACACTCCTCACATCCTGTATGGAGACACTAGTCCCTGCATTGCTCAGGTGGATTTTGGCCCATTCTTCCGCACACACTCCTCACATCCTGTATGGAGACACTAGTCGCCTGCATTGCTCAGGCGGATTTTGGCCCATTCTTCCACACACACTCCTCACATCCTGTATGGAGACACTAGTCGCCTGCATTGCTCAGGTGGATTTTGGCCCATTCTTCCACACACACTCCTCACATCCTGTATGGAGACACTAGTCGCCTGCATTGCTCAGGTGGATTTTGGCCCATTCTTCCACACACACTCCTCACATCCTGTATGGAGACACTAGTCGCCTGCATTGCTCAGGTGGATTTTGGACCATTCTTCCGCACACACTCCTCACATCCTGTATGGAGACACTAGTCCCTGCATTGCTCAGGTGGATTTTGGCCCATTCTTCCGCACACACTCCTCACATCCTGTATGGAGACACTAGTCACCTGCATTGCTCAGGTGGATTTTGGCACATTCTTCTGCACACACTCCTCACATCCTGTATGGAGACACTAGTCACCTGCATTGCTCAGGTGGATTTTGGCCCATTCTTCCGCACACACTCCTCACATCCTGTATGGAGACACTAGTCACCTGCATTGCTCAGGTGGATTTTGGTCCATTCTTCCGCACACACTCCTCACATCCTGTATGGAGACACTAGTCTCCTGCATTGCTCAGGTGGATATTAGCCCATTCTTCCGCACAAACTCCTCACATCCTGTATGGAGACACTAGTCACCTGCATTGCTCAGGTGGATTTTGGCCCATTCTTCCGCACACACTCCTCACATCCTGTATGGAGACACTAGTCACCTGCATTGCTCAGGTGGATTTTGGTCCATTCTTCCGCACACACTCCTCACATCCTGTATGGAGACACTGGTCACCTGCATTGCTCAGGTGGATTTTGGCCCATTCTTCCGCACACACTCCTCACAACCTGTATGGAGACACTGGTCACCTGCATTGCCCAGGTGGATTTTGGCCCATTCTTCCACACACACTCCTCACATCCTCTATGGAGACAGTCTCCTGCATTGCTCAGGTGGATTTTGGCCCATTCTTCCGCACACACTCCTCACATCCTGTATGGAGACACTGGTCACCTGCATTGCTCAAGTGGATTTTGGCCCATTCTTCTGCACACACTCCTCACATCCTGTATGGAGACACTAGTCACCTGCATTGCTCAGGTGGATTTTGGGCCATTCTTCCGCGCACACACTCCTCACATCCTGTATGGAGACACTAGTCACCTGCATTGCTCAGGTGGATTTTGGGCCATTCTTCCGCACACACTCCTCACATCCTGTATGGAGACACTAGTCGCCTGCATTGCTCAGGTGGATTTTGGCCCATTCTTCCGCACACACTCCTCACATCCTGTATGGAGACACTAGTCCCTGCATTGCTCAGGTGGATTTTGGCCCATTCTTCTGCACACACTCACATCCTGTATGGAGACACTAGTCGCCTGCATTGCTCAGGTGAATTTTGGCCCATTCTTCCGCACACACTCCTCACATCCTGTATGGAGACACTAGTCACCTGCATTGCTCAGGTGGATTTTGGCCCATTCTTCCACACACACTCCTCACATCCTGTATGGAGACACTAGTCACCTGCATTGCTCAGGTGGATTATGGCCCATTCTTCTGCACACACTCCTCACATCCTGTATGGAGACACTGGTCACCTGCATTGCACAGGTGGATTTTGGCCCATTCTTCTGCACACACTCCTCACATCCTGTATGGAGACACTAGTCCCTGCATTGCTCAGGTGGATTTTGGCCCATTCTTCTGCACACACTCACATCCTGTATGGAGACACTAGTCACCTGCATTGCTCAGGTGGATTTTGGCCCATACATCTGCACACACACACTCACATCCTGTATGGAGACACTAGTCACCTGCATTGCTCAGGTGGATTTTGGCACATTCTTCCGCACACACACTCACATCCTGTATGGAGACACTAGTCGCCTGCATTGCTCAGGTGGATTTTGGCCCATACATCCGCACACACACACTCACATCCTGTATGGAGACACTAGTCGCCTGCATTGCTCAGGTGGATTTTGGCCCATACATCCGCACACACACACTCACATCCTGTATGGAGACACTAGTCGCCTGCATTGCTCAGGTGGATTTTGGCCCATTCTTCCGCACACACACTCACATCCTGTATGGAGACACTAGTCGCCTGCATTGCTCAGGTGGATTTTGGCCCATACATCCGCACACACACACTCACATCCTGTATGGAGACACTAGTCGCCTGCATTGCTCAGGTGGATTTTGGCCCGTTCTTCCACACACACTCCTCACATCCTGCATGGAGACACTAGTCGCCTGCATTGCTCAGGTGGATTTTGGCCCGTTCTTCCACACACACTCCTCACATCCTGTATGGAGACACTAGTCGCCTGCATTGCTCAGGTGGATTTTGGCCCATACATCCGCACACACTCCTCACATCCTGTATGGAGACACTAGTCGCCTGCATTGTTCAGGTGGATTTTGGCCCATACATCCGCACACACTCATCACATCCTGTATGGAGACACTAGTCGCCTGAATTGCTCAGGTGGATTTTGGCCCATTCTTCCACACACACTCCTCACATCCTGCATGGAGACACTAGTCGCCTGCATTGCTCAGGTGGATTTTGGCCCATACATCCGCACACACTCCTCACATCCTGTATGGAGACACTAGTCGCCTGCATTGCTCAGGTGGATTTTGGCCCATACATCCGCACACACTCCTCACATCATGTATGGAGACACTAGTCGCCTGCATTGTTCAGGTGGATTTTGGCCCATACATCCGCACACACACTCACATCCTGTATGGAGACACTAGTCGCCTGCATTGCTCAGGTGGATTTTGGCCCATTCTTCCACACACACTCCTCACATCCTGCATGGAGACACTAGTCGCCTGCATTGCTCATGTGGATTTTGGCCCATACATCCGCACACACACTCACATCCTGTATGGAGACACTAGTCGCCTGCATTGCTCAGGTGGATTTTGGTCCATTCTTCCGCACACACTCCTCACATCCTGTATGGAGACACTAGTCGCCTGCATTGCTCAGGTGGATTTTGGCCCATACATCCGCACACACACTCACATCCTGTATGGAGACACTAGTCACCTGCATTGCTCAGGTGGATTTTGGCCCATTCTTCCACACACACTCCTCACATCCTGCATGGAGACACTAGTCGCCTGCATTGCTCAGGTGGATTTTGGCCCATACATCCGCACACACACTCACATCCTGTATGGAGACACTAGTCGCCTGCATTGCACAGGTGGATTTTGGCCCATTCTTCCGCACACACTCCTCACATCCTGCATGGAGACACTAGTCACCTGCATTGCTCAGGTGGATTTTGGCCCATACATCCGCACACACACTCACATCCTGTATGGAGACACTAGTCGCCTGCATTGCTCAGGTGAATTTTGGCCCATTCTTCCACACACACTCCTCACATCCTGTATGGAGACACTAGTCGCCTGCATTGCTCAGGTGGATTTTGGCCCATTCTTCCGCACACACTCCTCACATCCTGTATGGAGACACTAGTCACCTGCATTGCTCAGGTGGATTTTGGTCCATTCTTCCGCACACACACTCACATCCTGTATGGAGACACTAGTCACCTGCATTGCTCAGGTGGATTTTGGTCCATTCTTCCGCACACACACTCACATCCTGTATGGAGACACTAGTCGCCTGCATTGCTCAGGTGGATTTTGGTCCATTCTTCCGCACACACTCTCCTCACATCCTGTATGGAGACACTAGTCCCTGCATTGCTCAGGTGCATTTTGGCCCATACATCCGCACACACACACTCACATCCTGTATGGAGACACTAGTCGCCTGCATTGGTCATGGTGGATTTTGGCCCGTTCTTCCACACACACTCCTCACATCCTGCATGGAGACACTAGTCGCCTGCATTGCTCAGGTGGATTTTGGCCCATTCTTCCACACACACTCCTCACATCCTGTATGGAGACACTAGTCACCTGCATTGCTCAGGTGGATTTTGGTCCATTCTTCCGCACACACACTCACATCCTGTATGGAGACACTAGTCCCTGCATTGCTCAGGTGGATTTTTGCCCATTCTTCCGCACACACACTCCTCACATCCTGTATGGAGACACTAGTCGCCTGCATTGCTCAGGTGGATTTTGGTCCATTCTTCCGCACACACACTCACATCCTGTATGGAGACACTAGTCCCTGCATTGCTCAGGTGCATTTTGGCCCATACATCCGCACACACACACTCACATCCTGTATGGAGACACTAGTCACCTGCATTGCTCAGGTGGATTTTGGCCCGTTCTTCCACACACACTCCTCACATCCTGTATGGAGACACTAGTCACCTGCATTGCTCAGGTGGATTTTGGCCCATTCTTCCGCACACACTCCTCACATCCTGCATGGAGACACTAGTCGCCTGCATTGCTCAGGTGGATTTTGGCCCGTTCTTCCACACACACTCCTCACATCCTGTATGGAGACACTAGTCCCTGCATTGCTCAGGTGGATTTTGGTCCATTCTTCCGCACACACACTCACATCCTGTATGGAGACACTAGTCACCTGCATTGCTCAGGTGGATTTTGGTCCATTCTTCCGCACACACTCCTCACATCCTGTATGGAGACACTAGTCGCCTGCATTGCACAGGTGGATTTTGGCCCATACATCCGCACACACACTCACATCCTGTATGGGGACACTAGTCCCTGCATTGCTCAGGTGCATTTTGGCCCATACATCCGCACACACACACTCACATCCTGTATGGAGACACTAGTCGCCTGCATTGCTCAGGTGGATTTTGGTCCATTCTTCCGCACACACTCCTCACATCCTGTATGGAGACACTAGTCGCCTGCATTGCACAGGTGGATTTTGGCCCATACATCCGCACACACTCCTCACATCCTGTATGGAGACACTAGTCTCCTGCATTGCTCAGGTGGATTTTGGCCCATACATCCGCACACACACACTCACATCCTGTATGGAGACACTAGTCGCCTGCATTGCTCAGGTGGATTTTGGTCCATTCTTCCGCACACACTCCTCACATCCTGTATGGAGACACTAGTCGCCTGCATTGTACAGGTGGATTTTGGCCCATACATCCGCACACACTCCTCACATCCTGTATGGAGACACTAGTCGCCTGCATTGCTCAGGTGGATTTTGGCCCATACATCCGCACACACACTCACATCCTGTATGGAGACACTAGTCGCCTGCATTAATCAGGTGGATTTTGGCCCATACATCCGCACACACACTCACATCCTGTATGGAGACACTAGTCGCCTGCATTGCTCAGGTGGATTTTGGCCCATTCTTCCACACACACTCCTCACATCCTGTATGGAGACACTGGTCCTTGCATTGCTCAGGTGGATTTGGCCCATACATCCGCACACACACTCACATCCTGTATGGAGACACTAGTCGCCTGCATTGCTCAGGTGGATTTTGGCCCATACATCCGCACACACACTCACATTCTGTATGGAGACACTAGTCGCCTGCATTGCTCAGGTGGATTTTGGCCCATTCTTCCACACACACTCCTCACATCCTGCATGGAGACACTAGTCACCTGCATTGCTCATGTGGATTTTGGCCCATACATCCGCACACACTCCTCACATCCTGTATGGAGACACTAGTCGCCTGCATTGCTCAGGTGGATTTTGGCCCATTCTTCCGCACACACTCCTCACATCCTGTATGGAGACACTAGTCACCTGCATTGCTCAGGAGGATTTTGGCCCATTCTTCCGAACACACACTCACATCCTGTATGGAGACACTAGTCGCCTGCATTGCTCAGGTGGATTTTGGCCCATTCCTCCGCACACACTCCTCACATCCTGTATGGAGACACTAGTCCCTGCATTGCTCAGGTGGATTTTGGTCCATTCTTCTGCACACACTCCTCACATCATGTATGGAGACACTAGTCCCTGCATTGCTCAGGTGGATTTTGGGCCATTCTTCCACACACACTCCTCACATCCTGTATGGAGACACTAGTCACCTGCATTGCTCAGGTGGATTATGGCCCATTCTTCCGCACACACTCCTCACATCCTGTATGGAGACACTAGTCACCTGCATTGCTCAGGTGGATTTTGTCCCATTCTTCCACACACACTCCTCACATCCTGTATGGAGACATTAGTCACCTGCATTGCTCAGGTGGATTTTGGCCCATTCTTCTGCACACACTCCTCACATCCTGTATGGAGACACTAGTCGCCTGCATTGCTCAGGTGGATTTTGGCCCATTCTTCTGCACACACTCCTCACATCCTGTATGGAGACACTAGTCGCCTGCATTGCTCAGGTGGATTTGGTCCATTCTTCTGCACACACTCCTCACATCATGTATGGAGACACTAGTCACCTGCATTGCTCAGGTGGATTTTGGCCCATTCTTCCGCACACACTCCTCACATCCTGTATGGAGACACTAGTCGCCTGCATTGCTCAGGTGGATTTTGGTCCATTCTTCTGCACACACTCCTCACATCATGTATGGAGACACTAGTCCCTGCATAGCTCAGGTGGATTTTGGCCCATTCTTCCGCACAAACTCCTCACATCCTGTATGGAGACACTAGTCCCTGCATTGCTCAGGTGGATTTTGGCCCATTCTTCCGCACACACTCCTCACATTCTGTATGGAGACACTGGTCACCTGCATTGCTCAGGTGGATTTTGGCCCATTCTTCCGCACACACTCCTCACATCCTGTATGGAGACACTAGTCGCCTGCATTGCACAGGTGGATTTTGGCCCATTCTTCTGCACACACTCATCACCTCCTGTATGGAGACACTAGTCACCTGCATTGCACAGGTGGATTTTGGTCCATTCTTCTGCCCACACTCCTCACATCCTGTATGGAGACACTAGTCACCTGCATTGCTCAGGTGGATTTTGGTCCATTCTTCCGCACACACTCCTCACATCCTGTATGGAGACACTAGTCCCTGCATTGCTCAGGTGGATTTTGGCCCATTCTTCCGCACACACTCCTCACATCCTGTATGGAGACACTAGTCCCTGCATTGCTCAGGTGGATTTTGGCCCATTCTTCCGCACACACTCCTCACATCCTGTATGGAGACACTGGTCACCTGCATTGCTCAGGTGGATTTTGGCCCATTCTTCTGCACACACTCCTCACATCCTGTATGGAGACACTAGTCCCTGCATTGCTCAGGTGGATTTTGGCCCATTCTTCCGCACACACTCCTCACATCCTGTATGGAGACACTGGTCACCTGCATTGCTCAGGTGGATTTTGGCCCATTCTTCTGCACACACTCCTCACATCCTGTATGGAGACACTAGTCCCTGCATTGCTCAGGTGGATTTTGGCCCATTCTTCCGCACACACTCCTCACATCCTGTATGGAGACACTGGTCACCTGCATTGCTCATGTGGATTTTGGCCCATACATCCGCACACACACTCACATCCTGTATGGAGACATTAGTCGCCTGCATTGCACAGGTGGATTTTGGCCCATTCTTCCACACACACTCCTCACATCCTGCATGGAGACACTAGTCGCCTGCATTGCTCAGGTGGATTTTGGCCCATACATCCGCACACACACTCACATCCTGTATGGAGACACTAGTCGCCTGCATTGCTCAGGTGGATTTTGGCCCATACATCCGCACACACACACTCACATCCTGTATGGAGACACTAGTCGCCTGCATTGCTCAGGTGGATTTTGGCCCGTTCTTACACACACACTCCTCACATCCTGCATGGAGACACTAGTCGCCTGCATTGCTCAGATGGATTTTGGCCCATACATCCGCACACACACTCACATCCTGTATGGAGACACTAGTCGCCTGCATTGCACAGGTGGATTTTGGCCCATACATCCGCACACACTCCTCACATCCTGTATGGAGACACTAGTCGCCTGCATTGCACAGGTGGATTTTGGCCCATACATCCGCACACACACTCACATCCTGTATGGAGACACTAGTCGCCTGCATTGCTCAGGTGGATTTTGGCCCATACATCCGCACACACACACTCACATCCTGTATGGAGACACTAGTCGCCTGCATTGCTCAGGTGGATTTTGGTCCGTTCTTCCACACACACTCCTCACATCCTGCATGGAGACACTAGTCGCCTGCATTGCTCAGGTGGATTTTGGCCCATACATCCGCACACACACTCACATCCTGTATGGAGACACTAGTCGCCTGCATTGCACAGGTGGATTTTGGCCCATACATCCGCACACACTCCTCACATCCTGTATGGAGACACTAGTCGCCTGCATTGTTCAGGTGGATTTTGGCCCATACATCCGCACACACACTCACATCCTGTATGGAGACACTAGTCGCCTGCATTGCTCAGGTGGATTTTGGCCCATACATCCGCACACACACACTCACATCCTGTATGGAGACACTAGTCGCCTGCATTGCTCAGGTGGATTTTGGTCCGTTCTTCCACACACACTCCTCACATCCTGCATGGAGACACTAGTCGCCTGCATTGCTCAGGTGGATTTTGGCCCATACATCCGCACACACACACTCACATCCTGTATGGAGACACTAGTCGCCTGCATTGCTCAGGTGGATTTTGGTCCGTTCTTCCACACACACTCCTCACATCCTGCATGGAGACACTAGTCGCCTGCATTGCTCAGGTGGATTTTGGCCCATACATCCGCACACACACTCACATCCTGTATGGAGACACTAGTCGCCTGCATTGCACAGGTGGATTTTGGCCCATACATCCGCACACACTCCTCACATCCTGTATGGAGACACTAGTCGCCTGCATTGTTCAGGTGGATTTTGGCCCATACATCCGCACACACACTCACATCCTGTATGGAGACACTAGTCGCCTGCATTGCTCAGGTGGATTTTGGCCCATACATCCGCACACACACACTCACATCCTGTATGGAGACACTAGTCGCCTGCATTGCTCAGGTGGATTTTGGTCCGTTCTTCCACACACACTCCTCACATCCTGCATGGAGACAATAGTCGCCTGCATTGCTCAGGTGGATTTTGGCCCATACATCCGCACACACACTCACATCCTGTATGGAGACACTAGTCGCCTGCATTGCACAGGTGGATTTTGGCCCATACATCCGCACACACTCCTCACATCCTGTATGGAGACACTAGTCGCCTGCATTGCTCAGGTGGATTTTGGCCCATTCTTCCACACACACTCCTCACATCCTGCATGGAGACACTAGTCGCCTGCATTGCTCAGGTGGATTTTGGCCCATACATCCGCACACACTCCTCACATCCTGTATGGAGACACTAGTCGCCTGCATTGTTCAGGTGGATTTTGGCCCTTTCTTCCGCACACACTCCTCACATCCTGTATGGAGACACTAGTCACCTGCATTGTTCACGTGGATTTTGGCCCATACATCCGCACACACACTCACATCCTGTATGGAGACACTAGTCACCTGCATTGCTCAGGTGGATTTTGGACCATTCTTCCGCACACACTCCTCACATCCTGTATGGAGACACTAGTCGCCTGCATTGCTCAGGAGGATTTTGGCCCATTCTTCTGCACACACTCCTCACATCCTGTATGGAGACACTAGTCGCCTGCATTGCTCAGGTGGATTTTGGCCCATTCTTACACACACACTCCTCACATCCTGCATGGAGACACTAGTCGCCTGCATTGCTCATGTGGATTTTGGCCCATACATCCGCACACACACTCACATCCTGTATGGAGACACTAGTCGCCTGCATTGCACAGGTGGATTTTGGCCCATTCTTCCACACACACTCCTCACATCCTGTATGGAGGCACTAGTCGCCTGCATTGCTCAGGTGGATTTTGGCCCATTCTTCCGCACACACACTCACATCCTGTATGGAGACACTAGTCGCCTGCATTGCTCAGGTGGATTTTGGCCCATTCTTCCGCACACACACTCACATCCTGTATAGAGACACTAGTCGCCTGCATTGCTCAGGTGGATTTTGGCCCATTCTTCCGCACACACACTCACATCCTGTATGGAGACACTAGTCGCCTGCATTGCTCAGGTGGATTTTGGCCCATTCTTCCGCACACACTCCTCACATCCTGTATGGAGACACTAGTCGCCTGCATTGCACAGGTGGATTTTGTCCCATTCTTCCACACACACTCCTCACATCCTGCATGGAGACACTAGTCGCCTGCATTGCTCAGGTGGATTTTGGCCCATACATCCGCACACACACTCACATCCTGTATGGAGACACTAGTCGCCTGCATTGCTCAGGTGGATTTTGGCCCATTCTTCCCCCGCACACACTCCTCACATCCTGTATGGAGACACTAGTCGCCTGCATTGCTCAGGTAAATTTTGGCCTATTCTTCCACACACACTCCTCACATCCTGTATGGAGACACTAGTTGCCTGCATTGCTCAGGTGGATTTTGGCCCATTCTTCCACACACACTCCTCACATCCTGTATGGAGACACTAGTCCCTGCATTGCTCAGGTGGATTTTGGTCCATTCTTCCGCACACACTCCTCACATCCTGTATGGAGACACTAGTCGCCTGCATTGCTCAGGTGGATTTTGGCCCATTCTTCCGCACACACACACTCACATCCTGTATGGAGACACTAGTCGCCTGCATTGCTCAGGTGGATTTTGGCCCGTTCTTCCACACACACTCCTCACATCCTGTATGGAGACACTAGTCACCTGCATTGCTCAGGTGGATTTTGGTCCATTCTTCCGCACACACTCCTCACCTCCTGTATTGAGACACCAGTCACCTGCATTGCTCAGGTGGATTTTGGCCATTCTTCCGCACACACTCCTCACATCCTGTATGGAGACACTAGTCACCTGCATTGCTCAGGTGGATTTTGGCCCATTCTTCCGCACACACTCCACACTTCCTGTATGGAGACACTAGTCGCCTGCATTGCTCAGGTGGATTTTGGCCATTCTTCCGCACACACTCCTCACATCCTGTATGGAGACACTAGTCACCTGCATTGCTCAGGTGGATTTTGGCCCATTCTTCCGTACACACTCCTCACATCCTGTATGGAGACACTAATCGCCTGCATTGCTCAGGTGGATTTTGGCCCATTCTTCCGCACACACTCCTCACATCCTGTATGGAGACACTAGTCGCCTGCATTGCTCAGGTGGATTTTGGCCCATACATCCGCACACACACTCACATCCTGTATGGAGACACTAGTCACCTGCATTGCTCAGGTGGATTTTGGCACATTCTTCCGCACACACTCCTCACATCCTGTATGGAGACACTAGTCGCCTGCATTGCTCAGGTGAAATTTGGCCCATACATCCGCACAGACTCCTCACATCCTGTATGGAGACACTAGTCGTCTGCATTGCTCAGGTGGATTTTGGCCCATTCTTCCGCACACACTCCTCACATCCTGTATGGAGACACTAGTCCCTGCATTGCTCAGGTGGATTTTGGCCCATTCTTCTGCACACACTCCTCACATCCTGTATGGAGACACTAGTCGCCTGCATTGCTCAGGTGGATTTTGGCCCATTCTTCCACACACACACTCACATCCTGTATGGAGACACTAGTCACCTGCATTGCTCAGGTGGATTTTGGTCCATTCTTCCACACACACTCCTCACATCCTGTATGGAGACACTAGTCACCTGCATTGCTCAGGTGGATTTTGGCCCGTTCTTCCACACACACTCCTCACATCCTGTATGGAGACACTAGTCACCTGCATTGCTCAGGTGGATTTTGGCCCATTCTTCCACACACACTCTTCACATCCTGCATGGAGACACTAGTCGCCTGCATTGTTCAGGTGGATTTTGGCCCATACAGCTGCACACACTCCTCACATCCTGTATGGAGACACTAGTCCCTGCATTGCTCAGGTGGATTTTGGCCCATTCTTCCGCACACACTCACATCCTGTATGGAGACACTAGTCGCCTGCATTGCTCAGGTGGATTTTGGCCCATTCTTCCACACACACTCTTCACATCCTGCATGGAGACACTAGTCGCCTGCATTGCTCATGTGGATTTTGGCCCATACATCCGCACACACTCCTCACATCCTGTATGGAGACACTAGTCGCCTGCATTGTTCAGGTGGATTTTGGCCCATACATCCGCACACACACTCACATCCTGTATGGAGACACTAGTCGCCTGCATTGCTCAGGTGGATTTTGGCCCATTCCTCCACACACACTCCTCACATCCTGTATGGAGACACTAGTCGCCTGCATTGCTCAGGTGGATTTTGGCCCATTCCTCCACACACACTCACATCCTGTATGGAGACACTGGTCGCCTGCATTGCTCAGGTGGATTTTGGTCCATTCTTCCGCACACACTCCTCACATTCTGTATGGAGACACTAGTCGCCTGCATTGCTCAGGTGGATTTTGGCCCATTCTTCCACACACACACTCCTCACATCCTGTATGGAGACACTAGTCACCTGCATTGCTCAGGTGGATTTTGGCCCATTCTTCCACACACACTCCTCACATCCTGCATGGAGACACTAGTCGCCTGCATTGCTCAGGTGGATTTTGGCCCATACATCCGCACACACACTCACATCCTGTATGGAGACACTAGTCGCCTGCATTGCTCAGGTGAATTTTGGCCCATTCTTCCACACACACTCCTCACATCCTGTATGGAGACACTAGTCCCTGCATTGCACAGGTGGATTTTGGTCCATTCTTCCGCACACACTCCTCACCTCCTGTATGGAGACACTAGTCGCCTGCATTGCTCAGGTGGATTTTGGTCCATTCTTCTGCACACACTCCTCACATCCTGTATGGAGACACTAGTCGCCTGCATTGCACAGGTGGATTTTGGTCCATTCTTCCGCACACACTCCTCACCTCCTGTATGGAGACATTAGTCGCCTGCATTGCTCAGGTGAATTTTGGCCCATTGTTCCACACACACTCCTCACATCCTGTATGGAGACACTAGTCACCTGCATTGCTCAGGTGGATTTTGGCCTATTCTTCCGCACACACTCCTCACATCCTGTATGGAGACACTAGTCGCCTGCATTGCTCAGGTGAATTTTGGCCCATTCTTCCACACACACTCCTCACATCCTGTATGGAGACACTAGTCGCCTGCATTGCTCAGGTGGATTTTGGCCCATTCTTCTGCACACACTCCTCACATCCTGTATGGAGACACTAGTCGCCTGCATTGCTCAGGTGGATTTTGGCCCATTCCTCCGCACACACTCCTCACATCCTGTATGGAGACACTAGTCACCTGCATTGCTCAGGTGGATTTTGGCCTATTCTTCCGCACACACTCCTCACATCCTGTATGGAGACACTAGTCCCTGCATTGCTCAGGTGGATTTTGGCCCATACATCCGCACACACTCCTCACATCCTGTATGGAGACACTAGTCGCCTGCATTGCACAGGTGGATTTTGGTCCATTCTTCCGCACACACTCCTCACATCCTGTATGGAGACACTAGTCGCCTGCATTGCTCAGGTGGATTTTGGGCCATTCTTCCGCACACACTCCTCACATCCTGTATGGAGACACTAGTCGCCTGCATTGCTCAGGTGGATTTTGGCCCACTCTTCCGCACACACTCCTCACATCCTGTATGGAGACACTAGTCACCTGCATTGCTCAGGTGGATTTTGGCCTTTTCTTCCACACACACACTCCTCACATCCTGTATGGAGACACTAGTCCCTGCATTGCTCAGGTGGATTTTGGCCCATTCTTCCGCACACACTCCTCACATCCTGTATGGAGACACTAGTCGCCTGCATTGCTCAGGTGGATTTTGGACCATTCTTCCGCACACACTCCTCACATCCTGTATGGAGACACTAGTCGCCTGCATTGCTCAGGTGGATTTTGGGCCATTCTTCCGCACACACTCCTCACATCCTGTATGGAGACACTAGTCGCCTGCATTGCTCAGGTGGATTTTGGTCCATTCTTCCGCACACACTCCTCACATCCTGTATGGAGACACTAGTCGCCTGCATTGCTCAGGTGGATTTTGGTCCATTCTTCCGCACACACTCCTCACATCCTGTATGGAGACACTAGTCGCCTGCATTGCTCAGGTGGATTTTGGCCCATTCTTCCGCACACACTCCTCACATCCTGTATGGAGACACTAGTCGCCTGCATTGCTCAGGTGGATTTTGGCACATTCTTCCGCACACACACTCACATCCTGTATGGAGACACTAGTCGCCTGCATTGCACAGGTGGATTTTGGCCCATACATCCGCACACACACTCACATCCTGTATGGAGACACTAGTCGCCTGCATTGCTCAGGTGGATTTTGGCCCATACATCCGCACACATACACTCACATCCTGTATGGAGACACTAGTCGCCTGCATTGCTCAGGTGGATTTTGGCCCGTTCTTCCACACACACTCCTCACATCCTGCATGGAGACACTAGTCGCCTGCATTGCTCAGGTGGATTTTGGCCCATACATCCGCACACACACTCACATCCTGTATGGAGACACTAGTCGCCTGCATTGCACAGGTGGATTTTGGCCCATACATCCGCACACACTCCTCACATCCTGTATGGAGACACTAGTCGCCTGCATTGCACAGGTGGATTTTGGCCCATACATCCGCACACACACTCACATCCTGTATGGAGACACTAGTCGCCTGCATTGCTCAGGTGGATTTTGGCCCATTCTTCCGCACACACTCCTCACATCCTGTATGGAGACACTAGTCGCCTGCATTGCTCAGGTGGATTTTGGCCCATACATCCGCACACACACTCACATCCTGTATGGAGACACTTGTCACCTGCATTGCTCAGGTAGATTTTGGTCCATTCTTCCGCACACACTCCACACATCCTGTATGGAGACACTAGTCACCTGCATTGCTCAGGTGGATTTTGGCCCATTCTTCCGCACACACTCCTCACATCCTGTATGGAGACACTAGTCTCCTGCATTGCTCAGGTGGATTTTGGCCCATTCTTCTGCACACACTCCTCACATCCTGTATGGAGACACTAGTCGCCTGCATTGCTCAGGTGGATTTTGGTCCATTCTTCCGCACACACTCCTCACATCCTGTATGGAGACACTAGTCACCTGCATTGTTCAGGTGGATTTTGGCCCATTCTTCTGCACACACTCCTCACATCCTGCATGGAGACACTAGTCCCTGCATTGCTCAGGTGGATTTTGGCCCATACATCCGCACACACACTCACATCCTGTATGGAGACACTAGTCGCCTGCATTGCTCAGGTGGATTTTGGACCATTCTTCCACACACACTCCTCACATCCTGCATGGAGACACTAGTCGCCTGCATTGCTCAGGTGGATTTTGGCCCATACATCCGCACACACTCCTCACATCCTACATGGAGACACTAGTCGCCTGCATTGTTCAGGTGGATTTTGGCCCATACATCCGCAGACACACTCACATCCTGTATGGAGACACTAGTCGCCTGCATTGCTCAGGTGGATTTTGGCCCATTCTTCCACACACACTCCTCACATCCTGTATGGAGACACTAGTCGCCTGCATTGCTCATGTGGATTTTGGCCCATACATCCGCACACACACTCACATTCTGTATGGAGACACTAGTCGCCTGCATTGCACAGGTGGATTTTGGCCCATTCTTCCACACACACTCCTCACATCCTGCATGGAGACACTAGTCGCCTGCATTGCTCAGGTGGATTTTGGCCCATACATCCGCACACACACTCACATCCTGTATGGAGACACTAGTCGCCTGCATTGCTCAGGTGGATTTTGGCCCATACATCCGCACACACACTCACATCCTGTATGGAGACACTAGTCGCCTGCATTGCACAGGTGGATTTTGGCCCATACATCCGCACACACTCCTCACATCCTGTATGGAGACACTAGTCGCCTGCATTGCACAGGTGGATTTTGGCCCATACATCCGCACACACACTCACATCCTGTATGGAGACACTAGTCGCCTGCATTGCTCAGGTGGATTTTGGCCCATACATCCGCACACACTCCTCATATCCTGTATGGAGACACTGGTCACCTGCATTGCTCAGGTGGATTTTGGCCCATTCTTCCGCACACACACTCACATCCTGTATGGAGACACTAGTCGCCTGCATTGCTCAGGTGGATTTTGGCCCGTTCTTCCACACACACTCCTCACATCCTGCATGGAGACACTAGTCGCCTGCATTGCTCAGGTGGATTTTGGCCCATACATCCGCACACACACTCACATCCTGTATGGAGACACTAGTCGCCTGCATTGCACAGGTGGATTTTGGCCCATACATCCGCACACACTCCTCACATCCTGTATGGAGACACTAGTCGCCTGCATTGCTCAGGTGGATTTTGGCCCATTCTTCCGCACACACTCCTCACATCCTGTATGGAGACACTGGTCACCTGCATTGCTCAGGTGGATTTTGGCCCATTCTTCTGCACACACTCCTCACATCCTGTATGGAGACACTAGTCCCTGCATTGCTCAGGTGGATTTTGGCCCATTCTTCCGCACACACTCCTCACATCCTGTATGGAGACACTGGTCACCTGCATTGCTCATGTGGATTTTGGCCCATACATCCGCACACACACTCACATCCTGTATGGAGACATTAGTCGCCTGCATTGCACAGGTGGATTTTGGCCCATTCTTCCACACACACTCCTCACATCCTGCATGGAGACACTAGTCGCCTGCATTGCTCAGGTGGATTTTGGCCCATACATCCGCACACACACTCACATCCTGTATGGAGACACTAGTCGCCTGCATTGCTCAGGTGGATTTTGGCCCATACATCCGCACACACACACTCACATCCTGTATGGAGACACTAGTCGCCTGCATTGCTCAGGTGGATTTTGGCCCGTTCTTACACACACACTCCTCACATCCTGCATGGAGACACTAGTCGCCTGCATTGCTCAGATGGATTTTGGCCCATACATCCGCACACACACTCACATCCTGTATGGAGACACTAGTCGCCTGCATTGCACAGGTGGATTTTGGCCCATACATCCGCACACACTCCTCACATCCTGTATGGAGACACTAGTCGCCTGCATTGCACAGGTGGATTTTGGCCCATACATCCGCACACACACTCACATCCTGTATGGAGACACTAGTCGCCTGCATTGCTCAGGTGGATTTTGGCCCATACATCCGCACACACACACTCACATCCTGTATGGAGACACTAGTCGCCTGCATTGCTCAGGTGGATTTTGGTCCGTTCTTCCACACACACTCCTCACATCCTGCATGGAGACACTAGTCGCCTGCATTGCTCAGGTGGATTTTGGCCCATACATCCGCACACACACTCACATCCTGTATGGAGACACTAGTCGCCTGCATTGCACAGGTGGATTTTGGCCCATACATCCGCACACACTCCTCACATCCTGTATGGAGACACTAGTCGCCTGCATTGTTCAGGTGGATTTTGGCCCATACATCCGCACACACACTCACATCCTGTATGGAGACACTAGTCGCCTGCATTGCTCAGGTGGATTTTGGCCCATACATCCGCACACACACACTCACATCCTGTATGGAGACACTAGTCGCCTGCATTGCTCAGGTGGATTTTGGTCCGTTCTTCCACACACACTCCTCACATCCTGCATGGAGACACTAGTCGCCTGCATTGCTCAGGTGGATTTTGGCCCATACATCCGCACACACACACTCACATCCTGTATGGAGACACTAGTCGCCTGCATTGCTCAGGTGGATTTTGGTCCGTTCTTCCACACACACTCCTCACATCCTGCATGGAGACACTAGTCGCCTGCATTGCTCAGGTGGATTTTGGCCCATACATCCGCACACACACTCACATCCTGTATGGAGACACTAGTCGCCTGCATTGCACAGGTGGATTTTGGCCCATACATCCGCACACACTCCTCACATCCTGTATGGAGACACTAGTCGCCTGCATTGTTCAGGTGGATTTTGGCCCATACATCCGCACACACACTCACATCCTGTATGGAGACACTAGTCGCCTGCATTGCTCAGGTGGATTTTGGCCCATACATCCGCACACACACACTCACATCCTGTATGGAGACACTAGTCGCCTGCATTGCTCAGGTGGATTTTGGTCCGTTCTTCCACACACACTCCTCACATCCTGCATGGAGACAATAGTCGCCTGCATTGCTCAGGTGGATTTTGGCCCATACATCCGCACACACACTCACATCCTGTATGGAGACACTAGTCGCCTGCATTGCACAGGTGGATTTTGGCCCATACATCCGCACACACTCCTCACATCCTGTATGGAGACACTAGTCGCCTGCATTGCTCAGGTGGATTTTGGCCCATTCTTCCACACACACTCCTCACATCCTGCATGGAGACACTAGTCGCCTGCATTGCTCAGGTGGATTTTGGCCCATACATCCGCACACACTCCTCACATCCTGTATGGAGACACTAGTCGCCTGCATTGTTCAGGTGGATTTTGGCCCTTTCTTCCGCACACACTCCTCACATCCTGTATGGAGACACTAGTCACCTGCATTGTTCACGTGGATTTTGGCCCATACATCCGCACACACACTCACATCCTGTATGGAGACACTAGTCACCTGCATTGCTCAGGTGGATTTTGGACCATTCTTCCGCACACACTCCTCACATCCTGTATGGAGACACTAGTCGCCTGCATTGCTCAGGAGGATTTTGGCCCATTCTTCTGCACACACTCCTCACATCCTGTATGGAGACACTAGTCGCCTGCATTGCTCAGGTGGATTTTGGCCCATTCTTACACACACACTCCTCACATCCTGCATGGAGACACTAGTCGCCTGCATTGCTCATGTGGATTTTGGCCCATACATCCGCACACACACTCACATCCTGTATGGAGACACTAGTCGCCTGCATTGCACAGGTGGATTTTGGCCCATTCTTCCACACACACTCCTCACATCCTGTATGGAGGCACTAGTCGCCTGCATTGCTCAGGTGGATTTTGGCCCATTCTTCCGCACACACACTCACATCCTGTATGGAGACACTAGTCGCCTGCATTGCTCAGGTGGATTTTGGCCCATTCTTCCGCACACACACTCACATCCTGTATAGAGACACTAGTCGCCTGCATTGCTCAGGTGGATTTTGGCCCATTCTTCCGCACACACACTCACATCCTGTATGGAGACACTAGTCGCCTGCATTGCTCAGGTGGATTTTGGCCCATTCTTCCGCACACACTCCTCACATCCTGTATGGAGACACTAGTCGCCTGCATTGCACAGGTGGATTTTGTCCCATTCTTCCACACACACTCCTCACATCCTGCATGGAGACACTAGTCGCCTGCATTGCTCAGGTGGATTTTGGCCCATACATCCGCACACACACTCACATCCTGTATGGAGACACTAGTCGCCTGCATTGCTCAGGTGGATTTTGGCCCATTCTTCCCCCGCACACACTCCTCACATCCTGTATGGAGACACTAGTCGCCTGCATTGCTCAGGTAAATTTTGGCCTATTCTTCCACACACACTCCTCACATCCTGTATGGAGACACTAGTTGCCTGCATTGCTCAGGTGGATTTTGGCCCATTCTTCCACACACACTCCTCACATCCTGTATGGAGACACTAGTCCCTGCATTGCTCAGGTGGATTTTGGTCCATTCTTCCGCACACACTCCTCACATCCTGTATGGAGACACTAGTCGCCTGCATTGCTCAGGTGGATTTTGGCCCATTCTTCCGCACACACACACTCACATCCTGTATGGAGACACTAGTCGCCTGCATTGCTCAGGTGGATTTTGGCCCGTTCTTCCACACACACTCCTCACATCCTGTATGGAGACACTAGTCACCTGCATTGCTCAGGTGGATTTTGGCCCATTCTTCCGCACACACTCCTCACCTCCTGTATTGAGACACCAGTCACCTGCATTGCTCAGGTGGATTTTGGCCATTCTTCCGCACACACTCCTCACATCCTGTATGGAGACACTAGTCACCTGCATTGCTCAGGTGGATTTTGGCCCATTCTTCCGCACACACTCCACACTTCCTGTATGGAGACACTAGTCGCCTGCATTGCTCAGGTGGATTTTGGCCATTCTTCCGCACACACTCCTCACATCCTGTATGGAGACACTAGTCACCTGCATTGCTCAGGTGGATTTTGGCCCATTCTTCCGTACACACTCCTCACATCCTGTATGGAGACACTAATCGCCTGCATTGCTCAGGTGGATTTTGGCCCATTCTTCCGCACACACTCCTCACATCCTGTATGGAGACACTAGTCGCCTGCATTGCTCAGGTGGATTTTGGCCCATACATCCGCACACACACTCACATCCTGTATGGAGACACTAGTCACCTGCATTGCTCAGGTGGATTTTGGCACATTCTTCCGCACACACTCCTCACATCCTGTATGGAGACACTAGTCGCCTGCATTGCTCAGGTGAAATTTGGCCCATACATCCGCACAGACTCCTCACATCCTGTATGGAGACACTAGTCGTCTGCATTGCTCAGGTGGATTTTGGCCCATTCTTCCGCACACACTCCTCACATCCTGTATGGAGACACTAGTCCCTGCATTGCTCAGGTGGATTTTGGCCCATTCTTCTGCACACACTCCTCACATCCTGTATGGAGACACTAGTCGCCTGCATTGCTCAGGTGGATTTTGGCCCATTCTTCCACACACACACTCACATCCTGTATGGAGACACTAGTCACCTGCATTGCTCAGGTGGATTTTGGTCCATTCTTCCACACACACTCCTCACATCCTGTATGGAGACACTAGTCACCTGCATTGCTCAGGTGGATTTTGGCCCGTTCTTCCACACACACTCCTCACATCCTGTATGGAGACACTAGTCACCTGCATTGCTCAGGTGGATTTTGGCCCATTCTTCCACACACACTCTTCACATCCTGCATGGAGACACTAGTCGCCTGCATTGTTCAGGTGGATTTTGGCCCATACAGCTGCACACACTCCTCACATCCTGTATGGAGACACTAGTCCCTGCATTGCTCAGGTGGATTTTGGCCCATTCTTCCGCACACACTCACATCCTGTATGGAGACACTAGTCGCCTGCATTGCTCAGGTGGATTTTGGCCCATTCTTCCACACACACTCTTCACATCCTGCATGGAGACACTAGTCGCCTGCATTGCTCATGTGGATTTTGGCCCATACATCCGCACACACTCCTCACATCCTGTATGGAGACACTAGTCGCCTGCATTGTTCAGGTGGATTTTGGCCCATACATCCGCACACACACTCACATCCTGTATGGAGACACTAGTCGCCTGCATTGCTCAGGTGGATTTTGGCCCATTCCTCCACACACACTCCTCACATCCTGTATGGAGACACTAGTCGCCTGCATTGCTCAGGTGGATTTTGGCCCATTCCTCCACACACACTCACATCCTGTATGGAGACACTGGTCGCCTGCATTGCTCAGGTGGATTTTGGTCCATTCTTCCGCACACACTCCTCACATTCTGTATGGAGACACTAGTCGCCTGCATTGCTCAGGTGGATTTTGGCCCATTCTTCCACACACACACTCCTCACATCCTGTATGGAGACACTAGTCACCTGCATTGCTCAGGTGGATTTTGGCCCATTCTTCCACACACACTCCTCACATCCTGCATGGAGACACTAGTCGCCTGCATTGCTCAGGTGGATTTTGGCCCATACATCCGCACACACACTCACATCCTGTATGGAGACACTAGTCGCCTGCATTGCTCAGGTGAATTTTGGCCCATTCTTCCACACACACTCCTCACATCCTGTATGGAGACACTAGTCCCTGCATTGCACAGGTGGATTTTGGTCCATTCTTCCGCACACACTCCTCACCTCCTGTATGGAGACACTAGTCGCCTGCATTGCTCAGGTGGATTTTGGTCCATTCTTCTGCACACACTCCTCACATCCTGTATGGAGACACTAGTCGCCTGCATTGCACAGGTGGATTTTGGTCCATTCTTCCGCACACACTCCTCACCTCCTGTATGGAGACATTAGTCGCCTGCATTGCTCAGGTGAATTTTGGCCCATTGTTCCACACACACTCCTCACATCCTGTATGGAGACACTAGTCACCTGCATTGCTCAGGTGGATTTTGGCCTATTCTTCCGCACACACTCCTCACATCCTGTATGGAGACACTAGTCGCCTGCATTGCTCAGGTGAATTTTGGCCCATTCTTCCACACACACTCCTCACATCCTGTATGGAGACACTAGTCGCCTGCATTGCTCAGGTGGATTTTGGCCCATTCTTCTGCACACACTCCTCACATCCTGTATGGAGACACTAGTCGCCTGCATTGCTCAGGTGGATTTTGGCCCATTCCTCCGCACACACTCCTCACATCCTGTATGGAGACACTAGTCACCTGCATTGCTCAGGTGGATTTTGGCCTATTCTTCCGCACACACTCCTCACATCCTGTATGGAGACACTAGTCCCTGCATTGCTCAGGTGGATTTTGGCCCATACATCCGCACACACTCCTCACATCCTGTATGGAGACACTAGTCGCCTGCATTGCACAGGTGGATTTTGGTCCATTCTTCCGCACACACTCCTCACATCCTGTATGGAGACACTAGTCGCCTGCATTGCTCAGGTGGATTTTGGGCCATTCTTCCGCACACACTCCTCACATCCTGTATGGAGACACTAGTCGCCTGCATTGCTCAGGTGGATTTTGGCCCACTCTTCCGCACACACTCCTCACATCCTGTATGGAGACACTAGTCACCTGCATTGCTCAGGTGGATTTTGGCCTTTTCTTCCACACACACACTCCTCACATCCTGTATGGAGACACTAGTCCCTGCATTGCTCAGGTGGATTTTGGCCCATTCTTCCGCACACACTCCTCACATCCTGTATGGAGACACTAGTCGCCTGCATTGCTCAGGTGGATTTTGGACCATTCTTCCGCACACACTCCTCACATCCTGTATGGAGACACTAGTCGCCTGCATTGCTCAGGTGGATTTTGGGCCATTCTTCCGCACACACTCCTCACATCCTGTATGGAGACACTAGTCGCCTGCATTGCTCAGGTGGATTTTGGTCCATTCTTCCGCACACACTCCTCACATCCTGTATGGAGACACTAGTCGCCTGCATTGCTCAGGTGGATTTTGGTCCATTCTTCCGCACACACTCCTCACATCCTGTATGGAGACACTAGTCGCCTGCATTGCTCAGGTGGATTTTGGCCCATTCTTCCGCACACACTCCTCACATCCTGTATGGAGACACTAGTCGCCTGCATTGCTCAGGTGGATTTTGGCACATTCTTCCGCACACACACTCACATCCTGTATGGAGACACTAGTCGCCTGCATTGCACAGGTGGATTTTGGCCCATACATCCGCACACACACTCACATCCTGTATGGAGACACTAGTCGCCTGCATTGCTCAGGTGGATTTTGGCCCATACATCCGCACACATACACTCACATCCTGTATGGAGACACTAGTCGCCTGCATTGCTCAGGTGGATTTTGGCCCGTTCTTCCACACACACTCCTCACATCCTGCATGGAGACACTAGTCGCCTGCATTGCTCAGGTGGATTTTGGCCCATACATCCGCACACACACTCACATCCTGTATGGAGACACTAGTCGCCTGCATTGCACAGGTGGATTTTGGCCCATACATCCGCACACACTCCTCACATCCTGTATGGAGACACTAGTCGCCTGCATTGCACAGGTGGATTTTGGCCCATACATCCGCACACACACTCACATCCTGTATGGAGACACTAGTCGCCTGCATTGCTCAGGTGGATTTTGGCCCATTCTTCCGCACACACTCCTCACATCCTGTATGGAGACACTAGTCGCCTGCATTGCTCAGGTGGATTTTGGCCCATACATCCGCACACACACTCACATCCTGTATGGAGACACTTGTCACCTGCATTGCTCAGGTAGATTTTGGTCCATTCTTCCGCACACACTCCACACATCCTGTATGGAGACACTAGTCACCTGCATTGCTCAGGTGGATTTTGGCCCATTCTTCCGCACACACTCCTCACATCCTGTATGGAGACACTAGTCTCCTGCATTGCTCAGGTGGATTTTGGCCCATTCTTCTGCACACACTCCTCACATCCTGTATGGAGACACTAGTCGCCTGCATTGCTCAGGTGGATTTTGGTCCATTCTTCCGCACACACTCCTCACATCCTGTATGGAGACACTAGTCACCTGCATTGTTCAGGTGGATTTTGGCCCATTCTTCTGCACACACTCCTCACATCCTGCATGGAGACACTAGTCCCTGCATTGCTCAGGTGGATTTTGGCCCATACATCCGCACACACACTCACATCCTGTATGGAGACACTAGTCGCCTGCATTGCTCAGGTGGATTTTGGACCATTCTTCCACACACACTCCTCACATCCTGCATGGAGACACTAGTCGCCTGCATTGCTCAGGTGGATTTTGGCCCATACATCCGCACACACTCCTCACATCCTACATGGAGACACTAGTCGCCTGCATTGTTCAGGTGGATTTTGGCCCATACATCCGCAGACACACTCACATCCTGTATGGAGACACTAGTCGCCTGCATTGCTCAGGTGGATTTTGGCCCATTCTTCCACACACACTCCTCACATCCTGTATGGAGACACTAGTCGCCTGCATTGCTCATGTGGATTTTGGCCCATACATCCGCACACACACTCACATTCTGTATGGAGACACTAGTCGCCTGCATTGCACAGGTGGATTTTGGCCCATTCTTCCACACACACTCCTCACATCCTGCATGGAGACACTAGTCGCCTGCATTGCTCAGGTGGATTTTGGCCCATACATCCGCACACACACTCACATCCTGTATGGAGACACTAGTCGCCTGCATTGCTCAGGTGGATTTTGGCCCATACATCCGCACACACACTCACATCCTGTATGGAGACACTAGTCGCCTGCATTGCACAGGTGGATTTTGGCCCATACATCCGCACACACTCCTCACATCCTGTATGGAGACACTAGTCGCCTGCATTGCACAGGTGGATTTTGGCCCATACATCCGCACACACACTCACATCCTGTATGGAGACACTAGTCGCCTGCATTGCTCAGGTGGATTTTGGCCCATACATCCGCACACACTCCTCATATCCTGTATGGAGACACTGGTCACCTGCATTGCTCAGGTGGATTTTGGCCCATTCTTCCGCACACACACTCACATCCTGTATGGAGACACTAGTCGCCTGCATTGCTCAGGTGGATTTTGGCCCGTTCTTCCACACACACTCCTCACATCCTGCATGGAGACACTAGTCGCCTGCATTGCTCAGGTGGATTTTGGCCCATACATCCGCACACACACTCACATCCTGTATGGAGACACTAGTCGCCTGCATTGCACAGGTGGATTTTGGCCCATACATCCGCACACACTCCTCACATCCTGTATGGAGACACTAGTCGCCTGCATTGTTCAGGTGGATTTTGGCCCATACATCCGCACACACTCCTCACATCCTGTATGGAGACACTAGTCGCCTGCATTGCTCAGGTGGATTTTGGCCCATTCTTCTACACACACTCCTCACATTCTGCATGGAGACACTAGTCGCCTGCATTGCTCAGGTGGATTTTGGCCCATACATCCGCACACACTCCTCACATCCTGTATGGAGACACTAGTCGCCTGCATTTTTCAGGTGGATTTTGGCCCATACATCCGCACACACTCTCACATCCTGTATGGAGACACTAGTCGCCTGCATTGCTCAGGTCGATTTTGGCCCATTCTTCCACACACACACTCACATCCTGTATGGAGACACTAGTCGCCTGCATTGCTCAGCTGGATTTTGGCCCATTCTTCCGCACACACTCCTCACATCCTGCATGGAGACACTAGTCGCCTGCATTGCTCAGGTGGATTTTGGCCCATTCTTCCGCACACACTCCTCACATCCTGCATGGAGACACTAGTCGCCTGCATTGCTCATGTGGATTTTGGCCCATACATCCGCACACACACTCACATCCTGTATGGAGACACTAGTCGCCTGCATTGCTCAGGTGGATTTTGGCCCATACATCCGCACACACTCCTCACATCCTGTATGGAGACACTAGTCGCCTGCATTGTTCAGGTGGATTTTGGCCCATACATCCGCACACACTCATCACATCCTGTATGGAGACACTAGTCGCCTGCATTGCTCAGGTGGATTTTGGCCCATTCTTCCACACACACTCCTCACATCCTGCATGGAGACACTAGTCGCCTGCATTGCTCAGGTGGATTTTGGCCCATACATCCGCACACACTCCTCACATCCTGTATGGAGACACTAGTCGCCTGCATTGTTCAGGTGGATTTTGGCCCATACATCCGCACACACACTCACATCCTGTATGGAGACACTAGTCGCCTGCATTGCTCAGGTGGATTTTGGCCCATTCTTCCACACACACTCCTCACATCCTGCATGGAGACACTAGTCGCCTGCATTGCTCATGTGGATTTTGGCCCATACATCCGCACACACTCCTCACATCCTGTATGGAGACACTAGTCGCCTGCATTGCTCAGGTGGATTTTGGCCCATACATCCGCACACACACTCACATCCTGTATGGAGACACTAGTCGCCTGCATTGCACAGGTGGATTTTGGCCCATTCTTCCACACACACTCCTCACATCCTGCATGGAGACACTAGTCGCCTGCATTGCTCAGGTGGATTTTGGCCCATACATCCGCACACACACTCACATCCTGTCTGGAGACACTAGTCGCCTGCATTGCACAGGTGGATTTTGGCCCATTCTTCCACACACACTCCTCACATCCTGTATGGAGACACTAGTCGCCTGCATTGCTCAGGTGGATTTTGGCCCATTCTTCCACACACACTCCTCACATCCTGCATGGAGACACTAGTCGCCTGCATTGCACAGGTGGATTTTGGCCCATACATCCGCACACACACTCACATCCTGTATGGAGACACTAGTCGCCTGCATTGCACAGGTGGATTTTGGCCCATTCTTCCACACACACTCCTCACATCCTGCATGGAGACACTAGTCGCCTGCATTGCTCAGGTGGATTTTGGCCCATACATCCGCACACACACTCACATCCTGTCTGGAGACACTAGTCGCCTGCATTGCACAGGTGGATTTTGGCCCATTCTTCCGCACACACTCCTCACATCCTGTATGGAGACACTAGTCGCCTGCATTGCTCAGGTGGATTTTGGCCCATTCTTCCACACACACTCCTCACATCCTGTATGGAGACACTAGTCGCCTGCATTGCTCAGGTGGATTTTGGCCCATACATCCGCACACACTCCTCACATCCTGTATGGAGACACTAGTCACCTGCATTGCTCAGGTGGATTTTGGCCCATTCTTCCACACACACTCCTCACATCCTGTATGGAGACACTAGTCGCCTGCATTGCTCAGGTGGATTTTGGCCCATACATCCGCACACACTCCTCACATCCTGTATGGAGACACTAGTCGCCTGCATTGCTCAGGTGGATTTTGGCCCATTCTTCCACACACACTCCTCACATCCTGTATGGAGACACTAGTCGCCTGCATTGCTCAGGTGGATTTTGTCCCATTCTTCCACACACACTCCTCACATCCTGTATGGAGACACTAGTCACCTGCATTGCTCAGGTGGATTTTGGCCCATTCTTCCACACACACTCCTCACATCCTGTATGGAGACACTAGTCGCCTGCATTGCTCAGGTGGATTTTGGCCCATTCTTCCACACACACTCCTCACATCCTGTATGGAGACACTAGTCGCCTGCATTGCTCAGGTGGATTTTGGCCCATTCTTCCACACACACTCCTCACATCCTGTATGGAGACACTAGTCGCCTGCATTGCTCAGGTGGATTTTGGTCCATTCTTCCGCACACACTCCTCACATCCTGTATGGAGACACTAGTCGCCTGCATTGCTCAGGTGGATTTTGGCCCATACATCCGCACACACACTCACATCCTGTATGGAGACACTAGTCGCCTGCATTGCACAGGTGGATTTTGGCCCATACATCCGCACACACGCCTCACATCCTGTATGGAGACACTAGTCGCCTGCATTAATCAGGTGGATTTTGGCCCATACATCCGCACACACACTCCCATCCTTTATGGAGACACTAGTCGCCTGCATTGCTCAGGTGGATTTTGGCCCATTCTTCCACACACACTCCTCACATCCTGCATGGAGACACTAGTCGCCTGCATTGCTCAGGTGGATTTTGGCCCATACATCCGCACACACTCCTCACATCCTGTATGGAGACACTAGTCGCCTGCATTGTTCAGGTGGATTTTGGCCCATACATCCGCACACACACTCACATCCTGTATGGAGACACTAGTCGCCTGCATTGCTCAGGTGGATTTTGGCCCATTCTTCCACACACACTCCTCACATCCTGCATGGAGACACTAGTCACCTGCATTGCTCATGTGGATTTTGGCCCATACATCCGCGCACACTCCTCACATCCTGTATGGAGACACTAGTCGCCTGCATTGCTCAGGTGGATTTTGGCCCATTCTTCCGCGCACACTCCTCACATCCTGTATGGAGACACTAGTCACCTGCATTGTTCAGGAGGATTTTGGCCCATTCTTCCGCACACACACTCACATCCTGTATGGAGACACTAGTCGCCTGCATTGCTCAGGTGGATTTTGGCCCATTCCTCCGCACACACTCCTCACATCCTGTATGGAGACACTAGTCGCCTGCATTGCTCAGGTGGATTTTGGCCCATTCCTCCGCACACACTCCTCACATTCTGTATGGAGACACTAGTCGCCTGCATTGCTCAGGTGGATTTTGTCCCATTCTTCCACACACACTCCTCACATCCTGTATGGAGACACTAGTCACCTGCATTGCTCAGGTGGATTATGGCCCATTCTTCCGCACACACTCCTCACATCCTGTATGGAGACACTAGTCGCCTGCATTGCACAGGTGGATTTTGGCCCATTCTTCCGCACACACTCCTCACATCCTGTATGGAGACACTAGTCCCTGCATTGCTCAGGTGGATTTTGGCCCATTCTTCTGCACACACTCCTCACATCCTGTATGGAGACACTAGTCCCTGCATTGCTCAGGTGGATTTTGGCCCATTCTTCCGCACACACTCCTCACATCCTGTATGGAGACACTAGTCCCTGCATTGCTCAGGTGGATTTTGGCCCATTCTTCCGCACACACTCCTCACATCCTGTATGGAGACACTAGTCCCTGCATTGCTCAGGTGTATTTTGGCCCATTCTTCCGCACACACTCCTCACATCCTGTATGGAGACACTAGTCGCCTGCATTGCACAGGTGGATTTTGGCCCATTCTTCCGCACACACTCCTCACATCCTGTATGGAGACACTAGTCCCTGCATTGCTCAGGTGGATTTTGGCCCATTCTTCTGCACACACTCCTCACATCCTGTATGGAGACACTAGTCCCTGCATTGCTCAGGTGGATTTTGGCCCATTCTTCCGCACACACTCCTCACATCCTGTATGGAGACACTAGACCCTGCATTGCTCAGGTGGATTTTGGCCCATTCTTCCGCACACACACTCCTCACATCCTGTATGGAGACACTAGTCGCCTGCATTGCTCAGGTGGATTTTGGCCCATTCTTCCGCACACACTCCTCACATCCTGTATGGAGACACTAGTCCCTGCATTGCTCAGGTGGATTTTGGCCCATTCTTCCGCACACACACTCCTCACATCCTGTATGGAGACACTAGTCACCTGCATTGCACAGGTGGATTTTGGTCCATTCTTCTGCCCACACTCCTCACATCCTGTATGGAGACACTAGTCCCTGCATTGCTCAGGTGGATTTTGGCCCATTCTTCCGCACACACTCCTCACATCCTGTATGGAGACACTGGTCACCTGCATTGCTCAGGTGGATTTTGGCCCATTCTTCTGCACACACTCCTCACATCCTGTATGGAGATACTAGTCGCCTGCATTGCTCAGGTGGATTTTGGCCCATTCTTCTGCACACACTCCTCACATCCTGTATGGAGACACTAGTCCCTGCATTGCTCAGGTGGATTTTGGCCCATTCTTCCGCACACACAGTCCTCACATCCTGTATGGAGACACTAGTCGCCTGCATTGCTCAGGTGGATTTTGGCCCATTCTTCCGCACACACTCCTCACATCCTGTATGGAGACACTGGTCACCTGCATTGCTCAGGTGGATTTTGGCCCATTCTTCTACACACACTCCTCACATCCTGTATGGAGACACTAGTCGCCTGCATTGCTCAGGTGGATTTTGGACCATTCTTCCGCACACACTCCTCACATCCTGTATGGAGACACTGGTCACCTGCATTGCTCAGGTGGATTTTGGCCCATTCTTCTTCACACACTCCTCACATCCTGTATGGAGACACTAGTCGCCTGCATTGCTCAGGTGGATTTTGGACCATTCTTTCGCACACACTCCTCACATCCTGTATGGAGACACTAGTCGCCTGCATTGCTCAGGTGGATTTTGGCCCATTCTTCTGCACACACTCCTCACATCCTGTATGGAGACACTGGTCACCTGCATTGCTCAGGTGGATTTTGGCCCATTCTTCCGCACACACTCCTCACATCCTGTATGGAGACACTGGTCACCTGCATTGCTCAGGTGGATTTTGTCCCATTCTTCCGCACACACTCCTCACATCCTGTATGGAGACACTAGTCACCTGCATTGTTCAGGAGGATTTTGGCCCATTCTTCCGCACACACACTCACATCCTGTATGGAGACACTAGTCGCCTGCATTGCTCAGGTGGATTTTGGCCCATTCCTCCGCACACACTCCTCACATCCTGTATGGAGACACTGGTCATCTGCATTGCTCAGGTGGATTTTGTCCCATTCTTCCACACACACTCCTCACATCCTGTATGGACACACTAGTCACCTGCATTGCTCAGGTGGATTATGGCCCATTCTTCCGCACACACACTCCTCACATCCTGTATGGAGACACTAGTCACCTGCATTGCTCAGGTGGATTTTTGCCCATTCTTCCGCACACACTCCTCACATCCTGTATGGAGACACTAGTCGCCTGCATTGCACAGGTGGATTTTGGCCCATTCTTCCGCACACACTCCTCACATCCTGTATGGAGACACTAGTCCCTGCATTGCTCAGGTGGATTTTGGCCCATACATCCGCACACACTCCTCACATCCTGTATGGAGACACTAGTCGCCTGCATTGCTCAGGTGGATTTGGTCCATTCTTCTGCACACACTCCTCACATCATGTATGGAGACACTAGTCACCTGCATTGCTCAGGTGGATTTTGGCCCATTCTTCCGCACACACTCCTCACATCCTGTATGGAGACACTAGTCCCTGCATTGCTCAGGTGGATTTTGGCCCATACATCCGCACACACTCCTCACATCCTGTATGGAGACACTAGTCGCCTGCATTGCTCAGGTGGATTTTGGTCCATTCTTCTGCACACACTCCTCACATCATGTATGGAGACACTAGTCCCTGCATTGCTCAGGTGGATTTTGGTCCATTCTTCTGCACACACTCCTCACATCCTGTATGGAGACACTAGTCCCTGCATTGCTCAGGTGGATTTTGGCCCATTCTTCTGCACACACTCCTCACATCCTGTATGGAGACACTAGTCCCTGCATTGCTCAGGTGGATTTTGGCCCATTCCTCCGCACACACACTCCTCACATCCTGTATGGAGACACTAGTCACCTGCATTGCACAGGTGGATTTTGGTCCATTCTTCTGCCCACACTCCTCACATCCTGTATGGAGACACTAGTCCCTGCATTGCTCAGGTGGATTTTGGCCCATTCTTCCGCACACACTCCTCACATCCTGTATGGAGACACTAGTCCCTGCATTGCTCAGGTGGATTTTGGCCCATTCTTCCGCACACACACTCCTCACATCCTGTATGGAGACACTAGTCGCCTGCATTGCTCAGGTGGATTTTGGCCCATACATCCGCACACACACTCACATCCTGTATGGAGACACTAGTCGCCTGCATTGCTCAGGTGAATTTTGCCCCATTCTTCCACACACACTCCTCACATCCTGTATGGAGACACTGGTCACCTGCATTGCTCAGGTGGATTTTGGCCCATTCTTCTGCACACACTCCTCACATCCTGTATGGAGACACTAGTCCCTGCATTGCTCAGGTGGATTTTGGCCCATTCCTCCGCACACACACTCCTCACATCCTGTATGGAGACACTAGTCACCTGCATTGCACAGGTGGATTTTGGTCCATTCTTCTGCCCACACTCCTCACATCCTGTATGGAGACACTAGTCCCTGCATTGCTCAGGTGGATTTTGGCCCATTCTTCCGCACACACTCCTCACATCCTGTATGGAGACACTAGTCCCTGCATTGCTCAGGTGGATTTTGGCCCATTCTTCCGCACACACACTCCTCACATCCTGTATGGAGACACTAGTCGCCTGCATTGCTCAGGTGGATTTTGGCCCATACATCCGCACACACACTCACATCCTGTATGGAGACACTAGTCGCCTGCATTGCTCAGGTGAATTTTGCCCCATTCTTCCACACACACTCCTCACATCCTGTATGGAGACACTAGTCCCTGCATTGCTCAGGTGGATTTTGGCCCATTCTTCTGCACACACTCACATCCTGTATGGAGACACTAGTCGCCTGCATTGCTCAGGTGAATTTTGCCCCATTCTTCCACACACACTCCTCACATCCTGTATGGAGACACTGGTCACCTGCATTGCTCAGGTGGATTATGGCCCATTCTTCCGCACACACACTCCTCACATCCTGTATGGAGACACTAGTCCCCTGCATTGCTCAGGTGGATTTTTGCCCATTCTTCCGCACACACTCCTCACATCCTGTATGGAGACACTAGTCGCCTGCATTGCACAGGTGGATTTTGGCCCATTCTTCCGCACACACTCCTCACATCCTGTATGGAGACACTAGTCCCTGCATTGCTCAGGTGGATTTTGGCCCATACATCCGCACACACTCCTCACATCCTGTATGGAGACACTAGTCGCCTGCATTGCTCAGGTGGATTTGGTCCATTCTTCTGCACACACTCCTCACATCATGTATGGAGACACTAGTCACCTGCATTGCTCAGGTGGATTTTGGCCCATTCTTCCGCACACACTCCTCACATCCTGTATGGAGACACTAGTCCCTGCATTGCTCAGGTGGATTTTGGCCCATACATCCGCACACACTCCTCACATCCTGTATGGAGACACTAGTCGCCTGCATTGCTCAGGTGGATTTGGTCCATTCTTCTGCACACACTCCTCACATCCTGTATGGAGACACTAGTCGCCTGCATTGCTCAGGTGGATTTTGGCCCATTCTTCTGCACACACTCCTCACATCCTGTATGGAGACACTAGTCGCCTGCATTGCTCAGGTGGATTTTAGTCCATTCTTCTGCACACACTCCTCACATCATGTATGGAGACACTAGTCCCTGCATTGCTCAGGTGGATTTTGGTCCATTCTTCTGCACACACTCCTCACATCCTGTATGTTGACACTAGTCCCTGCATTGCTCAGGTGGATTTTGGCCCATTCTTCTGCACACACTCCTCACATCCTGTATGGAGGCACTAGTCACCTGCATTGCTCAGGTGGATTTTGGCCCATTCCTCCGCACACACACTCCTCACATCCTGTATGGAGACACTAGTCACCTGCATTGCACAGGTGGATTTTGGTCCATTCTTCTGCCCACACTCCTCACATCCTGTATGGAGACACTAGTCCCTGCATTGCTCAGGTGGATTTTGGCCCATTCCTCCGCACACACACTCCTCACATCCTGTATGGAGACACTAGTCACCTGCATTGCACAGGTGGATTTTGGTCCATTCTTCTGCCCACACTCCTCACATCCTGTATGGAGACACTAGTCCCTGCATTGCTCAGGTGGATTTTGGCCCATTCTTCCGCACACACACTCCTCACATCCTGTATGGAGACACTAGTCGCCTGCATTGTTCAGGTGGATTTTGGCCCATACAGCTGCACACACACTCACATCCTGTATGGAGACACTAGTCGCCTGCATTGCTCAGGTGGATTTTGGCCCATACATCCGCACACTCACTCACATCCTGTATGGAGACACTAGTCGCCTGCATTGCTCAGGTGAATTTTGCCCCATTCTTCCACACACACTCCTCACATCCTGTATGGAGACACTGGTCACCTGCATTGCTCAGGTGGATTTTGGCCCATTCTTCTGCACACACTCCTCACATCCTGTATGGAGACACTAGTCACCTGCATTGCACAGGTGGATTTTGCCCCATTCTTCCACACACACTCCTCACATCCTGTATGGAGACACTGGTCACCTGCATTGCACAGGTGGATTTTGGCCCATTCTTCTGCACACACTCCTCACATCCTGTATGGAGACACTAGTCACCTGCATTGCACAGGTGGATTTTGCCCCATTCTTCCACACACACTCCTCACATCCTGTATGGAGACACTGGTCACCTGCATTGCTCAGGTGGATTTTGGCCCATTCTTCTGCACACACTCCTCACATCCTGTATGGAGATACTAGTCACCTGCATTGCACAGGTGGATTTTGGCCCATTCTTCTGCACACACTCCTCACATCCTGTATGGAGACACTAGTCCCTGCATTGCTCAGGTGGATTTTGGCCCATTCTTCTGCACACACTCACATCCTGTATGGAGACACTAGTCGCCTGCATTGCTCAGGTGGATTTTGGCCCATTCTTCTGCACACACTCCTCACATCCTGTATGGAGATACTAGTCACCTGCATTGCACAGGTGGATTTTGGCCCATTCTTCTGCACACACTCCTCACATCCTGTATGGAGACACTAGTCCCTGCATTGCTCAGGTGGATTTTGGCCCATTCTTCTGCACACACTCACATCCTGTATGGAGACACTAGTCGCCTGCATTGCTCAGGTGGATTTTGGCCCATTCTTCTGCACACACTCCTCACATCCTGTATGGAGACACTAGTCCCTGCATTGCTCAGGTGGATTTTGGCCCATTCTTCCGCACACACTCCTCACATCCTGTATGGAGACACTAGTCGCCTGCATTGCTCAGGTGGATTTTGGCCCATTCTTCCGCACACACTCCTCACATCCTGTATGGAGACACTAGTCACCTGCATTGCTCAGGTGGATTTTGGCCCATTCTTCCGCACACACTCCTCACATCCTGTATGGAGACACTAGTCCCTGCATTGCTCAGGTGGATTTTGGCCCATACATCCGCGCACACTCCTCACATCCTGTATGGAGACACTAGTCGCCTGCATTGCTCAGGTGGATTTTGGCCCATTCTTCCGCGCACACTCCTCACATCCTGTATGGAGACACTAGTCACCTGCATTGTTCAGGAGGATTTTGGCCCATTCTTCCGCACACACACTCACATCCTGTATGGAGACACTAGTCGCCTGCATTGCTCAGGTGGATTTTGGCCCATTCCTCCGCACACACTCCTCACATCCTGTATGGAGACACTAGTCGCCTGCATTGCTCAGGTGGATTTTGGCCCATTCCTCCGCACACACTCCTCACATTCTGTATGGAGACACTAGTCGCCTGCATTGCTCAGGTGGATTTTGTCCCATTCTTCCACACACACTCCTCACATCCTGTATGGAGACACTAGTCACCTGCATTGCTCAGGTGGATTATGGCCCATTCTTCCGCACACACTCCTCACATCCTGTATGGAGACACTAGTCGCCTGCATTGCACAGGTGGATTTTGGCCCATTCTTCCGCACACACTCCTCACATCCTGTATGGAGACACTAGTCCCTGCATTGCTCAGGTGGATTTTGGCCCATTCTTCTGCACACACTCCTCACATCCTGTATGGAGACACTAGTCCCTGCATTGCTCAGGTGGATTTTGGCCCATTCTTCCGCACACACTCCTCACATCCTGTATGGAGACACTAGTCCCTGCATTGCTCAGGTGGATTTTGGCCCATTCTTCCGCACACACTCCTCACATCCTGTATGGAGACACTAGTCCCTGCATTGCTCAGGTGGATTTTGGCCCATTCTTCCGCACACACTCCTCACATCCTGTATGGAGACACTAGTCGCCTGCATTGCACAGGTGGATTTTGGCCCATTCTTCCGCACACACTCCTCACATCCTGTATGGAGACACTAGTCCCTGCATTGCTCAGGTGGATTTTGGCCCTTTCTTCTGCACACACTCCTCACATCCTGTATGGAGACACTAGTCCCTGCATTGCTCAGGTGGATTTTGGCCCATTCTTCCGCACACACTCCTCACATCCTGTATGGAGACACTAGACCCTGCATTGCTCAGGTGGATTTTGGCCCATTCTTCCGCACACACACTCCTCACATCCTGTATGGAGACACTAGTCGCCTGCATTGCTCAGGTGGATTTTGGCCCATTCTTCTGCACACACTCCTCACATCCTGTATGGAGACACTAGTCCCTGCATTGCTCAGGTGGATTTTGGCCCATTCTTCCGCACACACACTCCTCACATCCTATATGGAGACACTAGTCACCTGCATTGCACAGGTGGATTTTGGTCCATTCTTCTGCCCACACTCCTCACATCCTGTATGGAGACACTAGTCCCTGCATTGCTCAGGTGGATTTTGGCCCATTCTTCCGCACACACTCCTCACATCCTGTATGGAGATACTAGTCGCCTGCATTGCTCAGGTGGATTTTGGCCCATTCTTCTGCACACACTCCTCACATCCTGTATGGAGACACTAGTCCCTGCATTGCTCAGGTGGATTTTGGCCCATTCTTCCGCACACACAGTCCTCACATCCTGTATGGAGACACTAGTCGCCTGCATTGCTCAGGTGGATTTTGGCCCATTCTTCCGCACACACTCCTCACATCCTGTATGGAGACACTGGTCACCTGCATTGCTCAGGTGGATTTTGGCCCATTCTTCCACACACACTCCTCACATCCTGTATGGAGACACTAGTCGCCTGCATTGCTCAGGTGGATTTTGGACCATTCTTCCGCACACACTCCTCACATCCTGTATGGAGACACTGGTCACCTGCATTGCTCAGGTGGATTTTGGCCCATTCTTCTTCACACACTCCTCACATCCTGTATGGAGACACTAGTCGCCTGCATTGCTCAGGTGGATTTTGGACCATTCTTTCGCACACACTCCTCACATCCTGTATGGAGACACTAGTCACCTGCATTGCTCAGGTGGATTTTGGCCCATTCTTCTGCACACACTCCTCACATCCTGTATGGAGACACTAGTCGCCTGCATTGCTCAGGTGGATTTTGGCCCATTCTTCTGCACACACTCCTCACATCCTGTATGGAGACACTGGTCACCTGCATTGCTCAGGTGGATTTTGGCCCATTCTTCCGCACACACTCCTCACATCCTGTATGGAGACACTGGTCACCTGCATTGCTCAGGTGGATTTTGTCCCATTCTTCCGCACACACTCCTCACATCCTGTATGGAGACACTAGTCACCTGCATTGTTCAGGAGGATTTTGGCCCATTCTTCCGCACACACACTCACATCCTGTATGGAGACACTAGTCGCCTGCATTGCTCAGGTGGATTTTGGCCCATTCCTCCGCACACACTCCTCACATCCTGTATGGAGACACTGGTCATCTGCATTGCTCAGGTGGATTTTGTCCCATTCTTCCACACACACTCCTCACATCCTGTATGGAGACACTAGTCACCTGCATTGCTCAGGTGGATTATGGCCCATTCTTCCGCACACACACTCCTCACATCCTGTATGGAGACACTAGTCCCCTGCATTGCTCAGGTGGATTTTTGCCCATTCTTCCGCACACACTCCTCACATCCTGTATGGAGACACTAGTCGCCTGCATTGCACAGGTGGATTTTGGCCCATTCTTCCGCACACACTCCTCACATCCTGTATGGAGACACTAGTCCCTGCATTGCTCAGGTGGATTTTGGCCCATACATCCGCACACACTCCTCACATCCTGTATGGAGACACTAGTCGCCTGCATTGCTCAGGTGGATTTGGTCCATTCTTCTGCACACACTCCTCACATCATGTATGGAGACACTAGTCACCTGCATTGCTCAGGTGGATTTTGGCCCATTCTTCCGCACACACTCCTCACATCCTGTATGGAGACACTAGTCCCTGCATTGCTCAGGTGGATTTTGGCCCATACATCTGCACACACTCCTCACATCCTGTATGGAGACACTAGTCGCCTGCATTGCTCAGGTGGATTTTGGTCCATTCTTCTGCACACACTCCTCACATCATGTATGGAGACACTAGTCCCTGCATTGCTCAGGTGGATTTTGGTCCATTCTTCTGCACACACTCCTCACATCCTGTATGGAGACACTAGTCCCTGCATTGCTCAGGTGGATTTTGGCCCATTCTTCTGCACACACTCCTCACATCCTGTATGGAGACACTAGTCCCTGCATTGCTCAGGTGGATTTTGGCCCATTCCTCCGCACACACACTCCTCACATCCTGTATGGAGACACTAGTCACCTGCATTGCACAGGTGGATTTTGGTCCATTCTTCTGCCCACACTCCTCACATCCTGTATGGAGACACTAGTCGCCTGCATTGCTCAGGTGGATTTTGGCCCATTCTTCCGCACACACACTCCTCACATCCTGTATGGAGACACTAGTCCCTGCATTGCTCAGGTGGATTTTGGCCCATTCTTCCGCACACACACTCCTCACATCCTGTATGGAGACACTAGTCGCCTGCATTGCTCAGGTGGATTTTGGCCCATACATCCGCACACACACTCACATCCTGTATGGAGACACTAGTCGCCTGCATTGCTCAGGTGAATTTTGCCCCATTCTTCCACACACACTCCTCACATCCTGTATGGAGACACTGGTCACCTGCATTGCTCAGGTGGATTTTGGCCCATTCTTCTGCACACACTCCTCACATCCTGTATGGAGACACTAGTCCCTGCATTGCTCAGGTGGATTTTGGCCCATTCTTCTGCACACACTCACATCCTGTATGGAGACACTAGTCCCTGCATTGCTCAGGTGGATTTTGGCCCATTCTTCTGCACACACTCACATCCTGTATGGAGACACTAGTCGCCTGCATTGCTCAGGTGAATTTTGCCCCATTCTTCCACACACACTCCTCACATCCTGTATGGAGACACTGGTCACCTGCATTGCTCAGGTGGATTATGGCCCATTCTTCCGCACACACACTCCTCACATCCTGTATGGAGACACTAGTCCTCTGCATTGCTCAGGTGGATTTTTGCCCATTCTTCCGCACACACTCCTCACATCCTGTATGGAGACACTAGTCGCCTGCATTGCACATGTGGATTTTGGCCCATTCTTCCGCACACACTCCTCACATCCTGTATGGAGACACTAGTCCCTGCATTGCTCAGGTGGATTTTGGCCCATACATCCGCACACACTCCTCACATCCTGTATGGAGACACTAGTCGCCTGCATTGCTCAGGTGGATTTGGTCCATTCTTCTGCACACACTCCTCACATCATGTATGGAGACACTAGTCACCTGCATTGCTCAGGTGGATTTTGGCCCATTCTTCCGCACACACTCCTCACATCCTGTATGGAGACACTAGTCCCTGCATTGCTCAGGTGGACTTTGGCCCATACATCCGCACACACTCCTCACATCCTGTATGGAGACACTAGTCGCCTGCATTGCTCAGGTGGATTTGGTCCATTCTTCTGCACACACTCCTCACATCCTGTATGGAGACACTAGTCGCCTGCATTGCTCAGGTGGATTTTGGCCCATTCTTCTGCACACACTCCTCACATCCTGTATGGAGACACTAGTCGCCTGCATTGCTCAGGTGGATTTTAGTCCATTCTTCTGCACACACTCCTCACATCATGTATGGAGACACTAGTCCCTGCATTGCTCAGGTGGATTTTGGTCCATTCTTCTGCACACACTCCTCACATCCTGTATGGAGACACTAGTCCCTGCATTGCTCAGGTGGATTTTGGCCCATTCTTCTGCACACACTCCTCACATCCTGTATGGAGACACTAGTCCCTGCATTGCTCAGGTGGATTTTGGCCCATTCCTCCGCACACACACTCCTCACATCCTGTATGGAGACACTAGTCACCTGCATTGCACAGGTGGATTTTGGTCCATTCTTCTGCCCACACTCCTCACATCCTGTATGGAGACACTAGTCCCTGCATTGCTCAGGTGGATTTTGGCCCATTCTTCCGCACACACACTCCTCACATCCTGTATGGAGACACTAGTCGCCTGCATTGCTCAGGTGGATTTTGGCCCATACATCCGCACACACACTCACATCCTGTATGGAGACACTAGTCGCCTGCATTGCTCAGGTGAATTTTGCCCCATTCTTCCACACACACTCCTCACATCCTGTATGGAGACACTGGTCACCTGCATTGCTCAGGTGGATTTTGGCCCATTCTTCTGCACACACTCCTCACATCCTGTATGGAGACACTAGTCACCTGCATTGCACAGGTGGATTTTGCCCCATTCTTCCACACACACTCCTCACATCCTGTATGGAGACACTGGTCACCTGCATTGCTCAGGTGGATTTTGGCCCATTCTTCTGCACACACTCCTCACATCCTGTATGGAGACACTAGTCACCTGCATTGCACAGGTGGATTTTGCCCCATTCTTCCACACACACTCCTCACATCCTGTATGGAGACACTGGTCACCTGCATTGCTCAGGTGGATTTTGGCCCATTCTTCTGCACACACTCCTCACATCCTGTATGGAGATACTAGTCACCTGCATTGCACAGGTGGATTTTGGCCCATTCTTCTGCACACACTCCTCACATCCTGTATGGAGACACTAGTCCCTGCATTGCTCAGGTGGATTTTGGCCCATTCTTCTGCACACACTCACATCCTGTATGGAGACACTAGTCGCCTGCATTGCTCAGGTGGATTTTGGCCCATTCTTCTGCACACACTCCTCACATCCTGTATGGAGATACTAGTCACCTGCATTGCACAGGTGGATTTTGGCCCATTCTTCTGCACACACTCCTCACATCCTGTATGGAGACACTAGTCCCTGCATTGCTCAGGTGGATTTTGGCCCATTCTTCTGCACACACTCACATCCTGTATGGAGACACTAGTCGCCTGCATTGCTCAGGTGGATTTTGGCCCATTCTTCTGCACACACTCCTCACATCCTGTATGGAGACACTAGTCCCTGCATTGCTCAGGTGGATTTTGGCCCATTCTTCCGCACACACTCCTCACATCCTGTATGGAGACACTAGTCGCCTGCATTGCTCAGGTGGATTTTGGCCCATTCTTCCGCACACACTCCTCACATCCTGTATGGAGACACTAGTCACCTGCATTGCTCAGGTGGATTTTGGCCCATTCTTCCGCACACACTCCTCACATCCTGTATGGAGACACTAGTCCCTGCATTGATCAGGTGGATTTTGGCCCATTCTTCCGCACACACTCCTCACATCCTGTATGGAGACACTAGTCGCCTGCATTGCTCAGGCGGATTTTGGCCCATTCTTCCACACACACTCCTCACATCCTGTATGGAGACACTAGTCGCCTCCATTGCTCAGGTGGATTTTGGCCCATTCTTCCACACACACTCCTCACATCCTGTATGGAGACACTAGTCGCCTGCATTGCTCAGGTGGATTTTGGCCCATTCTTCCACACACACTCCTCACATCCTGTATGGAGACACTAGTCGCCTGCATTGCTCAGGTGGATTTTGGACCATTCTTCCGCACACACTCCTCACATCCTGTATGGAGACACTAGTCCCTGCATTGCTCAGGTGGATTTTGGCCCATTCTTCCGCACACACTCCTCACATCCTGTATGGAGACACTAGTCACCTGCATTGCTCAGGTGGATTTTGGCACATTCTTCTGCACACACTCCTCACATCCTGTATGGAGACACTAGTCACCTGCATTGCTCAGGTGGATTTTGGCCCATTCTTCCGCACACACTCCTCACATCCTGTATGGAGACACTAGTCACCTGCATTGCTCAGGTGGATTTTGGTCCATTCTTCCGCACACACTCCTCACATCCTGTATGGAGACACTAGTCTCCTGCATTGCTCAGGTGGATATTAGCCCATTCTTCCGCACAAACTCCTCACATCCTGTATGGAGACACTAGTCACCTGCATTGCTCAGGTGGATTTTGGCCCATTCTTCCGCACACACTCCTCACATCCTGTATGGAGACACTAGTCGCCTGCATTGCTCAGGTGGATTTTGGTCCATTCTTCCGCACACACTCCTCACATCCTGTATGGAGACACTGGTCACCTGCATTGCTCAGGTGGATTTTGGCCCATTCTTCCGCACACACTCCTCACAACCTGTATGGAGACACTGGTCACCTGCATTGCCCAGGTGGATTTTGGCCCATTCTTCCGCACACACTCCTTCTATCCTGTATGGAGACAGTCTCCTGCATTGCTCAGGTGGATTTTGGCCCATTCTTCCGCACACACTCCTCACATCCTGTATGGAGACACTGGTCACCTGCATTGCTCAAGTGGATTTTGGCCCATTCTTCTGCACACACTCCTCACATCCTGTATGGAGACACTAGTCACCTGCATTGCTCAGGTGGATTTTGGGCCATTCTTCCGCACACACTCCTCACATCCTGTATGGAGACACTAGTCACCTGCATTGCTCAGGTGGATTTTGGGCCATTCTTCCGCACACACTCCTCACATCCTGTATGGAGACACTAGTCGCCTGCATTGCTCAGGTGGATTTTGGCCCATTCTTCCGCACACACTCCTCACATCCTGTATGGAGACACTAGTCCCTGCATTGCTCAGGTGGATTTTGGCCCATTCTTCTGCACACACTCACATCCTGTATGGAGACACTAGTCGCCTGCATTGCTCAGGTGAATTTTGGCCCATTCTTCCGCACACACTCCTCACATCCTGTATGGAGACACTAGTCACCTGCATTGCTCAGGTGGATTTTGGCCCATTCTTCCACACACACTCCTCACATCCTGTATGGAGACACTAGTCACCTGCATTGCTCAGGTGGATTATGGCCCATTCTTCTGCACACACTCCTCACATCCTGTATGGAGACACTAGTCCCTGCATTGCTCAGGTGGATTTTGGCCCATTCTTCTGCACACACTCACATCCTGTATGGAGACACTAGTCACCTGCATTGCTCAGGTGGATTTTGGCCCATACATCTGCACACACACACTCACATCCTGTATGGAGACACTAGTCACCTGCATTGCTCAGGTGGATTTTGGCACATTCTTCCGCACACACACTCACATCCTGTATGGAGACACTAGTCGCCTGCATTGCTCAGGTGGATTTTGGCCCATACATCCGCACACACACACTCACATCCTGTATGGAGACACTAGTCGCCTGCATTGCTCAGGTGGATTTTGGCCCATACATCCGCACACACACACTCACATCCTGTATGGAGACACTAGTCGCCTGCATTGCTCAGGTGGATTTTGGCCCATTCTTCCGCACACACACTCACATCCTGTATGGAGACACTAGTCACCTGCATTGCTCAGGTGGATTTTGGCCCATACATCCGCACACACACACTCACATCCTGTATGGAGACACTAGTCGCCTGCATTGCTCAGGTGGATTTTGGCCCGTTCTTCCACACACACTCCTCACATCCTGCATGGAGACACTAGTCGCCTGCATTGCTCAGGTGGATTTTGGCCCGTTCTTCCACACACACTCCTCACATCCTGTATGGAGACACTAGTCGCCTGCATTGCTCAGGTGGATTTTGGCCCATACATCCGCACACACTCCTCACATCCTGTATGGAGACACTAGTCGCCTGCATTGTTCAGGTGGATTTTGGCCCATACATCCGCACACACTCCTCACATCCTGCATGGAGACACTAGTCGCCTGCATTGCTCAGGTGGATTTTGGCCCATACATCCGCACACACTCCTCACATCCTGTATGGAGACACTAGTCGCCTGCATTGCTCAGGTGGATTTTGGCCCATACATCCGCACACACTCCTCACATCCTGTATGGAGACACTAGTCGCCTGCATTGTTCAGGTGGATTTTGGCCCATACATCCGCACACACACTCACATCCTGTATGGTGACACTAGTCGCCTGCATTGCTCAGGTGGATTTTGGCCCATTCTTCCACACACACCCCTCACATCCTGCATGGAGACACTAGTCGCCTGCATTGCTCATGTGGATTTTGGCCCATACATCCGCACACACACTCACATCCTGTATGGAGACACTAGTCGCCTGCATTGCTCAGGTGGATTTTGGTCCATTCTTCCGCACACACTCCTCACATCCTGTATGGAGACACTAGTCGCCTGCATTGCTCAGGTGGATTTTGGCCCATACATCCGCACACACACTCACATCCTGTATGGAGACACTAGTCGCCTGCATTGCACAGGTGGATTTTGGCCCATTCTTCCACACACACTCCTCACATCCTGCATGGAGACACTAGTCGCCTGCATTGCTCAGGTGGATTTTGGCCCATACATCCGCACACACACTCACATCCTGTATGGAGACACTAGTCGCCTGCATTGCACAGGTGGATTTTGGCCCATTCTTCCGCACACACTCCTCACATCCTGCATGGAGACACTAGTCACCTGCATTGCTCAGGTGGATTTTGGCCCGTTCTTCCACACACACTCCTCACATCCTGTATGGAGACACTAGTCACCTGCATTGCTCAGGTGGATTTTGGCCCATTCTTCCGCACACACTCCTCACATCCTGCATGGAGACACTAGTCGCCTGCATTGCTCAGGTGGATTTTGGCCCGTTCTTCCACACACACTCCTCACATCCTGTATGGAGACACTAGTCCCTGCATTGCTCAGGTGGATTTTGGTCCATTCTTCCGCACACACACTCACATCCTGTATGGAGACACTAGTCACCTGCATTGCTCAGGTGGATTTTGGTCCATTCTTCCGCACACACTCCTCACATCCTGTATGGAGACACTAGTCGCCTGCATTGCACAGGTGGATTTTGGCCCATACATCCGCACACACACTCACATCCTGTATGGGGACACTAGTCCCTGCATTGCTCAGGTGCATTTTGGCCCATACATCCGCACACACACACTCACATCCTGTATGGAGACACTAGTCGCCTGCATTGCTCAGGTGGATTTTGGTCCATTCTTCCGCACACACTCCTCACATCCTGTATGGAGACACTAGTCGCCTGCATTGCACAGGTGGATTTTGGCCCATACATCCGCACACACTCCTCACATCCTGTATGGAGACACTAGTCTCCTGCATTGCTCAGGTGGATTTTGGCCCATACATCCGCACACACACACTCACATCCTGTATGGAGACACTAGTCGCCTGCATTGCTCAGGTGGATTTTGGTCCATTCTTCCGCACACACTCCTCACATCCTGTATGGAGACACTAGTCGCCTGCATTGTACAGGTGGATTTTGGCCCATACATCCGCACACACTCCTCACATCCTGTATGGAGACACTAGTCGCCTGCATTGCTCAGGTGGATTTTGGCCCATACATCCGCACACACACTCACATCCTGTATGGAGACACTAGTCGCCTGCATTAATCAGGTGGATTTTGGCCCATACATCCGCACACACACTCACATCCTGTATGGAGACACTAGTCGCCTGCATTGCTCAGGTGGATTTTGGCCCATTCTTCCACACACACTCCTCACATCCTGTATGGAGACACTGGTCCTTGCATTGCTCAGGTGGATTTGGCCCATACATCCGCACACACACTCACATCCTGTATGGAGACACTAGTCGCCTGCATTGCTCAGGTGGATTTTGGCCCATACATCCGCACACACACTCACATTCTGTATGGAGACACTAGTCGCCTGCATTGCTCAGGTGGATTTTGGCCCATTCTTCCACACACACTCCTCACATCCTGCATGGAGACACTAGTCACCTGCATTGCTCATGTGGATTTTGGCCCATACATCCGCACACACTCCTCACATCCTGTATGGAGACACTAGTCGCCTGCATTGCTCAGGTGGATTTTGGCCCATTCTTCCGCACACACTCCTCACATCCTGTATGGAGACACTAGTCACCTGCATTGCTCAGGAGGATTTTGGCCCATTCTTCCGAACACACACTCACATCCTGTATGGAGACACTAGTCGCCTGCATTGCTCAGGTGGATTTTGGCCCATTCCTCCGCACACACTCCTCACATCCTGTATGGAGACACTAGTCCCTGCATTGCTCAGGTGGATTTTGGTCCATTCTTCTGCACACACTCCTCACATCATGTATGGAGACACTAGTCCCTGCATTGCTCAGGTGGATTTTGGGCCATTCTTCCGCACACACTCCTCACATCCTGTATGGATACACTGTTCATCTGCATTGCTCAGGTGGATTTTGTCCCATTCTTCCACACACACTCCTCACATCCTGTATGGAGACACTAGTCACCTGCATTGCTCAGGTGGATTATGGCCCATTCTTCCGCACACACTCCTCACATCCTGTATGGAGACACTAGTCACCTGCATTGCTCAGGTGGATTTTGTCCCATTCTTCCACACACACTCCTCACATCCTGTATGGAGACATTAGTCACCTGCATTGCTCAGGTGGATTTTGGCCCATTCTTCTGCACACACTCCTCACATCCTGTATGGAGACACTAGTCGCCTGCATTGCTCAGGTGGATTTTGGCCCATTCTTCTGCACACACTCCTCACATCCTGTATGGAGACACTAGTCGCCTGCATTGCTCAGGTGGATTTGGTCCATTCTTCTGCACACACTCCTCACATCATGTATGGAGACACTAGTCACCTGCATTGCTCAGGTGGATTTTGGCCCATTCTTCCGCACACACTCCTCACATCCTGTATGGAGACACTAGTCGCCTGCATTGCTCAGGTGGATTTTGGTCCATTCTTCTGCACACACTCCTCACATCATGTATGGAGACACTAGTCCCTGCATAGCTCAGGTGGATTTTGGCCCATTCTTCCGCACAAACTCCTCACATCCTGTATGGAGACACTAGTCCCTGCATTGCTCAGGTGGATTTTGGCCCATTCTTCCGCACACACTCCTCACATTCTGTATGGAGACACTGGTCACCTGCATTGCTCAGGTGGATTTTGGCCCATTCTTCCGCACACACTCCTCACATCCTGTATGGAGACACTAGTCGCCTGCATTGCACAGGTGGATTTTGGCCCATTCTTCTGCACACACTCATCACCTCCTGTATGGAGACACTAGTCACCTGCATTGCACAGGTGGATTTTGGTCCATTCTTCTGCCCACACTCCTCACATCCTGTATGGAGACACTAGTCACCTGCATTGCTCAGGTGGATTTTGGTCCATTCTTCCGCACACACTCCTCACATCCTGTATGGAGACACTAGTCCCTGCATTGCTCAGGTGGATTTTGGCCCATTCTTCCGCACACACTCCTCACATCCTGTATGGAGACACTAGTCCCTGCATTGCTCAGGTGGATTTTGGCCCATTCTTCCGCACACACTCCTCACATCCTGTATGGAGACACTGGTCACCTGCATTGCTCAGGTGGATTTTGGCCCATTCTTCTGCACACACTCCTCACATCCTGTATGGAGACACTAGTCCCTGCATTGCTCAGGTGGATTTTGGCCCATTCTTCCGCACACACTCCTCACATCCTGTATGGAGACACTGGTCACCTGCATTGCTCAGGTGGATTTTGGCCCATTCTTCTGCACACACTCCTCACATCCTGTATGGAGACACTAGTCCCTGCATTGCTCAGGTGGATTTTGGCCCATTCTTCCGCACACACTCCTCACATCCTGTATGGAGACACTGGTCACCTGCATTGCTCATGTGGATTTTGGCCCATACATCCGCACACACACTCACATCCTGTATGGAGACATTAGTCGCCTGCATTGCACAGGTGGATTTTGGCCCATTCTTCCACACACACTCCTCACATCCTGCATGGAGACACTAGTCGCCTGCATTGCTCAGGTGGATTTTGGCCCATACATCCGCACACACACTCACATCCTGTATGGAGACACTAGTCGCCTGCATTGCTCAGGTGGATTTTGGCCCATACATCCGCACACACACACTCACATCCTGTATGGAGACACTAGTCGCCTGCATTGCTCAGGTGGATTTTGGCCCGTTCTTACACACACACTCCTCACATCCTGCATGGAGACACTAGTCGCCTGCATTGCTCAGATGGATTTTGGCCCATACATCCGCACACACACTCACATCCTGTATGGAGACACTAGTCGCCTGCATTGCACAGGTGGATTTTGGCCCATACATCCGCACACACTCCTCACATCCTGTATGGAGACACTAGTCGCCTGCATTGCACAGGTGGATTTTGGCCCATACATCCGCACACACACTCACATCCTGTATGGAGACACTAGTCGCCTGCATTGCTCAGGTGGATTTTGGCCCATACATCCGCACACACACACTCACATCCTGTATGGAGACACTAGTCGCCTGCATTGCTCAGGTGAATTTTGGTCCGTTCTTCCACACACACTCCTCACATCCTGCATGGAGACACTAGTCGCCTGCATTGCTCAGGTGGATTTTGGCCCATACATCCGCACACACACTCACATCCTGTATGGAGACACTAGTCGCCTGCATTGCACAGGTGGATTTTGGCCCATACATCCGCACACACTCCTCACATCCTGTATGGAGACACTAGTCGCCTGCATTGTTCAGGTGGATTTTGGCCCATACATCCGCACACACACTCACATCCTGTATGGAGACACTAGTCGCCTGCATTGCTCAGGTGGATTTTGGCCCATACATCCGCACACACACACTCACATCCTGTATGGAGACACTAGTCGCCTGCATTGCTCAGGTGGATTTTGGTCCGTTCTTCCACACACACTCCTCACATCCTGCATGGAGACACTAGTCGCCTGCATTGCTCAGGTGGATTTTGGCCCATACATCCGCACACACACACTCACATCCTGTATGGAGACACTAGTCGCCTGCATTGCTCAGGTGGATTTTGGTCCGTTCTTCCACACACACTCCTCACATCCTGCATGGAGACACTAGTCGCCTGCATTGCTCAGGTGGATTTTGGCCCATACATCCGCACACACACTCACATCCTGTATGGAGACACTAGTCGCCTGCATTGCACAGGTGGATTTTGGCCCATACATCCGCACACACTCCTCACATCCTGTATGGAGACACTAGTCGCCTGCATTGTTCAGGTGGATTTTGGCCCATACATCCGCACACACACTCACATCCTGTATGGAGACACTAGTCGCCTGCATTGCTCAGGTGGATTTTGGCCCATACATCCGCACACACACACTCACATCCTGTATGGAGACACTAGTCGCCTGCATTGCTCAGGTGGATTTTGGTCCGTTCTTCCACACACACTCCTCACATCCTGCATGGAGACAATAGTCGCCTGCATTGCTCAGGTGGATTTTGGCCCATACATCCGCACACACACTCACATCCTGTATGGAGACACTAGTCGCCTGCATTGCACAGGTGGATTTTGGCCCATACATCCGCACACACTCCTCACATCCTGTATGGAGACACTAGTCGCCTGCATTGCTCAGGTGGATTTTGGCCCATTCTTCCACACACACTCCTCACATCCTGCATGGAGACACTAGTCGCCTGCATTGCTCAGGTGGATTTTGGCCCATACATCCGCACACACTCCTCACATCCTGTATGGAGACACTAGTCGCCTGCATTGTTCAGGTGGATTTTGGCCCTTTCTTCCGCACACACTCCTCACATCCTGTATGGAGACACTAGTCACCTGCATTGTTCACGTGGATTTTGGCCCATACATCCGCACACACACTCACATCCTGTATGGAGACACTAGTCACCTGCATTGCTCAGGTGGATTTTGGACCATTCTTCCGCACACACTCCTCACATCCTGTATGGAGACACTAGTCGCCTGCATTGCTCAGGAGGATTTTGGCCCATTCTTCTGCACACACTCCTCACATCCTGTATGGAGACACTAGTCGCCTGCATTGCTCAGGTGGATTTTGGCCCATTCTTACACACACACTCCTCACATCCTGCATGGAGACACTAGTCGCCTGCATTGCTCATGTGGATTTTGGCCCATACATCCGCACACACACTCACATCCTGTATGGAGACACTAGTCGCCTGCATTGCACAGGTGGATTTTGGCCCATTCTTCCACACACACTCCTCACATCCTGTATGGAGGCACTAGTCGCCTGCATTGCTCAGGTGGATTTTGGCCCATTCTTCCGCACACACACTCACATCCTGTATGGAGACACTAGTCGCCTGCATTGCTCAGGTGGATTTTGGCCCATTCTTCCGCACACACACTCACATCCTGTATAGAGACACTAGTCGCCTGCATTGCTCAGGTGGATTTTGGCCCATTCTTCCGCACACACACTCACATCCTGTATGGAGACACTAGTCGCCTGCATTGCTCAGGTGGATTTTGGCCCATTCTTCCGCACACACTCCTCACATCCTGTATGGAGACACTAGTCGCCTGCATTGCACAGGTGGATTTTGTCCCATTCTTCCACACACACTCCTCACATCCTGCATGGAGACACTAGTCGCCTGCATTGCTCAGGTGGATTTTGGCCCATACATCCGCACACACACTCACATCCTGTATGGAGACACTAGTCGCCTGCATTGCTCAGGTGGATTTTGGCCCATTCTTCCCCCGCACACACTCCTCACATCCTGTATGGAGACACTAGTCGCCTGCATTGCTCAGGTAAATTTTGGCCTATTCTTCCACACACACTCCTCACATCCTGTATGGAGACACTAGTTGCCTGCATTGCTCAGGTGGATTTTGGCCCATTCTTCCACACACACTCCTCACATCCTGTATGGAGACACTAGTCCCTGCATTGCTCAGGTGGATTTTGGTCCATTCTTCCGCACACACTCCTCACATCCTGTATGGAGACACTAGTCGCCTGCATTGCTCAGGTGGATTTTGGCCCATTCTTCCGCACACACACACTCACATCCTGTATGGAGACACTAGTCGCCTGCATTGCTCAGGTGGATTTTGGCCCGTTCTTCCACACACACTCCTCACATCCTGTATGGAGACACTAGTCACCTGCATTGCTCAGGTGGATTTTGGTCCATTCTTCCGCACACACTCCTCACCTCCTGTATTGAGACACCAGTCACCTGCATTGCTCAGGTGGATTTTGGCCATTCTTCCGCACACACTCCTCACATCCTGTATGGAGACACTAGTCACCTGCATTGCTCAGGTGGATTTTGGCCCATTCTTCCGCACACACTCCACACTTCCTGTATGGAGACACTAGTCGCCTGCATTGCTCAGGTGGATTTTGGCCATTCTTCCGCACACACTCCTCACATCCTGTATGGAGACACTAGTCACCTGCATTGCTCAGGTGGATTTTGGCCCATTCTTCCGTACACACTCCTCACATCCTGTATGGAGACACTAATCGCCTGCATTGCTCAGGTGGATTTTGGCCCATTCTTCCGCACACACTCCTCACATCCTGTATGGAGACACTAGTCGCCTGCATTGCTCAGGTGGATTTTGGCCCATACATCCGCACACACACTCACATCCTGTATGGAGACACTAGTCACCTGCATTGCTCAGGTGGATTTTGGCACATTCTTCCGCACACACTCCTCACATCCTGTATGGAGACACTAGTCGCCTGCATTGCACAGGTGAATTTTGGCCCATACATCCGCACAGACTCCTCACATCCTGTATGGAGACACTAGTCACCTGCATTGCTCAGGTGGATTTTGGCACATTCTTCCGCACACACTCCTCACATCCTGTATGGAGACACTAGTCGCCTGCATTGCTCAGGTGAAATTTGGCCCATACATCCGCACAGACTCCTCACATCCTGTATGGAGACACTAGTCGTCTGCATTGCTCAGGTGGATTTTGGCCCATTCTTCCGCACACACTCCTCACATCCTGTATGGAGACACTAGTCCCTGCATTGCTCAGGTGGATTTTGGCCCATTCTTCTGCACACACTCCTCACATCCTGTATGGAGACACTAGTCGCCTGCATTGCTCAGGTGGATTTTGGCCCATTCTTCCACACACACACTCACATCCTGTATGGAGACACTAGTCACCTGCATTGCTCAGGTGGATTTTGGTCCATTCTTCCACACACACTCCTCACATCCTGTATGGAGACACTAGTCACCTGCATTGCTCAGGTGGATTTTGGCCCGTTCTTCCACACACACTCCTCACATCCTGTATGGAGACACTAGTCACCTGCATTGCTCAGGTGGATTTTGGCCCATTCTTCCACACACACTCTTCACATCCTGCATGGAGACACTAGTCGCCTGCATTGTTCAGGTGGATTTTGGCCCATACAGCTGCACACACACTCACATCCTGTATGGAGACACTAGTCGCCTGCATTGCTCAGGTGGATTTTGGCCCATTCTTCCACACACACTCTTCACATCCTGCATGGAGACACTAGTCGCCTGCATTGCTCATGTGGATTTTGGCCCATACATCCGCACACACTCCTCACATCCTGTATGGAGACACTAGTCGCCTGCATTGTTCAGGTGGATTTTGGCCCATACATCCGCACACACACTCACATCCTGTATGGAGACACTAGTCGCCTGCATTGCTCAGGTGGATTTTGGCCCATTCCTCCACACACACTCCTCACATCCTGTATGGAGACACTAGTCGCCTGCATTGCTCAGGTGGATTTTGGCCCATTCCTCCACACACACTCACATCCTGTATGGAGACACTGGTCGCCTGCATTGCTCAGGTGGATTTTGGTCCATTCTTCCGCACACACTCCTCACATTCTGTATGGAGACACTAGTCGCCTGCATTGCTCAGGTGGATTTTGGCCCATTCTTCCACACACACACTCCTCACATCCTGTATGGAGACACTAGTCACCTGCATTGCTCAGGTGGATTTTGGCCCATTCTTCCACACACACTCCTCACATCCTGCATGGAGACACTAGTCGCCTGCATTGCTCAGGTGGATTTTGGCCCATACATCCGCACACACACTCACATCCTGTATGGAGACACTAGTCGCCTGCATTGCTCAGGTGAATTTTGGCCCATTCTTCCACACACACTCCTCACATCCTGTATGGAGACACTAGTCCCTGCATTGCACAGGTGGATTTTGGTCCATTCTTCCGCACACACTCCTCACCTCCTGTATGGAGACACTAGTCGCCTGCATTGCTCAGGTGGATTTTGGTCCATTCTTCTGCACACACTCCTCACATCCTGTATGGAGACACTAGTCGCCTGCATTGCACAGGTGGATTTTGGTCCATTCTTCCGCACACACTCCTCACCTCCTGTATGGAGACATTAGTCGCCTGCATTGCTCAGGTGAATTTTGGCCCATTGTTCCACACACACTCCTCACATCCTGTATGGAGACACTAGTCACCTGCATTGCTCAGGTGGATTTTGGCCTATTCTTCCGCACACACTCCTCACATCCTGTATGGAGACACTAGTCGCCTGCATTGCTCAGGTGAATTTTGGCCCATTCTTCCACACACACTCCTCACATCCTGTATGGAGACACTAGTCGCCTGCATTGCTCAGGTGGATTTTGGCCCATTCTTCTGCACACACTCCTCACATCCTGTATGGAGACACTAGTCGCCTGCATTGCTCAGGTGGATTTTGGCCCATTCCTCCGCACACACTCCTCACATCCTGTATGGAGACACTAGTCACCTGCATTGCTCAGGTGGATTTTGGCCTATTCTTCCGCACACACTCCTCACATCCTGTATGGAGACACTAGTCCCTGCATTGCTCAGGTGGATTTTGGCCCATACATCCGCACACACTCCTCACATCCTGTATGGAGACACTAGTCGCCTGCATTGCACAGGTGGATTTTGGTCCATTCTTCCGCACACACTCCTCACATCCTGTATGGAGACACTAGTCGCCTGCATTGCTCAGGTGGATTTTGGGCCATTCTTCCGCACACACTCCTCACATCCTGTATGGAGACACTAGTCGCCTGCATTGCTCAGGTGGATTTTGGCCCACTCTTCCGCACACACTCCTCACATCCTGTATGGAGACACTAGTCACCTGCATTGCTCAGGTGGATTTTGGCCTTTTCTTCCACACACACACTCCTCACATCCTGTATGGAGACACTAGTCCCTGCATTGCTCAGGTGGATTTTGGCCCATTCTTCCGCACACACTCCTCACATCCTGTATGGAGACACTAGTCGCCTGCATTGCTCAGGTGGATTTTGGACCATTCTTCCGCACACACTCCTCACATCCTGTATGGAGACACTAGTCGCCTGCATTGCTCAGGTGGATTTTGGGCCATTCTTCCGCACACACTCCTCACATCCTGTATGGAGACACTAGTCGCCTGCATTGCTCAGGTGGATTTTGGTCCATTCTTCCGCACACACTCCTCACATCCTGTATGGAGACACTAGTCGCCTGCATTGCTCAGGTGGATTTTGGTCCATTCTTCCGCACACACTCCTCACATCCTGTATGGAGACACTAGTCGCCTGCATTGCTCAGGTGGATTTTGGCCCATTCTTCCGCACACACTCCTCACATCCTGTATGGAGACACTAGTCGCCTGCATTGCTCAGGTGGATTTTGGCACATTCTTCCGCACACACACTCACATCCTGTATGGAGACACTAGTCGCCTGCATTGCACAGGTGGATTTTGGCCCATACATCCGCACACACACTCACATCCTGTATGGAGACACTAGTCGCCTGCATTGCTCAGGTGGATTTTGGCCCATACATCCGCACACATACACTCACATCCTGTATGGAGACACTAGTCGCCTGCATTGCTCAGGTGGATTTTGGCCCGTTCTTCCACACACACTCCTCACATCCTGCATGGAGACACTAGTCGCCTGCATTGCTCAGGTGGATTTTGGCCCATACATCCGCACACACACTCACATCCTGTATGGAGACACTAGTCGCCTGCATTGCACAGGTGGATTTTGGCCCATACATCCGCACACACTCCTCACATCCTGTATGGAGACACTAGTCGCCTGCATTGCACAGGTGGATTTTGGCCCATACATCCGCACACACACTCACATCCTGTATGGAGACACTAGTCGCCTGCATTGCTCAGGTGGATTTTGGCCCATTCTTCCGCACACACTCCTCACATCCTGTATGGAGACACTAGTCGCCTGCATTGCTCAGGTGGATTTTGGCCCATTCTTCTGCACACACTCCTCACATCCTGTATGGAGACACTAGTCGCCTGCATTGCTCAGGTGGATTTTGGTCCATTCTTCCGCACACACTCCTCACATCCTGTATGGAGACACTAGTCACCTGCATTGTTCAGGTGGATTTTGGCCCATTCTTCTGCACACACTCCTCACATCCTGCATGGAGACACTAGTCCCTGCATTGCTCAGGTGGATTTTGGCCCATACATCCGCACACACACTCACATCCTGTATGGAGACACTAGTCGCCTGCATTGCTCAGGTCGATTTTGGCCCATTCTTCCACACACACACTCACATCCTGTATGGAGACACTAGTCGCCTGCATTGCTCAGCTGGATTTTGGCCCATTCTTCCGCACACACTCCTCACATCCTGCATGGAGACACTAGTCGCCTGCATTGCTCAGGTGGATTTTGGGCCATTCTTCCGCACACACTCCTCACATCCTGCATGGAGACACTAGTCGCCTGCATTGCTCAGGTGGATTTTGGCCCATACATCCGCACACACTCCTCACATCCTACATGGAGACACTAGTCGCCTGCATTGTTCAGGTGGATTTTGGCCCATACATCCGCAGACACACTCACATCCTGTATGGAGACACTAGTCGCCTGCATTGCTCAGGTGGATTTTGGCCCATTCTTCCACACACACTCCTCACATCCTGTATGGAGACACTAGTCGCCTGCATTGCTCATGTGGATTTTGGCCCATACATCCGCACACACACTCACATTCTGTATGGAGACACTAGTCGCCTGCATTGCACAGGTGGATTTTGGCCCATTCTTCCACACACACTCCTCACATCCTGCATGGAGACACTAGTCGCCTGCATTGCTCAGGTGGATTTTGGCCCATACATCCGCACACACACTCACATCCTGTATGGAGACACTAGTCGCCTGCATTGCTCAGGTGGATTTTGGCCCATACATCCGCACACACACTCACATCCTGTATGGAGACACTAGTCGCCTGCATTGCACAGGTGGATTTTGGCCCATACATCCGCACACACTCCTCACATCCTGTATGGAGACACTAGTCGCCTGCATTGCACAGGTGGATTTTGGCCCATACATCCGCACACACACTCACATCCTGTATGGAGACACTAGTCGCCTGCATTGCTCAGGTGGATTTTGGCCCATACATCCGCACACACTCCTCATATCCTGTATGGAGACACTGGTCACCTGCATTGCTCAGGTGGATTTTGGCCCATTCTTCCGCACACACACTCACATCCTGTATGGAGACACTAGTCGCCTGCATTGCTCAGGTGGATTTTGGCCCGTTCTTCCACACACACTCCTCACATCCTGCATGGAGACACTAGTCGCCTGCATTGCTCAGGTGGATTTTGGCCCATACATCCGCACACACACTCACATCCTGTATGGAGACACTAGTCGCCTGCATTGCACAGGTGGATTTTGGCCCATACATCCGCACACACTCCTCACATCCTGTATGGAGACACTAGTCGCCTGCATTGTTCAGGTGGATTTTGGCCCATACATCCGCACACACTCCTCACATCCTGTATGGAGACACTAGTCGCCTGCATTGCTCAGGTGGATTTTGGCCCATTCTTCTACACACACTCCTCACATTCTGCATGGAGACACTAGTCGCCTGCATTGCTCAGGTGGATTTTGGCCCATACATCCGCACACACTCCTCACATCCTGTATGGAGACACTAGTCGCCTGCATTTTTCAGGTGGATTTTGGCCCATACATCCGCACACACTCTCACATCCTGTATGGAGACACTAGTCGCCTGCATTGCTCAGGTCGATTTTGGCCCATTCTTCCACACACACACTCACATCCTGTATGGAGACACTAGTCGCCTGCATTGCTCAGCTGGATTTTGGCCCATTCTTCCGCACACACTCCTCACATCCTGCATGGAGACACTAGTCGCCTGCATTGCTCAGGTGGATTTTGGCCCATTCTTCCGCACACACTCCTCACATCCTGCATGGAGACACTAGTCGCCTGCATTGCTCATGTGGATTTTGGCCCATACATCCGCACACACACTCACATCCTGTATGGAGACACTAGTCGCCTGCATTGCTCAGGTGGATTTTGGCCCATACATCCGCACACACTCCTCACATCCTGTATGGAGACACTAGTCGCCTGCATTGTTCAGGTGGATTTTGGCCCATACATCCGCACACACTCATCACATCCTGTATGGAGACACTAGTCGCCTGCATTGCTCAGGTGGATTTTGGCCCATTCTTCCACACACACTCCTCACATCCTGCATGGAGACACTAGTCGCCTGCATTGCTCAGGTGGATTTTGGCCCATACATCCGCACACACTCCTCACATCCTGTATGGAGACACTAGTCGCCTGCATTGTTCAGGTGGATTTTGGCCCATACATCCGCACACACACTCACATCCTGTATGGAGACACTAGTCGCCTGCATTGCTCAGGTGGATTTTGGCCCATTCTTCCACACACACTCCTCACATCCTGCATGGAGACACTAGTCGCCTGCATTGCTCATGTGGATTTTGGCCCATACATCCGCACACACTCCTCACATCCTGTATGGAGACACTAGTCGCCTGCATTGCTCAGGTGGATTTTGGCCCATACATCCGCACACACACTCACATCCTGTATGGAGACACTAGTCGCCTGCATTGCACAGGTGGATTTTGGCCCATTCTTCCACACACACTCCTCACATCCTGCATGGAGACACTAGTCGCCTGCATTGCTCAGGTGGATTTTGGCCCATACATCCGCACACACACTCACATCCTGTCTGGAGACACTAGTCGCCTGCATTGCACAGGTGGATTTTGGCCCATTCTTCCACACACACTCCTCACATCCTGTATGGAGACACTAGTCGCCTGCATTGCTCAGGTGGATTTTGGCCCATTCTTCCACACACACTCCTCACATCCTGCATGGAGACACTAGTCGCCTGCATTGCACAGGTGGATTTTGGCCCATACATCCGCACACACACTCACATCCTGTATGGAGACACTAGTCGCCTGCATTGCACAGGTGGATTTTGGCCCATTCTTCCACACACACTCCTCACATCCTGCATGGAGACACTAGTCGCCTGCATTGCTCAGGTGGATTTTGGCCCATACATCCGCACACACACTCACATCCTGTCTGGAGACACTAGTCGCCTGCATTGCACAGGTGGATTTTGGCCCATTCTTCCGCACACACTCCTCACATCCTGTATGGAGACACTAGTCGCCTGCATTGCTCAGGTGGATTTTGGCCCATTCTTCCACACACACTCCTCACATCCTGTATGGAGACACTAGTCGCCTGCATTGCTCAGGTGGATTTTGGCCCATACATCCGCACACACTCCTCACATCCTGTATGGAGACACTAGTCACCTGCATTGCTCAGGTGGATTTTGGCCCATTCTTCCACACACACTCCTCACATCCTGTATGGAGACACTAGTCGCCTGCATTGCTCAGGTGGATTTTGGCCCATACATCCGCACACACTCCTCACATCCTGTATGGAGACACTAGTCGCCTGCATTGCTCAGGTGGATTTTGGCCCATTCTTCCACACACACTCCTCACATCCTGTATGGAGACACTAGTCGCCTGCATTGCTCAGGTGGATTTTGTCCCATTCTTCCACACACACTCCTCACATCCTGTATGGAGACACTAGTCACCTGCATTGCTCAGGTGGATTTTGGCCCATTCTTCCACACACACTCCTCACATCCTGTATGGAGACACTAGTCGCCTGCATTGCTCAGGTGGATTTTGGCCCATTCTTCCACACACACTCCTCACATCCTGTATGGAGACACTAGTCGCCTGCATTGCTCAGGTGGATTTTGGCCCATTCTTCCACACACACTCCTCACATCCTGTATGGAGACACTAGTCGCCTGCATTGCTCAGGTGGATTTTGGTCCATTCTTCCGCACACACTCCTCACATCCTGTATGGAGACACTAGTCGCCTGCATTGCTCAGGTGGATTTTGGCCCATACATCCGCACACACACTCACATCCTGTATGGAGACACTAGTCGCCTGCATTGCACAGGTGGATTTTGGCCCATACATCCGCACACACGCCTCACATCCTGTATGGAGACACTAGTCGCCTGCATTAATCAGGTGGATTTTGGCCCATACATCCGCACACACACTCCCATCCTTTATGGAGACACTAGTCGCCTGCATTGCTCAGGTGGATTTTGGCCCATTCTTCCACACACACTCCTCACATCCTGCATGGAGACACTAGTCGCCTGCATTGCTCAGGTGGATTTTGGCCCATACATCCGCACACACTCCTCACATCCTGTATGGAGACACTAGTCGCCTGCATTGTTCAGGTGGATTTTGGCCCATACATCCGCACACACACTCACATCCTGTATGGAGACACTAGTCGCCTGCATTGCTCAGGTGGATTTTGGCCCATTCTTCCACACACACTCCTCACATCCTGCATGGAGACACTAGTCACCTGCATTGCTCATGTGGATTTTGGCCCATACATCCGCGCACACTCCTCACATCCTGTATGGAGACACTAGTCGCCTGCATTGCTCAGGTGGATTTTGGCCCATTCTTCCGCGCACACTCCTCACATCCTGTATGGAGACACTAGTCACCTGCATTGTTCAGGAGGATTTTGGCCCATTCTTCCGCACACACACTCACATCCTGTATGGAGACACTAGTCGCCTGCATTGCTCAGGTGGATTTTGGCCCATTCCTCCGCACACACTCCTCACATCCTGTATGGAGACACTAGTCGCCTGCATTGCTCAGGTGGATTTTGGCCCATTCCTCCGCACACACTCCTCACATTCTGTATGGAGACACTAGTCGCCTGCATTGCTCAGGTGGATTTTGTCCCATTCTTCCACACACACTCCTCACATCCTGTATGGAGACACTAGTCACCTGCATTGCTCAGGTGGATTATGGCCCATTCTTCCGCACACACTCCTCACATCCTGTATGGAGACACTAGTCGCCTGCATTGCACAGGTGGATTTTGGCCCATTCTTCCGCACACACTCCTCACATCCTGTATGGAGACACTAGTCCCTGCATTGCTCAGGTGGATTTTGGCCCATTCTTCTGCACACACTCCTCACATCCTGTATGGAGACACTAGTCCCTGCATTGCTCAGGTGGATTTTGGCCCATTCTTCCGCACACACTCCTCACATCCTGTATGGAGACACTAGTCCCTGCATTGCTCAGGTGGATTTTGGCCCATTCTTCCGCACACACTCCTCACATCCTGTATGGAGACACTAGTCCCTGCATTGCTCAGGTGTATTTTGGCCCATTCTTCCGCACACACTCCTCACATCCTGTATGGAGACACTAGTCGCCTGCATTGCACAGGTGGATTTTGGCCCATTCTTCCGCACACACTCCTCACATCCTGTATGGAGACACTAGTCCCTGCATTGCTCAGGTGGATTTTGGCCCATTCTTCTGCACACACTCCTCACATCCTGTATGGAGACACTAGTCCCTGCATTGCTCAGGTGGATTTTGGCCCATTCTTCCGCACACACTCCTCACATCCTGTATGGAGACACTAGACCCTGCATTGCTCAGGTGGATTTTGGCCCATTCTTCCGCACACACACTCCTCACATCCTGTATGGAGACACTAGTCGCCTGCATTGCTCAGGTGGATTTTGGCCCATTCTTCCGCACACACTCCTCACATCCTGTATGGAGACACTAGTCCCTGCATTGCTCAGGTGGATTTTGGCCCATTCTTCCGCACACACACTCCTCACATCCTGTATGGAGACACTAGTCACCTGCATTGCACAGGTGGATTTTGGTCCATTCTTCTGCCCACACTCCTCACATCCTGTATGGAGACACTAGTCCCTGCATTGCTCAGGTGGATTTTGGCCCATTCTTCCGCACACACTCCTCACATCCTGTATGGAGACACTGGTCACCTGCATTGCTCAGGTGGATTTTGGCCCATTCTTCTGCACACACTCCTCACATCCTGTATGGAGATACTAGTCGCCTGCATTGCTCAGGTGGATTTTGGCCCATTCTTCTGCACACACTCCTCACATCCTGTATGGAGACACTAGTCCCTGCATTGCTCAGGTGGATTTTGGCCCATTCTTCCGCACACACAGTCCTCACATCCTGTATGGAGACACTAGTCGCCTGCATTGCTCAGGTGGATTTTGGCCCATTCTTCCGCACACACTCCTCACATCCTGTATGGAGACACTGGTCACCTGCATTGCTCAGGTGGATTTTGGCCCATTCTTCTACACACACTCCTCACATCCTGTATGGAGACACTAGTCGCCTGCATTGCTCAGGTGGATTTTGGACCATTCTTCCGCACACACTCCTCACATCCTGTATGGAGACACTGGTCACCTGCATTGCTCAGGTGGATTTTGGCCCATTCTTCTTCACACACTCCTCACATCCTGTATGGAGACACTAGTCGCCTGCATTGCTCAGGTGGATTTTGGACCATTCTTTCGCACACACTCCTCACATCCTGTATGGAGATACTAGTCACCTGCATTGCTCAGGTGGATTTTGGCCCATTCTTCTGCACACACTCATCACATCCTGTATGGAGACACTAGTCGCCTGCATTGCTCAGGTGGATTTTGGCCCATTCTTCTGCACACACTCCTCACATCCTGTATGGAGACACTGGTCACCTGCATTGCTCAGGTGGATTTTGGCCCATTCTTCCGCACACACTCCTCACATCCTGTATGGAGACACTGGTCACCTGCATTGCTCAGGTGGATTTTGTCCCATTCTTCCGCACACACTCCTCACATCCTGTATGGAGACACTAGTCACCTGCATTGTTCAGGAGGATTTTGGCCCATTCTTCCGCACACACACTCACATCCTGTATGGAGACACTAGTCGCCTGCATTGCTCAGGTGGATTTTGGCCCATTCCTCCGCACACACTCCTCACATCCTGTATGGAGACACTGGTCATCTGCATTGCTCAGGTGGATTTTGTCCCATTCTTCCACACACACTCCTCACATCCTGTATGGACACACTAGTCACCTGCATTGCTCAGGTGGATTATGGCCCATTCTTCCGCACACACACTCCTCACATCCTGTATGGAGACACTAGTCACCTGCATTGCTCAGGTGGATTTTTGCCCATTCTTCCGCACACACTCCTCACATCCTGTATGGAGACACTAGTCGCCTGCATTGCACAGGTGGATTTTGGCCCATTCTTCCGCACACACTCCTCACATCCTGTATGGAGACACTAGTCCCTGCATTGCTCAGGTGGATTTTGGCCCATACATCCGCACACACTCCTCACATCCTGTATGGAGACACTAGTCGCCTGCATTGCTCAGGTGGATTTGGTCCATTCTTCTGCACACACTCCTCACATCATGTATGGAGACACTAGTCACCTGCATTGCTCAGGTGGATTTTGGCCCATTCTTCCGCACACACTCCTCACATCCTGTATGGAGACACTAGTCCCTGCATTGCTCAGGTGGATTTTGGCCCATACATCCGCACACACTCCTCACATCCTGTATGGAGACACTAGTCGCCTGCATTGCTCAGGTGGATTTTGGTCCATTCTTCTGCACACACTCCTCACATCATGTATGGAGACACTAGTCCCTGCATTGCTCAGGTGGATTTTGGTCCATTCTTCTGCACACACTCCTCACATCCTGTATGGAGACACTAGTCCCTGCATTGCTCAGGTGGATTTTGGCCCATTCTTCTGCACACACTCCTCACATCCTGTATGGAGACACTAGTCCCTGCATTGCTCAGGTGGATTTTGGCCCATTCCTCCGCACACACACTCCTCACATCCTGTATGGAGACACTAGTCACCTGCATTGCACAGGTGGATTTTGGTCCATTCTTCTGCCCACACTCCTCACATCCTGTATGGAGACACTAGTCCCTGCATTGCTCAGGTGGATTTTGGCCCATTCTTCCGCACACACTCCTCACATCCTGTATGGAGACACTAGTCCCTGCATTGCTCAGGTGGATTTTGGCCCATTCTTCCGCACACACACTCCTCACATCCTGTATGGAGACACTAGTCGCCTGCATTGCTCAGGTGGATTTTGGCCCATACATCCGCACACACACTCACATCCTGTATGGAGACACTAGTCGCCTGCATTGCTCAGGTGAATTTTGCCCCATTCTTCCACACACACTCCTCACATCCTGTATGGAGACACTGGTCACCTGCATTGCTCAGGTGGATTTTGGCCCATTCTTCTGCACACACTCCTCACATCCTGTATGGAGACACTAGTCCCTGCATTGCTCAGGTGGATTTTGGCCCATTCCTCCGCACACACACTCCTCACATCCTGTATGGAGACACTAGTCACCTGCATTGCTCAGGTGGATTTTGGCCCATTCTTCCACACACACTCCTCACATCCTGTATGGAGACACTAGTCGCCTGCATTGCTCAGGTGGATTTTGGTCCATTCTTCTGCCCACACTCCTCACATCCTGTATGGAGACACTAGTCCCTGCATTGCTCAGGTGGATTTTGGCCCATTCTTCCGCACACACTCCTCACATCCTGTATGGAGACACTAGTCCCTGCATTGCTCAGGTGGATTTTGGCCCATTCTTCCGCACACACACTCCTCACATCCTGTATGGAGACACTAGTCGCCTGCATTGCTCAGGTGGATTTTGGCCCATACATCCGCACACACACTCACATCCTGTATGGAGACACTAGTCGCCTGCATTGCTCAGGTGAATTTTGCCCCATTCTTCCACACACACTCCTCACATCCTGTATGGAGACACTAGTCCCTGCATTGCTCAGGTGGATTTTGGCCCATTCTTCTGCACACACTCACATCCTGTATGGAGACACTAGTCGCCTGCATTGCTCAGGTGAATTTTGCCCCATTCTTCCACACACACTCCTCACATCCTGTATGGAGACACTGGTCACCTGCATTGCTCAGGTGGATTATGGCCCATTCTTCCGCACACACACTCCTCACATCCTGTATGGAGACACTAGTCCCCTGCATTGCTCAGGTGGATTTTTGCCCATTCTTCCGCACACACTCCTCACATCCTGTATGGAGACACTAGTCGCCTGCATTGCACAGGTGGATTTTGGCCCATTCTTCCGCACACACTCCTCACATCCTGTATGGAGACACTAGTCCCTGCATTGCTCAGGTGGATTTTGGCCCATACATCCGCACACACTCCTCACATCCTGTATGGAGACACTAGTCGCCTGCATTGCTCAGGTGGATTTGGTCCATTCTTCTGCACACACTCCTCACATCATGTATGGAGACACTAGTCACCTGCATTGCTCAGGTGGATTTTGGCCCATTCTTCCGCACACACTCCTCACATCCTGTATGGAGACACTAGTCCCTGCATTGCTCAGGTGGATTTTGGCCCATACATCCGCACACACTCCTCACATCCTGTATGGAGACACTAGTCGCCTGCATTGCTCAGGTGGATTTTGGCCCATTCTTCTGCACACACTCCTCACATCCTGTATGGAGACACTAGTCGCCTGCATTGCTCAGGTGGATTTTAGTCCATTCTTCTGCACACACTCCTCACATCATGTATGGAGACACTAGTCCCTGCATTGCTCAGGTGGATTTTGGTCCATTCTTCTGCACACACTCCTCACATCCTGTATGTTGACACTAGTCCCTGCATTGCTCAGGTGGATTTTGGCCCATTCTTCTGCACACACTCCTCACATCCTGTATGGAGGCACTAGTCACCTGCATTGCTCAGGTGGATTTTGGCCCATTCCTCCGCACACACACTCCTCACATCCTGTATGGAGACACTAGTCACCTGCATTGCACAGGTGGATTTTGGTCCATTCTTCTGCCCACACTCCTCACATCCTGTATGGAGACACTAGTCCCTGCATTGCTCAGGTGGATTTTGGCCCATTCCTCCGCACACACACTCCTCACATCCTGTATGGAGACACTAGTCACCTGCATTGCACAGGTGGATTTTGGTCCATTCTTCTGCCCACACTCCTCACATCCTGTATGGAGACACTAGTCCCTGCATTGCTCAGGTGGATTTTGGCCCATTCTTCCGCACACACACTCCTCACATCCTGTATGGAGACACTAGTCGCCTGCATTGTTCAGGTGGATTTTGGCCCATACAGCTGCACACACACTCACATCCTGTATGGAGACACTAGTCGCCTGCATTGCTCAGGTGGATTTTGGCCCATACATCCGCACACACACTCACATCCTGTATGGAGACACTAGTCGCCTGCATTGCTCAGGTGAATTTTGCCCCATTCTTCCACACACACTCCTCACATCCTGTATGGAGACACTGGTCACCTGCATTGCTCAGGTGGATTTTGGCCCATTCTTCTGCACACACTCCTCACATCCTGTATGGAGACACTAGTCACCTGCATTGCACAGGTGGATTTTGCCCCATTCTTCCACACACACTCCTCACATCCTGTATGGAGACACTGGTCACCTGCATTGCACAGGTGGATTTTGGCCCATTCTTCTGCACACACTCCTCACATCCTGTATGGAGACACTAGTCACCTGCATTGCACAGGTGGATTTTGCCCCATTCTTCCACACACACTCCTCACATCCTGTATGGAGACACTGGTCACCTGCATTGCTCAGGTGGATTTTGGCCCATTCTTCTGCACACACTCCTCACATCCTGTATGGAGATACTAGTCACCTGCATTGCACAGGTGGATTTTGGCCCATTCTTCTGCACACACTCCTCACATCCTGTATGGAGACACTAGTCCCTGCATTGCTCAGGTGGATTTTGGCCCATTCTTCTGCACACACTCACATCCTGTATGGAGACACTAGTCGCCTGCATTGCTCAGGTGGATTTTGGCCCATTCTTCTGCACACACTCCTCACATCCTGTATGGAGATACTAGTCACCTGCATTGCACAGGTGGATTTTGGCCCATTCTTCTGCACACACTCCTCACATCCTGTATGGAGACACTAGTCCCTGCATTGCTCAGGTGGATTTTGGCCCATTCTTCTGCACACACTCACATCCTGTATGGAGACACTAGTCGCCTGCATTGCTCAGGTGGATTTTGGCCCATTCTTCTGCACACACTCCTCACATCCTGTATGGAGACACTAGTCCCTGCATTGCTCAGGTGGATTTTGGCCCATTCTTCCGCACACACTCCTCACATCCTGTATGGAGACACTAGTCGCCTGCATTGCTCAGGTGGATTTTGGCCCATTCTTCCGCACACACTCCTCACATCCTGTATGGAGACACTAGTCACCTGCATTGCTCAGGTGGATTTTGGCCCATTCTTCTGCACACACTCCTCACATCCTGTATGGAGACACTAGTCCCTGCATTGCTCAGGTGGATTTTGGCCCATACATCCGCGCACACTCCTCACATCCTGTATGGAGACACTAGTCGCCTGCATTGCTCAGGTGGATTTTGGCCCATTCTTCCGCGCACACTCCTCACATCCTGTATGGAGACACTAGTCACCTGCATTGTTCAGGAGGATTTTGGCCCATTCTTCCGCACACACACTCACATCCTGTATGGAGACACTAGTCGCCTGCATTGCTCAGGTGGATTTTGGCCCATTCCTCCGCACACACTCCTCACATCCTGTATGGAGACACTAGTCGCCTGCATTGCTCAGGTGGATTTTGGCCCATTCCTCCGCACACACTCCTCACATTCTGTATGGAGACACTAGTCGCCTGCATTGCTCAGGTGGATTTTGTCCCATTCTTCCACACACACTCCTCACATCCTGTATGGAGACACTAGTCACCTGCATTGCTCAGGTGGATTATGGCCCATTCTTCCGCACACACTCCTCACATCCTGTATGGAGACACTAGTCGCCTGCATTGCACAGGTGGATTTTGGCCCATTCTTCCGCACACACTCCTCACATCCTGTATGGAGACACTAGTCCCTGCATTGCTCAGGTGGATTTTGGCCCATTCTTCTGCACACACTCCTCACATCCTGTATGGAGACACTAGTCCCTGCATTGCTCAGGTGGATTTTGGCCCATTCTTCCGCACACACTCCTCACATCCTGTATGGAGACACTAGTCCCTGCATTGCTCAGGTGGATTTTGGCCCATTCTTCCGCACACACTCCTCACATCCTGTATGGAGACACTAGTCCCTGCATTGCTCAGGTGGATTTTGGCCCATTCTTCCGCACACACTCCTCACATCCTGTATGGAGACACTAGTCGCCTGCATTGCACAGGTGGATTTTGGCCCATTCTTCCGCACACACTCCTCACATCCTGTATGGAGACACTAGTCCCTGCATTGCTCAGGTGGATTTTGGCCCTTTCTTCTGCACACACTCCTCACATCCTGTATGGAGACACTAGTCCCTGCATTGCTCAGGTGGATTTTGGCCCATTCTTCCGCACACACTCCTCACATCCTGTATGGAGACACTAGACCCTGCATTGCTCAGGTGGATTTTGGCCCATTCTTCCGCACACACACTCCTCACATCCTGTATGGAGACACTAGTCGCCTGCATTGCTCAGGTGGATTTTGGCCCATTCTTCTGCACACACTCCTCACATCCTGTATGGAGACACTAGTCCCTGCATTGCTCAGGTGGATTTTGGCCCATTCTTCCGCACACACACTCCTCACATCCTATATGGAGACACTAGTCACCTGCATTGCACAGGTGGATTTTGGTCCATTCTTCTGCCCACACTCCTCACATCCTGTATGGAGACACTAGTCCCTGCATTGCTCAGGTGGATTTTGGCCCATTCTTCCGCACACACTCCTCACATCCTGTATGGAGATACTAGTCGCCTGCATTGCTCAGGTGGATTTTGGCCCATTCTTCTGCACACACTCCTCACATCCTGTATGGAGACACTAGTCCCTGCATTGCTCAGGTGGATTTTGGCCCATTCTTCCGCACACACAGTCCTCACATCCTGTATGGAGACACTAGTCGCCTGCATTGCTCAGGTGGATTTTGGCCCATTCTTCCGCACACACTCCTCACATCCTGTATGGAGACACTGGTCACCTGCATTGCTCAGGTGGATTTTGGCCCATTCTTCCACACACACTCCTCACATCCTGTATGGAGACACTAGTCGCCTGCATTGCTCAGGTGGATTTTGGACCATTCTTCCGCACACACTCCTCACATCCTGTATGGAGACACTGGTCACCTGCATTGCTCAGGTGGATTTTGGCCCATTCTTCTTCACACACTCCTCACATCCTGTATGGAGACACTAGTCGCCTGCATTGCTCAGGTGGATTTTGGACCATTCTTTCGCACACACTCCTCACATCCTGTATGGAGACACTAGTCACCTGCATTGCTCAGGTGGATTTTGGCCCATTCTTCTGCACACACTCCTCACATCCTGTATGGAGACACTAGTCGCCTGCATTGCTCAGGTGGATTTTGGCCCATTCTTCTGCACACACTCCTCACATCCTGTATGGAGACACTGGTCACCTGCATTGCTCAGGTGGATTTTGGCCCATTCTTCCGCACACACTCCTCACATCCTGTATGGAGACACTGGTCACCTGCATTGCTCAGGTGGATTTTGTCCCATTCTTCCGCACACACTCCTCACATCCTGTATGGAGACACTAGTCACCTGCATTGTTCAGGAGGATTTTGGCCCATTCTTCCGCACACACACTCACATCCTGTATGGAGACACTAGTCGCCTGCATTGCTCAGGTGGATTTTGGCCCATTCCTCCGCACACACTCCTCACATCCTGTATGGAGACACTGGTCATCTGCATTGCTCAGGTGGATTTTGTCCCATTCTTCCACACACACTCCTCACATCCTGTATGGAGACACTAGTCACCTGCATTGCTCAGGTGGATTATGGCCCATTCTTCCGCACACACACTCCTCACATCCTGTATGGAGACACTAGTCCCCTGCATTGCTCAGGTGGATTTTTGCCCATTCTTCCGCACACACTCCTCACATCCTGTATGGAGACACTAGTCGCCTGCATTGCACAGGTGGATTTTGGCCCATTCTTCCGCACACACTCCTCACATCCTGTATGGAGACACTAGTCCCTGCATTGCTCAGGTGGATTTTGGCCCATACATCCGCACACACTCCTCACATCCTGTATGGAGACACTAGTCGCCTGCATTGCTCAGGTGGATTTGGTCCATTCTTCTGCACACACTCCTCACATCATGTATGGAGACACTAGTCACCTGCATTGCTCAGGTGGATTTTGGCCCATTCTTCCGCACACACTCCTCACATCCTGTATGGAGACACTAGTCCCTGCATTGCTCAGGTGGATTTTGGCCCATACATCTGCACACACTCCTCACATCCTGTATGGAGACACTAGTCGCCTGCATTGCTCAGGTGGATTTTGGTCCATTCTTCTGCACACACTCCTCACATCATGTATGGAGACACTAGTCCCTGCATTGCTCAGGTGGATTTTGGTCCATTCTTCTGCACACACTCCTCACATCCTGTATGGAGACACTAGTCCCTGCATTGCTCAGGTGGATTTTGGCCCATTCTTCTGCACACACTCCTCACATCCTGTATGGAGACACTAGTCCCTGCATTGCTCAGGTGGATTTTGGCCCATTCCTCCGCACACACACTCCTCACATCCTGTATGGAGACACTAGTCACCTGCATTGCACAGGTGGATTTTGGTCCATTCTTCTGCCCACACTCCTCACATCCTGTATGGAGACACTAGTCGCCTGCATTGCTCAGGTGGATTTTGGCCCATTCTTCCGCACACACACTCCTCACATCCTGTATGGAGACACTAGTCCCTGCATTGCTCAGGTGGATTTTGGCCCATTCTTCCGCACACACACTCCTCACATCCTGTATGGAGACACTAGTCGCCTGCATTGCTCAGGTGGATTTTGGCCCATACATCCGCACACACACTCACATCCTGTATGGAGACACTAGTCGCCTGCATTGCTCAGGTGAATTTTGCCCCATTCTTCCACACACACTCCTCACATCCTGTATGGAGACACTGGTCACCTGCATTGCTCAGGTGGATTTTGGCCCATTCTTCTGCACACACTCCTCACATCCTGTATGGAGACACTAGTCCCTGCATTGCTCAGGTGGATTTTGGCCCATTCTTCTGCACACACTCACATCCTGTATGGAGACACTAGTCCCTGCATTGCTCAGGTGGATTTTGGCCCATTCTTCTGCACACACTCACATCCTGTATGGAGACACTAGTCGCCTGCATTGCTCAGGTGAATTTTGCCCCATTCTTCCACACACACTCCTCACATCCTGTATGGAGACACTGGTCACCTGCATTGCTCAGGTGGATTATGGCCCATTCTTCCGCACACACACTCCTCACATCCTGTATGGAGACACTAGTCCTCTGCATTGCTCAGGTGGATTTTTGCCCATTCTTCCGCACACACTCCTCACATCCTGTATGGAGACACTAGTCGCCTGCATTGCACATGTGGATTTTGGCCCATTCTTCCGCACACACTCCTCACATCCTGTATGGAGACACTAGTCCCTGCATTGCTCAGGTGGATTTTGGCCCATACATCCGCACACACTCCTCACATCCTGTATGGAGACACTAGTCGCCTGCATTGCTCAGGTGGATTTGGTCCATTCTTCTGCACACACTCCTCACATCATGTATGGAGACACTAGTCACCTGCATTGCTCAGGTGGATTTTGGCCCATTCTTCCGCACACACTCCTCACATCCTGTATGGAGACACTAGTCCCTGCATTGCTCAGGTGGATTTTGGCCCATACATCCGCACACACTCCTCACATCCTGTATGGAGACACTAGTCGCCTGCATTGCTCAGGTGGATTTGGTCCATTCTTCTGCACACACTCCTCACATCCTGTATGGAGACACTAGTCGCCTGCATTGCTCAGGTGGATTTTGGCCCATTCTTCTGCACACACTCCTCACATCCTGTATGGAGACACTAGTCGCCTGCATTGCTCAGGTGGATTTTAGTCCATTCTTCTGCACACACTCCTCACATCATGTATGGAGACACTAGTCCCTGCATTGCTCAGGTGGATTTTGGTCCATTCTTCTGCACACACTCCTCACATCCTGTATGGAGACACTAGTCCCTGCATTGCTCAGGTGGATTTTGGCCCATTCTTCTGCACACACTCCTCACATCCTGTATGGAGACACTAGTCCCTGCATTGCTCAGGTGGATTTTGGCCCATTCCTCCGCACACACACTCCTCACATCCTGTATGGAGACACTAGTCACCTGCATTGCACAGGTGGATTTTGGTCCATTCTTCTGCCCACACTCCTCACATCCTGTATGGAGACACTAGTCCCTGCATTGCTCAGGTGGATTTTGGCCCATTCTTCCGCACACACACTCCTCACATCCTGTATGGAGACACTAGTCGCCTGCATTGCTCAGGTGGATTTTGGCCCATACATCCGCACACACACTCACATCCTGTATGGAGACACTAGTCGCCTGCATTGCTCAGGTGAATTTTGCCCCATTCTTCCACACACACTCCTCACATCCTGTATGGAGACACTGGTCACCTGCATTGCTCAGGTGGATTTTGGCCCATTCTTCTGCACACACTCCTCACATCCTGTATGGAGACACTAGTCACCTGCATTGCACAGGTGGATTTTGCCCCATTCTTCCACACACACTCCTCACATCCTGTATGGAGACACTGGTCACCTGCATTGCTCAGGTGGATTTTGGCCCATTCTTCTGCACACACTCCTCACATCCTGTATGGAGACACTAGTCACCTGCATTGCACAGGTGGATTTTGCCCCATTCTTCCACACACACTCCTCACATCCTGTATGGAGACACTGGTCACCTGCATTGCTCAGGTGGATTTTGGCCCATTCTTCTGCACACACTCCTCACATCCTGTATGGAGATACTAGTCACCTGCATTGCACAGGTGGATTTTGGCCCATTCTTCTGCACACACTCCTCACATCCTGTATGGAGACACTAGTCCCTGCATTGCTCAGGTGGATTTTGGCCCATTCTTCTGCACACACTCACATCCTGTATGGAGACACTAGTCGCCTGCATTGCTCAGGTGGATTTTGGCCCATTCTTCTGCACACACTCCTCACATCCTGTATAGAGATACTAGTCACCTGCATTGCACAGGTGGATTTTGGCCCATTCTTCTGCACACACTCCTCACATCCTGTATGGAGACACTAGTCCCTGCATTGCTCAGGTGGATTTTGGCCCATTCTTCTGCACACACTCACATCCTGTATGGAGACACTAGTCGCCTGCATTGCTCAGGTGGATTTTGGCCCATTCTTCTGCACACACTCCTCACATCCTGTATGGAGACACTAGTCCCTGCATTGCTCAGGTGGATTTTGGCCCATTCTTCCGCACACACTCCTCACATCCTGTATGGAGACACTAGTCGCCTGCATTGCTCAGGTGGATTTTGGCCCATTCTTCCGCACACACTCCTCACATCCTGTATGGAGACACTAGTCACCTGCATTGCTCAGGTGGATTTTGGCCCATTCTTCCGCACACACTCCTCACATCCTGTATGGAGACACTAGTCCCTGCATTGATCAGGTGGATTTTGGCCCATTCTTCCGCACACACTCCTCACATCCTGTATGGAGACACTAGTCGCCTGCATTGCTCAGGCGGATTTTGGCCCATTCTTCCACACACACTCCTCACATCCTGTATGGAGACACTAGTCGCCTGCATTGCTCAGGTGGATTTTGGCCCATTCTTCCACACACACTCCTCACATCCTGTATGGAGACACTAGTCGCCTGCATTGCTCAGGTGGATTTTGGCCCATTCTTCCACACACACTCCTCACATCCTGTATGGAGACACTAGTCGCCTGCATTGCTCAGGTGGATTTTGGACCATTCTTCCGCACACACTCCTCACATCCTGTATGGAGACACTAGTCCCTGCATTGCTCAGGTGGATTTTGGCCCATTCTTCCGCACACACTCCTCACATCCTGTATGGAGACACTAGTCACCTGCATTGCTCAGGTGGATTTTGGCACATTCTTCTGCACACACTCCTCACATCCTGTATGGAGACACTAGTCACCTGCATTGCTCAGGTGGATTTTGGCCCATTCTTCCGCACACACTCCTCACATCCTGTATGGAGACACTAGTCACCTGCATTGCTCAGGTGGATTTTGGTCCATTCTTCCGCACACACTCCTCACATCCTGTATGGAGACACTAGTCTCCTGCATTGCTCAGGTGGATATTAGCCCATTCTTCCGCACAAACTCCTCACATCCTGTATGGAGACACTAGTCACCTGCATTGCTCAGGTGGATTTTGGCCCATTCTTCCGCACACACTCCTCACATCCTGTATGGAGACACTAGTCGCCTGCATTGCTCAGGTGGATTTTGGTCCATTCTTCCGCACACACTCCTCACATCCTGTATGGAGACACTGGTCACCTGCATTGCTCAGGTGGATTTTGGCCCATTCTTCCGCACACACTCCTCACAACCTGTATGGAGACACTGGTCACCTGCATTGCCCAGGTGGATTTTGGCCCATTCTTCCGCACACACTCCTTCTATCCTGTATGGAGACAGTCTCCTGCATTGCTCAGGTGGATTTTGGCCCATTCTTCCGCACACACTCCTCACATCCTGTATGGAGACACTGGTCACCTGCATTGCTCAAGTGGATTTTGGCCCATTCTTCTGCACACACTCCTCACATCCTGTATGGAGACACTAGTCACCTGCATTGCTCAGGTGGATTTTGGGCCATTCTTCCGCACACACTCCTCACATCCTGTATGGAGACACTAGTCACCTGCATTGCTCAGGTGGATTTTGGGCCATTCTTCCGCACACACTCCTCACATCCTGTATGGAGACACTAGTCGCCTGCATTGCTCAGGTGGATTTTGGCCCATTCTTCCGCACACACTCCTCACATCCTGTATGGAGACACTAGTCCCTGCATTGCTCAGGTGGATTTTGGCCCATTCTTCTGCACACACTCACATCCTGTATGGAGACACTAGTCGCCTGCATTGCTCAGGTGAATTTTGGCCCATTCTTCCGCACACACTCCTCACATCCTGTATGGAGACACTAGTCACCTGCATTGCTCAGGTGGATTTTGGCCCATTCTTCCACACACACTCCTCACATCCTGTATGGAGACACTAGTCACCTGCATTGCTCAGGTGGATTATGGCCCATTCTTCTGCACACACTCCTCACATCCTGTATGGAGACACTAGTCCCTGCATTGCTCAGGTGGATTTTGGCCCATTCTTCTGCACACACTCACATCCTGTATGGAGACACTAGTCACCTGCATTGCTCAGGTGGATTTTGGCCCATACATCTGCACACACACACTCACATCCTGTATGGAGACACTAGTCACCTGCATTGCTCAGGTGGATTTTGGCACATTCTTCCGCACACACACTCACATCCTGTATGGAGACACTAGTCGCCTGCATTGCTCAGGTGGATTTTGGCCCATACATCCGCACACACACACTCACATCCTGTATGGAGACACTAGTCGCCTGCATTGCTCAGGTGGATTTTGGCCCATACATCCGCACACACACACTCACATCCTGTATGGAGACACTAGTCGCCTGCATTGCTCAGGTGGATTTTGGCCCATTCTTCCGCACACACACTCACATCCTGTATGGAGACACTAGTCACCTGCATTGCTCAGGTGGATTTTGGCCCATACATCCGCACACACACACTCACATCCTGTATGGAGACACTAGTCGCCTGCATTGCTCAGGTGGATTTTGGCCCGTTCTTCCACACACACTCCTCACATCCTGCATGGAGACACTAGTCGCCTGCATTGCTCAGGTGGATTTTGGCCCGTTCTTCCACACACACTCCTCACATCCTGTATGGAGACACTAGTCGCCTGCATTGCTCAGGTGGATTTTGGCCCATACATCCGCACACACTCCTCACATCCTGTATGGAGACACTAGTCGCCTGCATTGTTCAGGTGGATTTTGGCCCATACATCCGCACACACTCATCACATCCTGTATGGAGACACTAGTCGCCTGAATTGCTCAGGTGGATTTTGGCCCATTCTTCCACACACACTCCTCACATCCTGCATGGAGACACTAGTCGCCTGCATTGCTCAGGTGGATTTTGGCCCATACATCCGCACACACTCCTCACATCCTGTATGGAGACACTAGTCGCCTGCATTGCTCAGGTGGATTTTGGCCCATACATCCGCACACACTCCTCACATCCTGTATGGAGACACTAGTCGCCTGCATTGTTCAGGTGGATTTTGGCCCATACATCCGCACACACACTCACATCCTGTATGGTGACACTAGTCGCCTGCATTGCTCAGGTGGATTTTGGCCCATTCTTCCACACACACCCCTCACATCCTGCATGGAGACACTAGTCGCCTGCATTGCTCATGTGGATTTTGGCCCATACATCCGCACACACACTCACATCCTGTATGGAGACACTAGTCGCCTGCATTGCTCAGGTGGATTTTGGTCCATTCTTCCGCACACACTCCTCACATCCTGTATGGAGACACTAGTCGCCTGCATTGCTCAGGTGGATTTTGGCCCATACATCCGCACACACACTCACATCCTGTATGGAGACACTAGTCGCCTGCATTGCACAGGTGGATTTTGGCCCATTCTTCCACACACACTCCTCACATCCTGCATGGAGACACTAGTCGCCTGCATTGCTCAGGTGGATTTTGGCCCATACATCCGCACACACACTCACATCCTGTATGGAGACACTAGTCGCCTGCATTGCACAGGTGGATTTTGGCCCATTCTTCCGCACACACTCCTCACATCCTGCATGGAGACACTAGTCACCTGCATTGCTCAGGTGGATTTTGGCCCGTTCTTCCACACACACTCCTCACATCCTGTATGGAGACACTAGTCACCTGCATTGCTCAGGTGGATTTTGGCCCATTCTTCCGCACACACTCCTCACATCCTGCATGGAGACACTAGTCGCCTGCATTGCTCAGGTGGATTTTGGCCCGTTCTTCCACACACACTCCTCACATCCTGTATGGAGACACTAGTCCCTGCATTGCTCAGGTGGATTTTGGTCCATTCTTCCGCACACACACTCACATCCTGTATGGAGACACTAGTCACCTGCATTGCTCAGGTGGATTTTGGTCCATTCTTCCGCACACACTCCTCACATCCTGTATGGAGACACTAGTCGCCTGCATTGCACAGGTGGATTTTGGCCCATACATCCGCACACACACTCACATCCTGTATGGGGACACTAGTCCCTGCATTGCTCAGGTGCATTTTGGCCCATACATCCGCACACACACACTCACATCCTGTATGGAGACACTAGTCGCCTGCATTGCTCAGGTGGATTTTGGTCCATTCTTCCGCACACACTCCTCACATCCTGTATGGAGACACTAGTCGCCTGCATTGCACAGGTGGATTTTGGCCCATACATCCGCACACACTCCTCACATCCTGTATGGAGACACTAGTCGCCTGCATTGCTCAGGTGGATTTTGGCCCATACATCCGCACACACACACTCACATCCTGTATGGAGACACTAGTCGCCTGCATTGCTCAGGTGGATTTTGGTCCATTCTTCCGCACACACTCCTCACATCCTGTATGGAGACACTAGTCGCCTGCATTGCACAGGTGGATTTTGGCCCATACATCCGCACACACTCCTCACATCCTGTATGGAGACACTAGTCGCCTGCATTGCTCAGGTGGATTTTGGCCCATACATCCGCACACACACTCACATCCTGTATGGAGACACTAGTCGCCTGCATTAATCAGGTGGATTTTGGCCCATACATCCGCACACACACTCACATCCTGTATGGAGACACTAGTCGCCTGCATTGCTCAGGTGGATTTTGGCCCATTCTTCCACACACACTCCTCACATCCTGTATGGAGACACTGGTCCTTGCATTGCTCAGGTGGATTTGGCCCATACATCCGCACACACACTCACATCCTGTATGGAGACACTAGTCGCCTGCATTGCTCAGGTGGATTTTGGCCCATACATCCGCACACACACTCACATCCTGTATGGAGACACTAGTCGCCTGCATTGCTCAGGTGGATTTTGGCCCATTCTTCCACACACACTCCTCACATCCTGCATGGAGACACTAGTCACCTGCATTGCTCATGTGGATTTTGGCCCATACATCCGCACACACTCCTCACATCCTGTATGGAGACACTAGTCGCCTGCATTGCTCAGGTGGATTTTGGCCCATTCTTCCGCACACACTCCTCACATCCTGTATGGAGACACTAGTCACCTGCATTGCTCAGGAGGATTTTGGCCCATTCTTCCGCACACACACTCACATCCTGTATGGAGACACTAGTCGCCTGCATTGCTCAGGTGGATTTTGGCCCATTCCTCCGCACACACTCCTCACATCCTGTATGGAGACACTAGTCCCTGCATTGCTCAGGTGGATTTTGGTCCATTCTTCTGCACACACTCCTCACATCATGTATGGAGACACTAGTCCCTGCATTGCTCAGGTGGATTTTGGGCCATTCTTCCACACACACTCCTCACATCCTGTATGGATACACTGTTCATCTGCATTGCTCAGGTGGATTTTGTCCCATTCTTCCACACACACTCCTCACATCCTGTATGGAGACACTAGTCACCTGCATTGCTCAGGTGGATTATGGCCCATTCTTCCGCACACACTCCTCACATCCTGTATGGAGACACTAGTCACCTGCATTGCTCAGGTGGATTTTGTCCCATTCTTCCACACACACTCCTCACATCCTGTATGGAGACATTAGTCACCTGCATTGCTCAGGTGGATTTTGGCCCATTCTTCTGCACACACTCCTCACATCCTGTATGGAGACACTAGTCCCTGCATTGCTCAGGTGGATTTTGGCCCATTCTTCTGCACACACTCCTCACATCCTGTATGGAGACACTAGTCGCCTGCATTGCTCAGGTGGATTTGGTCCATTCTTCTGCACACACTCCTCACATCCTGTATGGAGACACTAGTCCCTGCATTGCTCAGGTGGATTTTGGCCTATTCTTCCGCACACACTCCTCACATCCTGTATGGAGACACTAGTCGCCTGCATTGCACAGGTGGATTTTGGCCCATTCTTCCGCACACACTCCTCACATCCTGTATGGAGACACTAGTCCCTGCATTGCTCAGGTGGATTTTGGCCCATTCTTCTGCACACACTCCTCACATCCTGTATGGAGACACTAGTCGCCTGCATTGCTCAGGTGGATTTGGTCCATTCTTCTGCACACACTCCTCACATCATGTATGGAGACACTAGTCACCTGCATTGCTCAGGTGGATTTTGGCCCATTCTTCCGCACACACTCCTCACATCCTGTATGGAGACACTAGTCGCCTGCATTGCTCAGGTGGATTTTGGTCCATTCTTCTGCACACACTCCTCACATCATGTATGGAGACACTAGTCCCTGCATAGCTCAGGTGGATTTTGGCCCATTCTTCTGCACAAACTCCTCACATCCTGTATGGAGACACTAGTCCCTGCATTGCTCAGGTGGATTTTGGCCCATTCTTCCGCACACACTCCTCACATTCTGTATGGAGACACTGGTCACCTGCATTGCTCAGGTGGATTTTGGCCCATTCTTCCGCACACACTCCTCACATCCTGTATGGAGACACTAGTCGCCTGCATTGCACAGGTGGATTTTGGCCCATTCTTCTGCACACACTCATCACCTCCTGTATGGAGACACTAGTCACCTGCATTGCACAGGTGGATTTTGGTCCATTCTTCTGCCCACACTCCTCACATCCTGTATGGAGACACTAGTCACCTGCATTGCTCAGGTGGATTTTGGTCCATTCTTCCGCACACACTCCTCACATCCTGTATGGAGACACTAGTCCCTGCATTGCTCAGGTGGATTTTGGCCCATTCTTCCGCACACACTCCTCACATCCTGTATGGAGACACTAGTCCCTGCATTGCTCAGGTGGATTTTGGCCCATTCTTCCGCACACACTCCTCACATCCTGTATGGAGACACTGGTCACCTGCATTGCTCAGGTGGATTTTGGCCCATTCTTCTGCACACACTCCTCATATCCTGTATGGAGACACTAGTCCCTGCATTGCTCAGGTGGATTTTGGCCCATTCTTCCGCACACACTCCTCACATCCTGTATGGAGACACTGGTCACCTGCATTGCTCAGGTGGATTTTGGCCCATTCTTCTGCACACACTCCTCACATCCTGTATGGAGATACTAGTCGCCTGCATTGCTCAGGTGGATTTTGGCCCATTCTTCTGCACACAGTCCTCACATCCTGTATGGAGACACTAGTCCCTGCATTGCTCAGGTGGATTTTGGCCCATTCTTCCGCACACACTCCTCACATCCTGTATGGAGACACTGGTCACCTGCATTGCTCAGGTGGATTTTGGCTCATTCTTCCACACACACTCCTCACATCCTGTATGGAGACACTAGTCGCCTGCATTGCTCAGGTGGATTTTGGCCCATTCTTCCGCACACACTCCTCACATCCTGTATGGAGACACTAGTCGCCTGCATTGCTCAGGTGGATTTTGGACCATTCTTCCGCACACACTCCTCAAATCCTGTATGGAGACACTAGTCCCTGCATTGCTCAGGTGGATTTTGGCCCATTCTTCCGCACACACTCCTCACATCCTGTATGGAGACACTAGTCACCTGCATTGCTCAGGTGGATTTTGGCCCATTCTTCTGCACACACTCCTCACATCCTGTATGGAGACACTAGTCGCCTGCATTGCTCAGGTGGATTTTGGCCCATTCTTCTGCACACACTCCTCACATCCTGTATGGAGACACTAGTCGCCTGCATTGCTCAGGTGGATTTTGGTCCATTCTTCCGCACACACTCCTCACATCCTGTATGGAGACACTAGTCACCTGCATTGCTCAGGTGGATTTTGGCCCATTCTTCTGCACACACTCCTCACATCCTGTATGGAGACACTAGTCGCCTGCATTGCTCAGGTGGATTTTGGTCCATTCTTCCGCACACACTCCTCACATCCTGTATGGAGACACTAGTCGCCTGCATTGCTCAGGTGGATTTTGGTCCATTCTTCCGCACACACTCCTCACATCCTCTATGGAGACACTAGTCGCCTGCATTGCTCAGGTGGATTTTGTCCCATTCTTCCACACACACTCCTCACATCCTGTATGGAGACACTAGTCGCCTGCATTGCTCAGGTGGATTTTGGCCCATTCTTCCGCACACACTCCTCACATCCTGTATGGAGACACTAGTCGCCTGCATTGCTCAGGTGGATTTTTGACCATTCTTCCGCACACACTCCTCACATCCTGTATGGAGACACTAGTCGCCTGCATTGCTCAGGTGGATTTTGGCCCATTCTTCCGCACACACACTCCTCACATCCTGTATGGAGACACTAGTCCCTGCATTGCTCAGGTGGATTTTGGCCCATTCTTCCGCACACACTCCTCACATCCTGTATGGAGACACTAGTCACCTGCATTGCTCAGGTGGATTTTGGCCCATTCTTCCGCACACACTTCTCACATCCTGTATGGAGACACTGGTCACCTGCATTGCTCAGGTGGATTTTGGCCCATTCTTCCGCACACACTCCTCACATCCTGTATGGAGACACTAGTCACCTGCATTGTTCAGGAGGATTTTGGCCCATTCTTCCGCACACACACTCACATCCTGTATGGAGACACTAGTCGCCTGCATTGCTCAGGTGGATTTTGGCCCATTCTTCCGCGCACACTCCTCACATCCTGTATGGAGACACTAGTCGCCTGTATTGCTCAGGTGGATTTTGGTCCATTCTTCCGCACACACTCCTCACATCCTGTATGGAGACACTAGTCGCCTGCATTGCTCAGGTGGATTTTGGCCCATTCTTCCGCGCACACTCCTCACATCCTGTATGGAGACACTAGTCACCTGCATTGCTCAGGTGGATTTTGGCCCATTCTTCCGCACACACTCCTCACATCCTGTATGGAGACACTAGTCGCCTGTATTGCTCAGGTGGATTTTGGCCCATTCTTCCGCACACACTCCTCACATCCTGTATGGAGACACTAGTCGCCTGCATTGCTCAGGTGGATTTTGGTCCATTCTTCTGCACACACTCCTCACATCCTGTTTGGAGACACTAGTCGCCTGCATTGCTCAGGGGGATTTTGGTCCATTCTTCCGCACACACTCCTCACATCCTGTATGGAGACACTAGTCGCCTGCATTGCTCAGGTGGATTTTGGCCCATTCTTCTGCACACACTCCTCACATCCTGTATGGAGACACTAGTCTCCTGCATTGCTCAGGTGGATATTAGCCCATTCTTCCGCACACACTCCTCACATCCTGTATGGAGACACTAGTCGCCTGCATTGCTCAGGTGGATTTGGCCCATTCCTCCACACACACTCCTCACATCCTGTATGGAGACACTGGTCACCTGCATTGCTCAGGTGGATTTTGGCCCATTCTTCCGCACACACTCCTCACATCCTGTATGGAGACACTAGTCACCTGCATTGCTCAAGTGGATTTTGGCCCATTCTTCTGCACACACTCCTCACATCCTGTATGGAGACACTAGTCGCCTGCATTGCTCAGGTGGATTTTGGCCCATTCTTCCGCACACACTCCTCACATCCTGTATGGAGACACTAGTCCCTGCATTGCTCAGGTGGATTTTGGCCCATTCTTCCGCACACACTCCTCACATCCTGTATGGATACACTGTTCATCTGCATTGCTCAGGTGGATTTTGTCCCATTCTTCCACACACACTCCTCACATCCTGTATGGAGACACTAGTCACCTGCATTGCTCAGGTGGATTATGGCCCATTCTTCCGCACACACTCCTCACATCCTGTATGGAGACACTAGTCGCCTGCATTGCACAGGTGGATTTTGGCCCATTCTTCCGCACACACTCCTCACATCCTGTATGGAGACACTAGTCCCTGCATTGCTCAGGTGGATTTTGGCCCATTCTTCTGCACACACTCCTCACATCCTGTATGGAGACACTAGTCGCCTGCATTGCTCAGGTGGATTTGGTCCATTCTTCTGCACACACTCCTCACATCATGTATGGAGACACTAGTCACCTGCATTGCTCAGGTGGATTTTGGCCCATTCTTCCGCACACACTCCTCACATCCTGTATGGAGACACTAGTCGCCTGCATTGCTCAGGTGGATTTTGGTCCATTCTTCTGCACACACTCCTCACATCATGTATGGAGACACTAGTCCCTGCATTGCTCAGGTGGATTTTGGTCCATTCTTCTGCACACACTCCTCACATCCTGTATGGAGACACTAGTCCCTGCATAGCTCAGGTGGATTTTGGCCCATTCTTCCGCACACACTCCTCACATCCTGTATGGAGACACTAGTCCCTGCATTGCTCAGGTGGATTTTGGCCCATTCTTCCGCACACACTCCTCACATTCTGTATGGAGACACTGGTCACCTGCATTGCTCAGGTGGATTTTGGCTCATTCTTCCGCACACACTCCTCACATCCTGTATGGAGACACTAGTCGCCTGCATTGCACAGGTGGATTTTGGCCCATTCTTCTGCACACACTCATCACCTCCTGTATGGAGACACTAGTCACCTGCATTGCACAGGTGGATTTTGGTCCATTCTTCTGCCCACACTCCTCACATCCTGTATGGAGACACTAGTCCCTGCATTGCTCAGGTGGATTTTGGTCCATTATTCCGCACACACTCCTCACATCCTGTATGGAGACACTAGTCCCTGCATTGCTCAGGTGGATTTTGGCCCATTCTTCCGCACACACTCCTCACATCCTGTATGGAGACACTGGTCACCTGCATTGCTCAGGTGGATTTTGGCCCATTCTTCTGCACACACTCCTCACATCCTGTATGGAGACACTAGTCCCTGCATTGCTCAGGTGGATTTTGGCCCATTCTTCCGCACACACTCCTCACATCCTGTATGGAGACACTGGTCACCTGCATTGCTCAGGTGGATTTTGGCCCATTCTTCTGCACACACTCCTCACATCCTGTATGGAGATACTAGTCGCCTGCATTGCTCAGGTGGATTTTGGCCCATTCTTCTGCACACACTCCTCACATCCTGTATGGAGACACTAGTCCCTGCATTGCTCAGGTGGATTTTGGCCCATTCTTCCGCACACACTCCTCACATCCTGTATGGAGACACTGGTCACCTGCATTGCTCAGGTGGATTTTGGCCCATTCTTCCACACACACTCCTCACATCCTGTATGGAGACACTAGTCGCCTGCATTGCTCAGGTGGATTTTGGCCCATTCTTCCGCACACACTCCTCACATCCTGTATGGAGACACTAGTCGCCTGCATTGCTCAGGTGGATTTTGGACCATTCTTCCGCACACACTCCTCACATCCTGTATGGAGACACTAGTCCCTGCATTGCTCAGGTGGATTTTGGCCCATTCTTCCGCACACACTCCTCACATCCTGTATGGAGACACTAGTCCCTGCATTGCTCAGGTGGATTTTGGCCCATTCTTCCGCACACACTCCTCACATCCTGTATGGAGACACTAGTCACCTGCATTGCTCAGGTGGATTTTGGCCCATTCTTCTGCACACACTCCTCACATCCTGTATGGAGACACTAGTCGCCTGCATTGCTCAGGTGGATTTTGGCCCATTCTTCTGCACACACTCCTCACATCCTGTATGGAGACACTAGTCGCCTGCATTGCTCAGGTGGATTTTGGTCCATTCTTCCGCACACACTCCTCACATCCTGTATGGAGACACTAGTCACCTGCATTGCTCAGGTGGATTTTGTCCCATTCTTCCACACACACTCCTCACATCCTGTATGGAGACACTAGTCGCCTGCATTGCTCAGGTGGATTTTGGCCCATTCTTCCGCACACACTCCTCACATCCTGTATGGAGACACTAGTCGCCTGCATTGCTCAGGTGGATTTTGGACCATTCTTCCGCACACACTCCTCACATCCTGTATGGAGACACTAGTCCCTGCATTGCTCAGGTGGATTTTGGCCCATTCTTCCGCACACACTCCTCACATCCTGTATGGAGACACTAGTCACCTGCATTGCTCAGGTGGATTTTGGCCCATTCTTCCGCACACACTCCTCACATCCTGTATGGAGACACTGGTCACCTGCATTGCTCAGGTGGATTTTGGCCCATTCTTCCGCACACACTCCTCACATCCTGTATGGAGACACTAGTCACCTGCATTGTTCAGGAGGATTTTGGCCCATTCTTCCGCACACACACTCACATCCTGTATGGAGACACTAGTCGCCTGCATTGCTCAGGTGGATTTTGGCCCATTCTTCCGCGCACACTCCTCACATCCTGTATGGAGACACTAGTCGCCTGTATTGCTCAGGTGGATTTTGGTCCATTCTTCCGCACACACTCCTCACATCCTGTATGGAGACACTAGTCGCCTGCATTGCTCAGGTGGATTTTGGCCCATTCTTCCGCGCACACTCCTCACATCCTGTATGGAGACACTAGTCGCCTGCATTGCTCAGGTGGATTTTGGTCCATTCTTCTGCACACACTCCTCACATCCTGTTTGGAGACACTAGTCGCCTGCATTGCTCAGGGGGATTTTGGTCCATTCTTCCGCACACACTCCTCACATCCTGTATGGAGACACTAGTCGCCTGCATTGCTCAGGTGGATTTTGGCCCATTCTTCTGCACACACTCCTCACATCCTGTATGGAGACACTAGTCTCCTGCATTGCTCAGGTGGATATTAGCCCATTCTTCCGCACACACTCCTCACATCCTGTATGGAGACACTAGTCGCCTGCATTGCTCAGGTGGATTTGGCCCATTCCTCCACACACACTCCTCACATCCTGTATGGAGACACTGGTCACCTCCATTGCTCAGGTGGATTTTGGCCCATTCTTCCGCACACACTCCTCACATCCTGTATGGAGACACTGGTCACCTGCATTGCTCAAGTGGATTTTGGCCCATTCTTCTGCACACACTCCTCACATCCTGTATGGAGACACTAGTCGCCTGCATTGCTGAGGTGGATTTTGGCCCATTCTTCCGCACACACTCCTCACATCCTGTATGGAGACACTAGTCCCTGCATTGCTCAGGTGGATTTTGGCCCATTCTTCCGCACACACTCCTCACATCCTGTATGGAGACACTGGTCACCTGCATTGCTCAGGTGGATTTTGATCCATTCTTCTGCACACACTCCTCACATCCTGTATGGAGACACTGGTCACCTGCATTGCTCAGGTGGAGTTTGGCCCATTCTTCTGCACACACTCATCACCTCCTGTATGGAGACACTAGTCGCCTGCATTGCTCAGGTGGATTTTGGCCATTCTTCCGCACACACTCCTCACATCCTGTATGGAGACACTAGTCCCTGCATTGCTCAGGTGGATTTTGGTCCATTCTTCCGCACACACTCCTCACATCCTGTATGGAGACACTAGTCACCTGCATTGCTCAGGTGGATTTTGGCCCATTCTTCTGCACACACTCCTCACATCCTGTATGGAGACACTAGTCACCTGCATTGCTCAGGTGGATTTTGGTCCATTCTTCCGCACACACTCCTCACATCCTGTATGGAGACACTAGTCACCTGCATTGCTCAGGTGGATTTTGGCCCATTCTTCCGCACACACTCCTCACATCCTGTATGGAGACACTAGTCCCTGCATTGCTCAGGTGGATTTTGGTCCATTCTTCCGCACACACTCCTCACATCCTGTATGGAGACACTAGTCACCTGCATTGCTCAGGTGGATTTTGGTCCATTCTTCTGCACACGCTCCTCACATCCTGTATGGAGACACTGGTCACCTGCATTGCTCAGGTGGATTTTGGTCCATTCTTCTGCACACGCTCCTCACATCCTGTATGGAGACACTGGTCACCTGCATTGCTCAGGTGGATTTTGGTCCATTCTTCTGCACACACTCCTCACATCCTGTATGGAGACACTAGTCCCTGCATTGCTCAGGTGGATTTTGTCCCAATCTTCCACACAAACACTCCTCACATCCTGTATGGAGACACTAGTCACCTGCATTGCTCAGGTGGATTTTGGCCCATTCTTCTGCACACACTCCTCACATCCTGTATGGAGACACTAGTCGCCTGCATTGCTCAGGTGGATTTTGGTCCATTCTTCTGCACACACTCCTCACATCCTGTATGGAGACACTGGTCACCTGCATTGCTCAGGTGGATTTTGGCCCATTCTTCCGCACACACTCCTCACATCCTGTATGGAGACACTAGTCCCTGCATTGCTCAGGTGGAGTTTGGTCCATTCTTCTGCACACACTCCTCACATCCTGTATGGAGACACTAGTCGCCTGCATTGCTCAGGTGGATTTTGGCCCATTCTTCCGCACACACTCCTCACATCCTGTATGGAGACACTAGTCACCTGCATTGCTCAGGTGGATTTTGGCCCATTCCTCCACACACACTCCTCACATCCTGTATGGAGACACTAGTCCCTGCATTGCTCAGGTGGAGTTTGGTCCATTCTTCCGCCCACACTCCTCACATCCTGTATGGAGACACTAGTCGCCTGCATTGCTCAGGTGGATTTTGGCCCATTCTTCCGCGCACACTCCTCACATCCTGTATGGAGACACTAGTCGCCTGCATTGCTCAGGTGGATTTTGGTCCATTCTTCTGCACACACTCCTCACATCCTGTTTGGAGACACTAGTCGCCTGCATTGCTCAGGGGGATTTTGGTCCATTCTTCCGCACACACTCCTCACATCCTGTATGGAGACACTAGTCGCCTGCATTGCTCAGGTGGATTTTGGCCCATTCTTCTGCACACACTCCTCACATCCTGTATGGAGACACTAGTCTCCTGCATTGCTCAGGTGGATATTAGCCCATTCTTCCGCACACACTCCTCACATCCTGTATGGAGACACTAGTCGCCTGCATTGCTCAGGTGGATTTGGCCCATTCCTCCACACACACTCCTCACATCCTGTATGGAGACACTGGTCACCTGCATTGCTCAGGTGGATTTTGGCCCATTCTTCCGCACACACTCCTCACATCCTGTATGGAGACACTGGTCACCTGCATTGCTCAAGTGGATTTTGGCCCATTCTTCTGCACACACTCCTCACATCCTGTATGGAGACACTAGTCGCCTGCATTGCTCAGGTGGATTTTGTCCCATTCTTCCGCACACACTCCTCACATCCTGTATGGAGAAACTAGTCCCTGCATTGCTCAGGTGGATTTTGGCCCATTCTTCCGCACACACTCCTCACATCCTGTATGGAGACACTGGTCACCTGCATTGCTCAGGTGGATTTTGATCCATTCTTCTGCACACACTCCTCACATCCTGTATGGAGACACTGGTCACCTGCATTGCTCAGGTGGAGTTTGGCCCATTCTTCTGCACACACTCATCACCTCCTGTATGGAGACACTAGTCGCCTGCATTGCTCAGGTGGATTTTGGCCATTCTTCCGCACACACTCCTCACATCCTGTATGGAGACACTAGTCCCTGCATTGCTCAGGTGGATTTTGGTCCATTCTTCCGCACACACTCCTCACATCCTGTATGGAGACACTAGTCACCTGCATTGCTCAGGTGGATTTTGGCCCATTCTTCTGCACACACTCCTCACATCCTGTATGGAGACACTAGTCACCTGCATTGCTCAGGTGGATTTTGGTCCATTCTTCCGCACACACTCCTCACATCCTGTATGGAGACACTAGTCACCTGCATTGCTCAGGTGGATTTTGGCCCATTCTTCCGCACACACTCACATCCTGTATGGAGACACTAGTCACCTGCATTGCTCAGGAGGATTTTGGCCCATTCTTCCGCACACACTCCTCACATCCTGTATGGAGACACTAGTCGCCTGCATTGCTCAGGTGGATTTTGGTCCATTCTTCTGCACACACTCCTCACATCCTGTATGGAGACACTGGTCACCTGCATTGCTCAGGTGGATTTTGGCCCATTCTTCCGCACACACTCCTCACATCCTGTATGGAGACACTAGTCCCTGCATTGCTCAGGTGGAGTTTGGTCCATTCTTCTGCACACACTCCTCACATCCTGTATGGAGACACTAGTCGCCTGCATTGCTCAGGTGGATTTTGGCCCATTCTTCCGCACACACTCCTCACATCCTGTATGGAGACACTAGTCACCTGCATTGCTCAGGTGGATTTTGGCCCATTCCTCCACACACACTCCTCACATCCTGTATGGAGACACTAGTCCCTGCATTGCTCAGGTGGAGTTTGGTCCATTCTTCCGCCCACACACTCCTCACATCCTGTATGGAGACACTAGTCACCTGCATTGCTCAGGTGGATTTTGGTCCATTCTTCTGCACACACACTCCTCACATCCTGTATGGAGACACTAGTCGCCTGCATTGCTCAGGTGGATTTGGCCCATTCTTCCGCCCCCAATCCTCACATCCTGTATGGAGACACTAGTCACCTGCATTGCTCAGGTGGATGTTGGCCCATTCTTCTGCACACACTCCTCACATCCTGTATGGAGACACTAGTCGCCTGCATTGCTCAGGTGGATTTGGCCCATTCTTCCGCACACACTCCTCACATCCTGTATGGAGACACTAGTCACCTGCATTGCTCAGGTGGATTTTGGTCCATTCTTCTGCACACACACTCCTCACATCCTGTATGGAGACACTAGTCACCTGCATTGCTCAGGTGGATTTTGGCCCATTCTTCTGCACACACTCCTCTCATCCTGTATGGAGACACTAGTCGCCTGCATTGCTCAGGTGGATTTGGCCCATTCTTCCGCACACACTCCTCACATCCTGTATGGAGACACTAGTCACCTGCATTGCTCAGGTGGATTTTGGTCCATTCTTCTGCACACACACTCCTCACATCCTGTATGGAGACACTAGTCACCTGCATTGCTCAGGGGGATTTTGGACCATTCTTCCACACACACTCCTCACATCCTGTATGGAGACACTAGTCGCCTGCATTGCTCAGGTGGATTTTGTCCCAATCTTCCGCACACACTCCTCACATCCTGTATGGAGACACTAGTCCCTGCATTGATCAGGTGGAGTTTGGTCCATTCTTCCGCCCACACTCCTCACATCCTGTATGGAGACACTAGTCACCTGCATTGCTCAGGGGGATTTTGGACCATTCTTCCACACACACTCCTCACATCCTGTATGGAGACACTAGTCACCTGCATTGCTCAGGTGGATTTTGGTCCATTCTTCCGCACACACTCCTCACATCCTGTATGGAGACACTAGTCACCTGCATTGCTCAGGGGGATTTTGGTCCATTCTTCCGCACACACTCCTCACATCCTGTATGGAGACACTAGTCACCTGCATTGCTCAGGTGGATTTTGGTCCATTCTTCCGCACACACTCCTCACATCCTGTATGGAGACACTAGTCACCTGCATTGCTCAGGGGGATTTTGGACCATTCTTCCGCACACACTCCTCACATCCTGTATGGACACACTAGTCTCCTGCATTGCTCAGGTGGATATTAGCCCATTCTTCCGCACACACTCCTCACATCCTGTATGGAGACACTAGTCGCCTGCATTGCTCAGGTGGATTTGGCCCATTCCTCCACACACACTCCTCACATCCTGTATGGAGACACTGGTCACCTGCATTGCTCAGGTGGATTTTGGCCCATTCTTCCGCACACACTCCTCACATCCTGTATGGAGACACTGGTCACCTGCATTGCTCAAGTGGATTTTGGCCCATTCTTCTGCACACACTCCTCACATCCTGTATGGAGACACTAGTCGCCTGCATTGCTCAGGTGGATTTTGGCCCATTCTTCCGCACACACTCCTCACATCCTGTATGGAGACACTAGTCGCCTGCATTGCTCAGGTGGAGTTTGGCCCATTCTTCTGCACACACTCCTCACATCCTGTATGGAGACACTAGTCGCCTGCATTGCTCAGGTGGATTTTGGCCCATTCTTCCGCACACACTCCTCACATCCTGTATGGAGACACTGGTCACCTGCATTGCTCAGGTGGATTTTGGCCCATTCTTCTGCACACATTCCTCACATCCTGTATGGAGACACTAGTCGCCTGCATTGCTCAGGTGAATTTTGGCCCATTCCTCCGCACACACTCCTCACATCCTGTATGGAGACACTGGTCACCTGCATTGCTCAGGTGGAGTTTGGCCCATTCTTCTGCACACACTCATCACCTCCTGTATGGAGACACTAGTCGCCTGCATTGCTCAGGTGGATTTTGGCCATTCTTCCGCACACACTCCTCACATCCTGTATGGAGACACTAGTCCCTGCATTGCTCAGGTGGATTTTGGTCCATTCTTCCGCACACTCTCCTCACATCCTGTATGGAGGCACTAGTCACCTGCATTGCTCAGGTGGATTTTGTCCCAATCTTCCACACAAACACTCCTCACATCCTGTATGGAGACACTAGTCCCTGCATTGCTCAGGTGGAGTTTGGTCCATTCTTCTGCACACACTCCTCACATCCTGTATGGAGACACTAGTCACCTGCATTGCTCAGGTGGATTTTGGCCCATTCTTCCGCACACACTCCTCACATCCTGTATGGAGACACTAGTCCCTGCATTGCTCAGGTGGAGTTTGGTCCATTCTTCCGCCCACACTCCTCACATCCTGTATGGAGACACTAGTCACCTGCATTGCTCAGGGGGATTTTGGACCATTCTTCCACACACACTCCTCACATCCTGTATGGAGACACTAGTCGCCTGCATTGCTCAGGTGGATTTTGGCCCATTCTTCCGCACACACTCCTCACATCCTGTATGGAGACACTAGTCCCTGCATTGCTCAGGTGGAGTTTGGTCCATTCTTCCGCCCACACTCCTCACATCCTGTATGGAGACACTAGTCGCCTGCATTGCTCAGGTGGATTTTGGCCCATTCTTCCGCACACACTCCTCACATCCTGTATGGAGACACTAGTCGCCTGCATTGCTCAGGTGGATTTTGGCCCATTCTTCCACACACACTCCTCACATCCTGTATGGAGACACTGGTCACCTGCATTGCTCAGGTGGATTTTGGCCCATTCTTCTGCACACACTCCTCACATCCTGTATGGAGACACTAGTCGCCTGCATTGCTCAGGTGGATTTTGGTCCATTCTTCCGCACACACTCCTCACATCCTGTATGGAGACACTAGTCGCCTGCATTGCTCAGGTGGATTTTGGCCCATTCTTCCACACAAACACTCCTCACATCCTGTATGGAGACACTAGTCCCTGCATTGCTCAGGTGGAGTTTGGCCCATTCTTCTGCACACACTCCTCACATCCTGTATGGAGACACTAGTCGCCTGCATTGCTCAGGTGGATTTTGGCCCATTATTCCGCACACACTCCTCACATCCTGTATGGAGACACTAGTCGCCTGCATTGCTCAGGTGGATTTTGGCCCATTCTTCTGCACACACTCCTCACATCCTGTATGGAGACACTAGTCGCCTGCATTGCTCAGGTGGATTTTGGCCCATTCTTCTGCACACACTCCTCACATCCTGTATGGAGACACTAGTCGCCTGCATTGCTCAGGTGGATTTTGGTCCATTCTTCCGCATACACTCCTCACATCCTGTATGGAGACACTAGTCACCTGCATTGCTCAGGTGGATTTTGGCCCATTCTTCCGCACACACTCCTCACATCCTGTATGGAGACACTAGTCTCCTGCATTGCTCAGGTGGATTTTGGACCATTCTTCCACACACACTCCTCACATCCTGTATGGAGACACTTGTCGCCTGCATTGCTCAGGTGGATTTTGGACCATTCTTCCACACACACTCCTCACATCCTGTATGGAGACACTAGTCGCCTGCATTGCTCAGGTGGATTTTGGCCCATTCTTCTGCACAGACTCCTCACATCCTGCATGGAGACACTAGTCGCCTGCATTGCACAGGTGGATTTTGGCCCATTCTTCCGCACACACTCCTCACATCCTGTATGGAGACACTAGTCGCCTGCATTGCTCAGGTGGATTTTGGCCCATACATCCGCACACACTCCTCACATCCTGTATGGAGACACTAGTCACCTGCATTGCTCAGGTGGATTTTGGCCCATACATCCGCACATACTCCTCACATCCTGTATGGAGACACTAGTCACCTGCATTGCTCAGGGGGATTTTGGACCATTCTTCCACACACACTCCTCACATCCTGTATGGAGACACTAGTCACCTGTATTGCTCAGGTGGATTTTGGTCCATTCTTCCGCACACACTCCTCACATCCTGTATGGAGACACTAGTCCCTGCATTGCTCAGGTGGAGTTTGGTCCATTCTTCCGCCCACACTCCTCACATCCTGTATGGAGACACTAGTCACCTGCATTGCTCAGGTGGATTTTGGCCCATTCTTCCGCACACACTCCTCACATCCTGTATGGAGACACTAGTCGCCTGCATTGCTCAGGTGGATTTTGGCCCATTCTTCCGCACACACTCCTCACATCCTGTATGGAGACACTAGTCGCCTGCATTGCTCAGGTGGATTTTGGCCCATTCTTCCGCACACACTCCTCACATCCTGTATGGAGACACTAGTCGCCTGCATTGCTCAGGTGGATTTTGGTCCATTCTTCCGCACACACTCCTCACATCCTGTATGGAGATACTAGTCCCTGCATTGCTCAGGTGGAGTTTGGTCCATTCTTCCGCACACACACTCCTCACATCCTGTATGGAGACACTGGTCCCTGCATTGCTCAGGTGGATTTTGGCCCATTCTTCCGCACACACTCCTCACATCCTGTATGGAGACACTGGTCCCTGCATTGCTCAGGTGGATTTTGGCCCATTCTTCCGCACACACTCCTCACATCCTGTATGGAGACACTAGTCGCCTGCATTGCTCAGGTGGAGTTTGGTCCATTCTTCCGCCCACACTCCTCACATCCTGTATGGAGACACTAGTCCCTGCATTGCTCAGGTGGATTTTGGCCCATTCTTCCGCACACACTCCTCACATCCTGTATGGAGACACTAGTCACCTGCATTGCTCAGGTGGATTTTGGCCCATTCTTCTGCACACACACTCCTCACATCCTGTATGGAGACACTAGTCACCTGCATTGCTCAGGGGGATTTTGGACCATTCTTCCACACACACTCCTCACATCCTGTATGGAGACACTAGTCACCTGCATTGCTCAGGTGGATTTTGTCCCAATCTTCCACACACACTCCTCACATCCTGTATGGAGACACTAGTCACCTGCATTGCTCAGGTGGATTTTGTCCCATTCTTCCGCACACACTCCTCACATCATGTATGGAGACACTAGTCCCTGCATTGTTCAGGTGGATTTTGTCCCATTCTTCCACACACACTCCTCACATCCTGTATGGAGACACTGGTCACCTGCATTGCTCAGGTGGATTTGGTCCATTCTTCCGCACACACTCCTCACATCCTGTATGGAGACACTGGTCACCTGCATTGCTCAGGTGGATTTGGTCCATTCTTCCGCACACACTCCTCACATCCTGTATGGAGACACTAGTCCCTGCATTGTTCAGGTGGATTTTGTCCCAATCTTCCACACACACTCCTCACATCCTGTATGGAGACACTAGTCGCCTGCATTGCTCAGGTGGATTTTGGCCCATTCTTCCACACAAACACTCCTCACATCCTGTATGGAGACACTAGTCCCTGCATTGCTCAGGTGGAGTTTGGCCCATTCTTCTGCACACACTCCTCACATCCTGTATGGAGACACTAGTCGCCTGCATTGCTCAGGTGGATTTTGGCCCATTATTCCGCACACACTCCTCACATCCTGTATGGAGACACTAGTCGCCTGCATTGCTCAGGGGGATTTTGGCCCATTCTTCTGCACACACTCCTCACATCCTGTATGGAGACACTAGTCACCTGCATTGCTCAGGTGGATTTTGGCCCATTCTTCTGCACACACTCCTCACATCCTGTATGGAGACACTAGTCGCCTGCATTGCTCAGGTGGATTTTGGCCCATTCTTCCGCACACACTCCTCACATCCTGTATGGAGACACTAGTCACCTGCATTGCTCAGGTGGATTTTGTCCCATTCTTCCACACACACTCCTCACATCCTGTATGGAGACACTAGTCGCCTGCATTGCTCAGGTTTATTTTGGCCCATTCTTCTGCACACACTCCTCACATCCTGTATGGAGACACTAGTCTCCTGCATTGCACAGGTGGATTTTGGCCCATTCTTCCGCACACACTCCTCACATCCTGTATGGAGACACTAGTCACCTGCATTGCTCAGGTGGATTTTGGTCCATTTTTCTGCACACACTCCTCACATCCTGTATGGAGACACTAGTCACCTGCATTGCTCAGGTGGATTTTGTCCCATTCTTCCGCACACACACACTCACATCCTGTATGGAGACACTAGTCGCCTGCATTGCTCAGGTGGATTTTGTCCCATTCTTCCGCACACACTCCTCACATCCTGTATGGAGACACTAGTCACCTGCATTGCTCAGGTGGATTTTGTCCCATTCTTCCGCCCACACTCCTCACATCCTGTATGGAGACACTAGTCGCCTGCATTGCTCAGGTGGATTTTGTCCCAATCTTCCACACAAACACTCCTCACATCCTGCAGGTCCTGGCTCCTTCTATGAACTCAGAACTTTAGTTTCTTCCATTTTCTCTTGGATTCAGCTCCGGTGATCGGCTCGGCCATTCTAGCAGATTTATTTTTCTTTATTTCTCAGCCATGGATCAGGAGTGCATTACTTTATGGTTTTTTTACAAACAATTGTACTTGCTGATTAGAGGTCTTTCTGTTGCTCTCCACAGTGGCTCTTGGCTCTTTCATAACACTTCTGATAATTATTTTCCCTATTATGTTTGAAATCTTGCAGGGAGCACCTGGTAGTGGTTGGTTTATGGTGAAATGATGGTCTTTACATTTCTGAATTCTGGCCCCAACAGTCACTGGAGGCTTCAGTAGTTTAGAAATTCTTCTCTAACTAAAGCCATGAGTATGTTTTGCAACAATAAGGTTGGGAAGGTCATGAGACAGCTCACTGGTTTTACCCATCATCAGATGTTTCTTGTGTGGCACTTTGGTAATGAGACACCTTTTTATCGGCCAGCAGTTGAACCAGCTGATATTATTTTTCACTAAGTGGCAGGATTGATTTCTAATTGCTGACAAATTTCATCTGGTGTCAAGACTTTCCAGGGCTTTTTGCACCTCTCTTTCGTGTGTTCAGTACTTTTTCCCTGTGTCATTTCTCAATTTATGGACATCTACGGTTTGATTTCTTTGCCTCTGTGAATTGAATGGGTCGTTACTGACATCTGGTGAGAAATTTATATCAATAGCACCTTTTGGAACATATTTACTTAGAAAAAAAATATATACCGTATTTTTCGTTTTATAAGACACACCCCAAATTTATAGATAAAAAAAAAAATAAAAATGGGGTCCGTCATACTCTGGTGTTTTCTTACCGGAGAGGGGCAGCAGTGGTGGTGGTGATGCGGGTCACAGGAGGCAGAGGTTGTGCTGGCAGCAGCGGTGGGTCCGTTGTGGCAGCAGTGGGGGCGGTCAGTGGCGGCAACAGCAGCGGGTTTGTGGTGTCAGTGGCAGCAGCGGCTTGTCCGTGGTGGCCGCAGCGGTCGGTCCGTGGTGTCAGTGGCAGCAGCAGCAGCGGGTTAGTAGTGGAGCAGGCCGGTGCGGTGAGTGTCCCAGTGACCACGGTCCCGAATCAAATGATGGCACCTGGAGCGGCGCATGCGCAGATGGAGCTCTCCTCCAAGAGCTCCATCTCCGCATGCGCTGACTCCTGTCTCCATCATTTGAACTGGGACACTCACCACACAGCCACCGCAGTCCGTACAGCCACCTGCCCGCACTCACGCATGCACAGAGTGGCAGCCAGCAGGCCGCCCGCCTGCCCGCACAGAGAGGCAGCCGGCCTCCAGAACAGAGAGGGAGCCAGCACCGACAGGCACCCGACCGCCCGCACGCAGCCACAGGCACAGACAGCCCCTCGGTAAGCTATATTTAGATTTTAAGACGCACCAATTGTTTTCCTCTCAAATTTTTGGGAGGAAAAGTGCGTCTTATAATCCGAAAAATAAGGTGTATATATATATATATATATATATATATATAAAACCTACTGTAGTTAGACAGTAATTTATCTAGACATTGCTGGTTTTGCTATGGTTTTTTAGAGTGGTTGTCATTTTGAGTTTCAGATAATATTGGTGCCTCCTTTTCCAGATCTACCTGACCTGTGATTGGCCTCACCAATGTGTTTCTGCCCCAGTGTTTGGTTTAGTCTCATCTTTGTGTTAGGTTTTATACGGCTGTGGTCCTGCAATTGTCTCTACTTCGCTCCTCTCACCAGCGCGGCCATCTCTGCTGTTCCAGGTTGAGAGCTGCACACTTTTGGCCTCACACGTTTTGCCTTACACTTTTGGCCTTACACTTTTGGCCTCACACCTTCCCACACACTTTTGGCCTCACACTTTTGGCCTTACACTTTTGGCCTTACACTTTCCCCGCACACTTTTGGCCACACACTTTCCCACTCACTTTTGGCCTTACACTTTTGGCCTCACACCTTCCCACACACTTTTGGCCTCACACTTTCCCACACACTTTTGGCCTTACACTTTTGGCCTTACACTTTTCCCGCACACTTTTGGCCACACACTTTCACTTCACACTTTTGGCCTCACACTTTTTGCCTTACACTTTTGGCCTCACACTTTCCCACACACTTTTGGCCTCACACTTTCCCACACACTTTTGGCCTCACACTTTCCCACACACTTTTGGCCTCACACTTTCCCACACCCTTTTGGCCTCACACTTTTGGCCTCACACTTTCCCACACCCTTTTGGCCTCACACTTTTGGCCTCACACTTTCCCACACACGTTTGGCCTCACACTTTCCCACACCCTTTTGGCCTCACACTTTTGGCCTCACACTTTCCCACACACGTTTGGCCTCACACTTTCCCACACCCTTTTGGCCTCACACTTTTGGCCTCACTCTTTTTGCCTCACACTTGTGGCCTCACACTTGTGGCCACATACTTTCACTTCACACTTTTGGCCTCACACTTTCCCCGCACACTTTTGGCCTCACACTTTTGGCCTCACACTTTCCCCGCACACTTTTGGCCTCACACTTTTGGCCTCACACTTTCGGCCTCACACTTTTGGCCTTAGGCTGCTTTCACACCTCCGGTTTCTGCAATGCGGCACAATCCAGCACTTTGCAGGAAAATCGCAACCGTTTTTTTTTTTGCTGCCGGTTGCGTTTTTTCTGCATAGACTTTAATTAGTGCCGCATTGTGCCGCAAGGCCTTGCGTTCCATCCGTTTTTTTGCCGCATGCGGCAGATTTAGCCGATGTGGCGGCCGGATGGAACGTTGCCTGGCACGTTTTTTCGTGCGGCAAAAAAACCCGCATCGCGCCGCATTCGGCCGATGCGGGCCATTTTTCAATGCATGCCTATGGCGGCCGGATGCGGCGCGATGCGGCAATAACCGCATCCGGCCGCCGCATGCGGTTTTTGCCACTGCGCATGCTCAGTAGCATGCCGCAAGCGGCAAAAAAACGGACTAGCCGCAAAGGAAAAATTTATGCAAAGGATGCGGTGTTTTCACCGCATCCGTTGCATAGCTTGCACAGCCGGATTGAGCCGCAGAGCTCAAGCCGGATGAGTGAAAGCAGCCTTACTCTTTTTGCCTCACACTTTTGGCCTCACACTTGTGGCCACATACTTTCACTTCACACTTGTGGCCACATACTTTCACTTCACACTTTTGGCCTCACACTTTTGGCCTCACACTTTTGGCCACACACTTTTGGCCTCACACTTTTGGCCTCACACTTTTGGCCTCACACTTTTGGCCACACACTTTTGGCCACACACTTTTGGCCACACACTTTTGGCCACACACTTTTGGCCACACACTTTTGGCCACACACTTTTGGCCTCACACTTTTGGCCTCACACTTTTGGCCTCACACTTTTGGCCACACACTTTTGGCCACACACTTTTGGCCACACACTTTTGGCCACACACTTTTGGCCACACACTTTTGGCCACACACTTTTGGCCTCACACTTTTGGCCTCACACTTTTACTTCACACTTTTGGCCTCACTTTCCCTTGGACTCCTATTTGCAGCATTTTCAGGAAGTCTCCACCCAGCAGTCACCATCCTTAGGGGGTCCATCCTCCCCCAACATGTTTTAACCTGTGCCCCTTTCACCTGCAGATCTACCGCCGCTGCTGGCTGGTGCTCCGAAAATCCTCCAGTAAAGGACCCTGGAGACTGGAAAAGTATCCTGACGAGAGGTCAGTCCTCCTGCGCGTGTCACCTAAGGTGAGGGAGAGAATTCCTGCTGAGAGCCTGACCGTTCTTCCACCATGTAGTAATGCATGGCTCAGGGTGAGGATTGTTCTCAGATTTTCTGGCCCGCCTGGTGTATGTAGTACAAGATGGCGGCACTACACAACGGCTTACATCCTGTATTCGTGAATGTGGTGCCTCAATTGAGGGCAGAACCCGGCAGCCCCTCATTATGGCAAACTATATTCAGTGTCACATGAATCTCCAGTGCAGCAGACCTTCCTCCGACATGAGCCGGCTCTCTCGCTCTGTTCACAGGTGATGGAGATCAGTAATGTGAAGTGTATAATGCGACTTCCGAAGGAAACCAAGAGACAGGCGGTGGCCATTATCTTCTGCGATGACCTAGCCCGCACCTTTACCTGTGATTCAGGTGAATGCTACACCTCTCCATAAGAATTGTGGTCTGTGTCCTCCACCATACATGCTGAGGGTCTCTGTGTTCTATATTGTAGAGCTAGAAGCTGAGGAGTGGTACAAGGTGCTGTCCATGGGCTGTCCAGGCACAAACCTAAATGACTGTCACCTGGGAGAACCAGACTTGCTGACGCCGGGAGTCCAGAGCGAACAGACAGGTGAGTAAGGGACAGCGGGGGCTGTGTGGTGCTCATGTTATGCAGCCCCTCTATAGATGAGTACTGAGGAGGGGGCAGCGGGGGCTGTGTGGGGCTCATGTTATGCAGCCCCTCTATAGATGAGTACTGAGGAGGGGGCAGCGGGGGCTGTGTGGGGCTCATGTTATGCAGCCCCTCTATAGATGAGTACTGAGGAGGGGGCAGCGGGGGCTGTGTGGGGCTCATGTTATCCAGCCCCCTCTATAGATGAGTACTGAGGAGGGGGCAGCGGGGGCTGTGTGGGGCTCATGTTATGCAGCCCCTCTATAGATGAGTACTGAGGAGGGGGCAGCGGGGGCTGTGTGGGGCTCATGTTATGCAGCCCCCTCTATAGATGAGTACTGAGGAGGGGGCAGCGGGGGCTGTGTGGGGCTCATGTTATGCAGCCCCTCTATAGATGAGTACTGAGGAGGGGGCAGCGGGGGCTGTGTGGGGCTCATGTTATGCAGCCCCCTCTATAGATGAGTACTGAGGAGGGCGCAGCGGGGATTGTGTGGGGCTCATGTTATGCAGCCCCCTCTATAGATGAATCCTGAGGAGGGGGCAGCGGGGGCTGTGTGGGGCTCATGTTATGCAGCCCCCTCTATAGATGAGTACTGAGGAGGGGGCAGCGGGGATTGTGTGGGGCTCATGTTATGCAGCCCCCTCTATAGATGAGTACTGAGGAGGGGGCAGCGGGGGCTGTGTGGGGCTCATGTTATGCAGCCCCTCTATAGATGAGTACTGAGGAGGGGGCAGCGGGGGCTGTGTGGGGCTCATGTTATGCAGCCCCCTCTATAGATGAGTACTGAGGAGGGGGCAGCGGGGGCTGTGTGGGGCTCATGTTATGCAGCCCCTCTATAGATGAGTACTGAGGAGGGGGCAGCGGGGGCTGTGTGGGGCTCATGTTATGCAGCCCCCTCTATAGATGAGTACTGAGGAGGGCGCAGCGGGGATTGTGTGGGGCTCATGTTATGCAGCCCCCTCTATAGATGAATCCTGAGGAGGGGGCAGCGGGGGCTGTGTGGGGCTCATGTTATGCAGCCCCCTCTATAGATGAGTACTGAGGAGGGGGCAGCGGGGATTGTGTGGGGCTCATGTTATGCAGCCCCCTCTATAGATGTGTACTGAGGAGGGGGCAGCGGGGGCTGTGTGGGGCTCATGTTATGCAGCCCCCTCTATAGATGAGTACTGAGGAGGGGGCAGCGGGGGCTGTGTGGGGCTCATGTTATGCAGCCCCCTCTATAGATGAGTACTGAGGAGGGGGCAGCGGGGGCTGTGTGGGGCTCATGTTATGCAGCCCCCTCTATAGATGAGTACTGAGGAGGGGGCAGCGGGGGCTGTTTGGGGCTCATGTTATGCAGCCCCCTCTATAGATGAGTACTGAGGAGGGGGCAGCGGGGGCTGTGTGGGGCTCATGTTATGCAGCCCCCTCTATAGATGAGTACTGAGGAGGGGGCAGCGGGGGCTGTGTGGGGCTCATGTTATGCAGCCCCTCTATAGATGAGTACTGAGGAGGGGGCAGCGGGGGCTGTGTGGGGCTCATGTTATGCAGCCCCCTCTATAGGTGAGTACTGAGGAGGGGGCAGCGGGGGCTGTGTGGGGCTCATGTTATGCAGCCCCCTCTATAGATGAGTACTGAGGAGGGGGCAGCGGGGGCTGTGTGGGGCTCATGTTATGCAGCCCCCTCTATAGATGAGTACTGAGGAGGGGGCAGCGGGGGCTGTGTGGGGCTCATGTTATGCAGCCCCCTCTATAGATGAGTACTGAGGAGGGGGCAGCGGGGGCTGTGTGGGGCTCATGTTATGCAGCCCCCTCTATAGATGAGTACTGAGGAGGGGGCAGTGGGGGCTGTGTGGGGCTCATGTTATGCAGCCCCTCTATAGATGAGTACTGAGGAGGGGGCAGCGGGGGCTGTGTGGGGCTCATGTTATGCAGCCCCCTCTATAGATGAGTACTGAGGAGGGGGCAGCGGGGGCTGTGTGGGGCTCATGTTATGCAGCCCCCTCTATAGATGAGTACTGAGGAGGGGGCAGCGGGGGCTGTGTGGGGCTCATGTTATGCAGCCCCCTCTATAGATGAGTACTGAGGAGGGGGCAGCGGGGGCTGTGTGGGTCTCATGTTATGCAGCCCCCTCTATAGATGAGTACTGAGGAGGGGGCAGCGGGGGCTGTGTGGGGCTCATGTTATGCAGCCCCCTCTATAGATGAGTACTGAGGAGGGGGCAGCGGGGGCTGTGTGGGGCTCATGTTATGCAGCCCCTCTATAGATGAGTACTGAGGAGGGGGCAGCGGGGGCTGTGTGGGGCTCATGTTATGCAGCCCCCTCTATAGATGAGTACTGAGGAGGGGGCAGCGGGGGCTGTGTGGGGCTCATGTTATGCAGCCCCCTCTATAGATGAGTACTGAGGAGGGGGCAGCGGGGGCTGTGTGGGGCTCATGTTATGCAGCCCCCTCTATAGATGAGTACTGAGGAGGGGGCAGCGGGGGCTGTGTGGGGCTCATCTTATGCAGCCCCCTCTATAGATGAGTACTGAGGAGGGGGCAGCGGGGGCTGTGTGGGACTCATGTTATGTTATCCATTGGTGAATTCTGGAGGGGTCGGCTGTGCACCTTGAGGTCAGAGTTCAGGGGCTGTATTTACCGCAAGGCAATCTGTACTTAAGGTCCAGAAATATTTGGACAGTGGCACAAATTTTGGCATTTTACCTGTTTACCGAAACATATTCAATATCCAGTTCTGTGCTTTAAGTGCATATCCTCAGCTGTAACGTGAGGTCTCCACATCAGAATTGGGGTGAGGATTTAGGAACTACACCTGTTTATTATGTCGCTGCCTCTTTTTCAAGGGACCTAAAGTAATTGGACAATTATCTCAGACGCTCTTTAGTGGGCTCATGGGCGATTCCCTCATGAATCCATCGTCAATTAAGCAGATTAAAGGTCTGGAGCTGATTCCAGGTGTAGCATTTGGAAGCTGCTGCTGTGAACCCACAACATGTGGTCAAAAGAGGAAAAACCGACCATCATTGGGCTGAAAAAAAAGAAAATTCATCAGAGATAGCAATAACGTTAGGGATGGCCAGATCAAAAGTTTGATATATTCTGGAAAAAAAAATGAGCGCACTGGAGAGCTGGGAACTCAAAGAGGCCTGGACATCCAAGGAAGAGGATAGCAGTGGATGAGCACAGATAGCGGTGGATGATCACAGATAGTGGTGGATGATCACAGATAGCGGTGGATGATCACAGATAGCGGTGGATGATCACAGATAGCGGTGGATGATCACAGATAGCGGTGGATGATCACAGATAGTGGTGGATGATCACAGATAGCGGTGGATGATCACAGATAGCGGTGGATGATCACAGATAATGGTGGATGATCACAGATAGTGGTGGATGATCACAGATAGCGGTGGATGATCACAGATAGCGGTGGATGATCACAGATAGCGGTGGATGATCACAGATAGCGGTGGATGATCACAGATAGCGGTGGATGATCACAGATAGCGGTGGATGATCACAGATAGCGGTGGATGATCACAGATAGTGGTGGATGATCACAGATAGCGGTGGATGATCACAGATAGCGGTGGATGATCACAGATAGTGGTGGATGATCACAGATAGCGGTGGATGATCACAGATAGCGGTGGATGATCACAGATAGGGGTGGATGATCACAGATAGCGGTGGATGATCACAGATAGCGGTGGATGATCACAGATAGCGGTGGATGATCACAGATAGTGGTGGATGATCACAGATAGCGGTGGATGATCACAGATAGCGGTGGATGATCACAGATAGCGGTGGATGAGCACAGATAGTGGTGGATGATCACAGATAGTGGTGGATGATCACAGATAGCGGTGGATGATCACAGATAGTGGTGGATGATCACAGATAGCGGTGGATGATCACAGATAGCGGTGGATGATCACAGATAGCGGTGGATGATCACAGATAGCGGTGGATGATCACAGATAGTGGTGGATGATCACAGATCCTTTCCTCAGTGAAGGAAAATCACTTCACAACATACACCCAGGTGAAGACCACTATCAAGAAAGTTGGTGTTTCAGTATCTAAGTCCGCCATAAAGAGAAGACTTCATGAGTGCAAATACAGAGGAGTCACTACAAGGAGCAAATACAGAGGAGTCACCACAAGGAGCAAATACAGAGGAGTCACCACAAGGAGCAAATACAGAGGAGTCACCACAAGGAGCAAATACAGAGGAGTCACCACAAGGAGCAAATACAGAGGAGTCACCACAAGGAGCAAATACAGAGGGGTCACCACAAGGAGCAAATACAGAGGAGTCACCACAAGGAGCAAATACAGAGGGGTCACCACAAGGAGCAAATACAGAGGGGTCACCACAAGAAGCAAATACAGAGGAGTCACCACAAGGAGCAAATACAGAGGAGTCACCACAAGGAGCAAATACAGAGGAGTCACCACAAGGAGCAAATACAGAGGGGTCACCACAAGGAGCAAATACAGAGGGGTCACCACAAGAAGCAAATACAGAGGAGTCACCACAAGGAGCAAATACAGAGGAGTCACCACAAGGAGCAAATACAGAGGGGTCACCACAAGAAGCAAATACAGAGGAGTCACCACAAGGAGCAAATACAGAGGAGTCACCACAAGGAGCAAATACAGAGGAGTCACCACAAGGAGCAAATACAGAGGAGTCACCACAAGGAGCAAATACAGAGGGGTCACCACAAGGAGCAAATACAGAGGAGTCACCACAAGGAGCAAATACAGAAGAGTCACCACAAGGAGCAAATACAGAGGGGTCACCACAAGGAGCAAATACAGAGGAGTCACCACAAGGAGCAAATACAGAGGAGTCACCACAAGGAGCAAATACAGAGGAGTCACCACAAGGAGCAAATACAGAAGAGTCACCACAAGGAGCAAATACAGAGGGGTCACCACAAGGAGCAAATACAGAGGAGTCACCACAAGGTGCAAATACAGAGGGGTCACCACAAGTAGCAAATACAGAGGGGTCACCACAAGGAGCAAATACAGAGGAGTCACCACAAGGAGCAAATACAGAGGAGTCACCACAAGGAGCAAATACAGAGGGGTCACCACAAGGAGCAAATACAGAGGAGTCACCACAAGGAGCAAATACAGAGGAGTCACCACAAGGAGCAAATACAGAGGAGTCACCACAAGGAGCAAATACAGAGGAGTCACCACAAGGAGCAAATACAGAGGGGTCACCAAGGAGCAAATACAGAGGGGTCACCACAAGGAGCAAATACAGAGGGGTCACCACAAGGAGCAAATACAGAGGAGTCACCACAAGGAGCAAATACAGAGGAGTCACCACAAGTAGCAAATACAGAGGGGTCACCACAAGGAGCAAATACAGAGGAGTCACCACAAGGAGCAAATACAGAGGAGTCACCACAAGGAGCAAATACAGAGGAGTCACCACAAGGAGCAAATACAGAGGAGTCACCACAAAAAGCAAATACAGAGAGGTCACTACAAGGAGCAAATACAGAGGAGTCACCACAAGGAGCAAATACAGAGGAGTCACTACAAGGAGCAAATACAGATGGGTCACTACAAGGTGCAAATACAGAGGAGTCACCACAAGGTGCAAATACAGAGGGGTCACCACAAGGGGCAAATACAGAGGGGTCACCACAAGGTAAAAATACAGAGGGGTCACCACAAGGTGCAAATACAGATGGGTCACTACAAGGTGCAAATACAGAGGAGTCACCACAAGGTGCAAATACAGATGGGTCACTACAAGGTGCAAATACAGAGGAGTCACCACAAGGTGCAAATACAGAGGAGTCACCACAAGGAGCAAATACAGAGGAGTCACCACAAGGAGCAAATACAGAGGAGTCACCACAAGGAGGAAATACAGAGGAGTCACCACAAGGTGCAAATACAGAGGAGTCACCACAAGGAGCAAATACAGAGGAGTCACCACAAGGTGCAAATACAGAGGAGTCACCACAAGGAGCAAATACAGAGGAGTCACCACAAGGAGCAAATACAGAGGAGTCACCACAAGAAGCAAATACAGAGGAGTCACCACAAGGTGCAAATACAGAGGGGTCACCACAAGGAGCAAATACAGAGGAGTCACCACAAGGAGGAAATACAGAGGAGTCACCACAAGGAGCAAATACAGAGGGGTCACCACAAGGAGCAAATACAGAGGAGTCACCACAAGGAGCAAATACAGAGGAGTCACCACAAGGAGCAAATACAGAGGAGTCACCACAAGGAGCAAATACAGAGGGGTCACCACAAGGAGCAAATACAGAGGGGTCACCACAAGGTGCAAATACAGAGGAGTCACCACAAGGAGCAAATACAGAGGAGTCACCACAAGGAACAAATACAGAGGAGTCACCACAAGGAGGAAATACAGAGGAGTCACCACAAGGAGCAAATACAGAGGAGTCACCACAAGGAGGAAATACAGAGGGGTCACCACAAGGAGGAAATACAGAGGGGTCACCACAAGGAGGAAATACAGAGGAGTCACCGCAAGGGGCAAATACAGAGGCGTCACCATAAGGAGCAAATACAGAGGGGTCACCACAAGGAGCAAATACAGAGGAGTCACCACAAGGAGCAAATACAGAGGGGTCACCACAAGGAGCAAATACAGAGGGGTCACCACAAGTGGCAAATACAGAGGGGTCACCACAAGGAGCAAATACAGAGGAGTCACCACAAGGAGCAAATACAGAGGAGTCACCACAAGGAGCAAATACAGAGGAGTCACCACAAGGAGGAAATACAGAGGAGTCACCACAAGGAGGAAATACAGAGGAGTCACCACAAGGAGGAAATACAGAGGAGTCACCACAAGGAGCAAATACAGAGGAGTCACCACAAGGAGGAAATACAGAGGGGTCACCACAAGGGGCAAATACAGAGGAGTCACCACAAGGAGGAAATACAGAGGAGTCACCGCAAGGAGGAAATACAGAGGAGTCACCGCAAGGGGCAAATACAGAGGCGTCACCATAAGGAGCAAATACAGAGGGGTCACCACAAGGAGCAAATACAGAGGAGTCACCACAAGGAGCAAATACAGAGGGGTCACCACAAGTGGCAAATACAGAGGGGTCACCACAAGGAGCAAATACAGAGGAGTCACCACAAGGAGCAAATACAGAGGAGTCACCACAAGGAGCAAATACAGAGGAGTCACCACAAGTAGCAAATACAGAGGAGTCACCACAAGGAGCAAATACAGAGGAGTCACCACAAGGAGCAAATACAGAGGAGTCACCACAAGGAGCAAATACAGAGGAGTCACCACAAGGAGCAAATACAGAGGAGTCACCACAAGGAGCAAATACAGAGGAGTCACCACAAGGAGCAAATACAGAGGAGTCACCACAAGGAGCAAATACAGAGGGGTCACCACAAGGAGCAAATACAGAGGAGTCACCACAAGGAGCAAATACAGAGGAGTCACCACAAGGAGCAAATACAGAGGAGTCACCACAAGGAGCAAATACAGAGGAGTCACCACAAGGAGCAAATACAGAGGGGTCACCAAGGAGCAAATACAGAGGGGTCACCACAAGGAGCAAATACAGAGGGGTCACCACAAGGAGCAAATACAGAGGAGTCACCACAAGGAGCAAATACAGAGGAGTCACCACAAGTAGCAAATACAGAGGGGTCACCACAAGGAGCAAATACAGAGGAGTCACCACAAGGAGCAAATACAGAGGAGTCACCACAAGGAGCAAATACAGAGGAGTCACCACAAGGAGCAAATACAGAGAGGTCACTACAAGGAGCAAATACAGAGGAGTCACCACAAGGAGCAAATACAGAGGAGTCACCACAAGGAGCAAATACAGAGGAGTCACCACAAAAAGCAAATACAGAGAGGTCACTACAAGGAGCAAATACAGAGGAGTCACCACAAGGAGCAAATACAGAGGAGTCACTACAAGGAGCAAATACAGATGGGTCACTACAAGGTGCAAATACAGAGGAGTCACCACAAGGTGCAAATACAGAGGGGTCACCACAAGGGGCAAATACAGAGGGGTCACCACAAGGTAAAAATACAGAGGGGTCACCACAAGGAGCAAATACAGAGGGGTCACCACAAGGTGCAAATACAGAGGGGTCACCACAAGGTGCAAATACAGATGGGTCACTACAAGGTGCAAATACAGAGGAGTCACTACAAGGAGCAAATACAGATGGGTCACTACAAGGTGCAAATACAGAGGAGTCACCACAAAAAGCAAATACAGAGAGGTCACTACAAGGAGCAAATACAGAGGAGTCACCACAAGGAGCAAATACAGAGGAGTCACTACAAGGAGCAAATACAGATGGGTCACTACAAGGTGCAAATACAGAGGAGTCACCACAAGGTGCAAATACAGAGGGGTCACCACAAGGTGCAAATACAGAGGGGTCACCACAAGGTGCAAATACAGATGGGTCACTACAAGGTGCAAATACAGAGGAGTCACCACAAGGTGCAAATACAGAGGAGTCACCACAAGGAGCAAATACAGAGGAGTCACCACAAGGAGCAAATACAGAGGAGTCACCACAAGGAGCAAATACAGAGGAGTCACCACAAGGAGCAAATACAGAGGAGTCACCACAAGGAGCAAATACAGAGGAGTCACCACAAGGTGCAAATACAGAGGAGTCACCACAAGGAGGAAATACAGAGGAGTCACCACAAGGAGGAAATACAGAGGAGTCACCACAAGGAGGAAATACAGAGGAGTCACCACAAGGAGCAAATACAGAGGAGTCACCACAAGGAGGAAATACAGAGGAGTCACCACAAGGAGGAAATACAGAGGAGTCACCACAAGGAGGAAATACAGAGGAGTCACCGCAAGGAGGAAATACAGAGGAGTCACCGCAAGGGGCAAATACAGAGGCGTCACCATAAGGAGCAAATACAGAGGGGTCACCACAAGGAGCAAATACAGAGGAGTCACCACAAGGAGCAAATACAGAGGGGTCACCACAAGTGGCAAATACAGAGGGGTCACCACAAGGAGCAAATACAGAGGGGTCACCACAAGGAGCAAATACAGAGGGGTCACCACAAGGAGCAAATACAGAGGGGTCACCACAAGTGGCAAATACAGAGGGGTCACCACAAGGAGCAAATACAGAGGAGTCACCACAAGGAGCAAATACAGAGGAGTCACCACAAGGAGGAAATACAGAGGAGTCACCACAAGGAGGAAATACAGAGGAGTCACCACAAGGAGCAAATACAGAGGAGTCACCACAAGGAGGAAATACAGAGGGGTCACCACAAGGAGGAAATACAGAGGGGTCACCACAAGGAACAAATACAGAGGAGTCACCACAAGGAGCAAATACAGAGGGGTCACCACAAGGAGCAAATACAGAGGGGTCACCACAAGGAGCAAATACAGAGGAGTCACCACAAGGAGCAAATACAGAGGAGTCACCACAAGGAGCAAATACAGAGGAGTCACCACAAGGAGCAAATACAGAGAGGTCACTACAAGGAGCAAATACAGAGGAGTCACCACAAGGAGCAAATACAGAGGAGTCACCACAAGGAGCAAATACAGAGGAGTCACCACAAAAAGCAAATACAGAGAGGTCACTACAAGGAGCAAATACAGAGGAGTCACCACAAGGAGCAAATACAGAGGAGTCACTACAAGGAGCAAATACAGATGGGTCACTACAAGGTGCAAATACAGAGGAGTCACCACAAGGTGCAAATACAGAGGGGTCACCACAAGGGGCAAATACAGAGGGGTCACCACAAGGTAAAAATACAGAGGGGTCACCACAAGGAGCAAATACAGAGGGGTCACCACAAGGTGCAAATACAGAGGGGTCACCACAAGGTGCAAATACAGATGGGTCACTACAAGGTGCAAATACAGAGGAGTCACTACAAGGAGCAAATACAGATGGGTCACTACAAGGTGCAAATACAGAGGAGTCACCACAAAAAGCAAATACAGAGAGGTCACTACAAGGAGCAAATACAGAGGAGTCACCACAAGGAGCAAATACAGAGGAGTCACTACAAGGAGCAAATACAGATGGGTCACTACAAGGTGCAAATACAGAGGAGTCACCACAAGGTGCAAATACAGAGGGGTCACCACAAGGTGCAAATACAGAGGGGTCACCACAAGGTGCAAATACAGATGGGTCACTACAAGGTGCAAATACAGAGGAGTCACCACAAGGTGCAAATACAGAGGAGTCACCACAAGGAGCAAATACAGAGGAGTCACCACAAGGAGCAAATACAGAGGAGTCACCACAAGGAGCAAATACAGAGGAGTCACCACAAGGAGCAAATACAGAGGAGTCACCACAAGGAGCAAATACAGAGGAGTCACCACAAGGTGCAAATACAGAGGAGTCACCACAAGGAGGAAATACAGAGGAGTCACCACAAGGAGGAAATACAGAGGAGTCACCACAAGGAGGAAATACAGAGGAGTCACCACAAGGAGCAAATACAGAGGAGTCACCACAAGGAGGAAATACAGAGGAGTCACCACAAGGAGGAAATACAGAGGAGTCACCACAAGGAGGAAATACAGAGGAGTCACCGCAAGGAGGAAATACAGAGGAGTCACCGCAAGGGGCAAATACAGAGGCGTCACCATAAGGAGCAAATACAGAGGGGTCACCACAAGGAGCAAATACAGAGGAGTCACCACAAGGAGCAAATACAGAGGGGTCACCACAAGTGGCAAATACAGAGGGGTCACCACAAGGAGCAAATACAGAGGGGTCACCACAAGGAGCAAATACAGAGGGGTCACCACAAGGAGCAAATACAGAGGGGTCACCACAAGTGGCAAATACAGAGGGGTCACCACAAGGAGCAAATACAGAGGAGTCACCACAAGGAGCAAATACAGAGGAGTCACCACAAGGAGGAAATACAGAGGAGTCACCACAAGGAGGAAATACAGAGGAGTCACCACAAGGAGCAAATACAGAGGAGTCACCACAAGGAGGAAATACAGAGGGGTCACCACAAGGAGGAAATACAGAGGGGTCACCACAAGGAACAAATACAGAGGAGTCACCACAAGGAGCAAATACAGAGGGGTCACCACAAGGAGCAAATACAGAGGAGTCACCACAAGGAGCAAATACAGAGGAGTCACCACAAGGTGCAAATACAGAGGAGTCACCACAAGGAGCAAATACAGAGGAGTCACCACAAGGAGCAAATACAGAGGAGTCACCACAAGGTGCAAATACAGAGGGGTCACCACAAGGAGCAAATACAGAGGGGTCACCACAAGGAGCAAATACAGAGGAGTCACCACAAGAAGCAAATACAGAGGGGTCACCACAAGGAGCAAATACAGAGGGGTCACCACAAGGAGGAAATACAGAGGAGTCACCACAAGGAGCAAATACAGAGGAGTCACCACAAGGAGCAAATACAGAGGAGTCACCACAAGGAGCAAATACAGAGGAGTCACCACAAGGGGAAAACCATTAATCATCCTTAAAAATAGAAAGGCAAGATTAGATTTTGTTAAGAAGCCGCCCAGTTCTGTAAAAGCATTGTATGAACAGATGAAACTAAAATCAACCTGTACCATAATAATGGAAGGAGAAAGTCTACAGAAACCTTGGAGCTGCTGCTGATCCAGAGCACAGCACGTCCTCTGTAACACATGGCGAAGGTGGTGTGCTGGCCGGACATGCAGGGCTAGGAATGGCCCTGGGGCACTAGTGGTTATTGATGATGGAGGTGGTGTGATGGCCGGGTATACATGGCTTCTATTGGCCCTGGGGCTCTAGTGGTTATTGATGATGGAGGTGGTGTGATGGCCGGGTATACATGGCTTCTATTGGCCCTGGGGCACTAGTGGTTATTGATGATGGAGGTGGTGTGATGGCTGGGTATACATGGCTTCTATTGGCCCTGGGGCTCTAGTGGTTATTGATGATGGAGGTGGTGTGATGGAGGGGGTATACATGACTTCTATTGGCCCTGGGGCTCTAGTGGTTACTGATGATGGAGGTGGTGTGATGGCCGGGTATACATGGCTTCTATTGGCCCTGGGGCTCTAGTGGTTATTGATGATGGAGGTGGTGTGATGGCCGGGTATACATGGCTTCTATTGGCCCTGGGGCTCTAGTGGTTATTGATGATGGAGGTGGTGTGATGGCCGGGTATACATGGCTTCTATTGGCCCTGGGGCTCTAGTGGTTATTGATGATGGAGGTGGTGTGATGGCCGGGTATACATGGCTTCTAATGGCCCTGGGGCTCTAGTGGTTATTGATGATGGAGGTGGTGTGATGGCCGGGTATACATGGCTTCTAATGGCCCTGGGGCTCTAGTGGTTATTGATGATGGAGGTGGTGTGATGGAGGGGGTATACATGGCTTCTATTGGCCCTGGGGCTCTAGTGGTTATTGATGATGGAGGTGGTGTGATGGCCGGGTATACATGGCTTCTAATGGCCCTGGGGCTCTAGTGGTTATTGATGATGGAGGTGGTGTGATGGCCGGTGTAGCGGGGTGGGGGTCCCCCAGGATGACAAAGAGGCAGTGACCCAAATAGTCTGATCCAAACAGCTTCATTGTCCTCGCTGTACATGTAAATGGACCCGGACCACAGCCTGGTTACTCACAGTCCATACGGGTCCCCGTCACACAGGCACCCCTTGCCGTAGGAGACGGTCTTACGATCCCCCGTTCGGCTGTTCCAGGAGGGTCCACAGACTTATAATCGCTCCACGCCGGCCTGGAGCTTTTCCAGGCTTCCGGCTCTGCAGCTTACAGAGCAGACTCTATTACACGTTCATAGTGGAAGTGTAACCGCTTCCCCACTCTCTGGCACCCGGTAGCAGACACCTGTAGCTGAGGTTCCTTCTCGGCCCCAGGGCCCCCTGCAGAGCCCTGGGTCTGTGTCTCCTCCAGGAGAGGCTCGGCCTTACAGCCCTGGCCTGGCTGCACTCACCTCAGTCTCGGCTCAGACTTAATATCGGAGCCCTGTGCTCAGCCTCCACACAGGTTGCTCCATCCAGAGCTCTCGGCTCTGCTCTCTCTCTCCCGAACACACACTGCCAGTCTCCTAAATCAAGCTGGCCACACCCACAGGTGGAGGTCTGTGATTCTCAGCCCTGCACAGCACCCTGGGATTATTAAAGGGAACCTGACCCTTATATGTAGCAAGAAGCCTTTGTGGACTACAAGTCCCATAGCAACCTCTTCCGTTTAGATATCGCAGGTACCTTCTCCACTGTGACATATAGCGACCATTTACCACATTGGTGGTCGCTACCTCACATATCCCCCCCCTCTGTTCAAACTTGTAGGATTGAACACTCGATACCCTACAGGGGCCCCGAGACAGGGCATCAGGGCCACAGTGTGCTAACAGGCAAGAGGGCCCTTCAGGACAGCCTTGAGCTTCCGTTCTCGCCAGACCATCCGTCACCAAACCCTGCACAGGAAACCCACTATTCAGACACGGTCCCCGGCCAGACCCATCCCTCCAAGGCTGTCGCCCAAGGTCTGTGCAAGAGGGAGATCCTCCCTTAGTTGGCACCATCGTCCTGTCAGTCCCTGAGCTAACCTGACCACTAGGGCCCTCATTATCGAGGAGCCTCCGCGGGGAGATGATAGAAGAGACGCCATAACTAGGACCTCCGCATGAGCCGTTCACAGATCTCTCGTGGGCTCTTCTTCCCGGGCATCTTTGTCTAGGTCTCGGATAGTGTACTTTCTTGTCAGCGTCTTTGGCTAATGATGCAGCACTCCTTTCATTCGGTCCTTCGGATTGTGCTTCGCAGGACGGAGACCCTTCAGAGTCCGTACTATAGCCTGACAAATACCCGGGCCCTCTGTCACCCCGGCTCATTTTATCAACAGACTTTCTTTCGCTCTCTGAGGTAACACGTTCATCGGGCGGGCTACTTTCCTCTTCTGGGCCATAGCCCCTATAGGGTCGCCATCCCACACCAACCTGGCGGAGTTGGTTTGCAATTCTCTGTCTTTCTAAATTCAACTGTTTTAGGTCTTCCAAGTATCCCAGGCGGTATTCTAGGAGGACTCGTATATCTGCAACACACTCCGTCGTTCCCGCAATGGCACCGGGAACCATGCCGACTCCACAGGGTATCCTGGCTTTATTATGAATATCCATTCTTACTCTCGTCACGCCGGTCTTATCAACCATCTCCTGCATGGCTCTTCCATGTCGTCCAATAAGCCTCATAACCGGCGAGCTGTCTTCACCGCTTCTGCAGTGTTCCCATATATACGGAAGGTTCCGCTGTCTTTTTCTAAGTGCACAGCTGTAACCCCTGGAACCTCCCTGGCTTGCTTAATGTTATCTTAGCGCTCTCAATGCCAGCCCGATCAATGTTGTCTTCACAACCACCACTTCTTGAAACCCTGCGGTCAGCTGCGCCAAGCGTCTGGCGTCTGCTTCCTTCCTGGCAGTGATGAGCCACTTCGTACAAAGACACTGAAGGTGCATGTCACTTAGGATGGCCACTCGCCTCTTTGTGACGTCCCTAAAAGAGCACACCACCAACCGATTAGTCTCTGCGGCAAAGTACACTCTACAGGCCCCTACTGCCTTCTGGAATCTCTCATGCACCCTCTCACTGGCACAGGCTTCTCTTAAGTCTTCCGGCACGTCTATCCAGCACTTGAAGACTGGTCTGCTTCCTTCACTGTCAAGGACACTAGACTGTTCCTGAGGTCTCTTGTCTTCCTCCATATTCTCCATCAAAGGCTTCACCTGTTGAGTTACACACACCTCGGGTTCCGCCCTGACCTCAGAGCCTTCGGGTTTCAGGCGCCTAGCTGAGCCAATCGTCCTGTCTGCGATCTTGGTCTTACCCACCGAGTCAGTCAGGTTCTCAGCTTCTGATGAGACCTCACGTCCAGACCTCACCTCTTCCTTAAAGGCTCTTTCCACTTTTACAGCACCAGCTGTGTCTTGTGACTTCACTGCATTCCCTCCAACTTCCTCTTGGGTCTCTGCAGTGTCACCCTCTGCCTTCTCTTGGGCATTTACAGCATCACCTTCTACCAGGGTGTCCTACCCACCATAAAATGGAGATCAGACATGGGTCTCACTGAGGTCAACTGGCTACCCGGGTCTAACAGGCCAGACACACTTAGCCCATTCAAGTCCACGGAGCACTTCTGTGGCCTCACATCGGATGGATAGCCTATACCGCAGGTAGGACATAGGTAAGGCGAATCCCATTACCCCTTGCTATAGTCCCTCTGTTCGGATTTTGAATGCTCCACCCCCTTGTGGGTCACCACCGCTTTCTGGGGTCCCGCCCCCTGTTGGGTTACTACCCCGTTCCGGGCCTCCGCCCCCTTTTGGGCAACCACCCCGTTTTGGGACTCCGCCCCCTTTTGGGCAACCACCCCTTTTTGGACTCCGCCCCCTTTTGGGGTTTCCATGCAATGCCCTTAGCCCCCAGTTCACACCGTTCGCCCTTATCTCCCTGGGCACCCAGTGTTCATACTGGGCCCCGAAGGGAACGCTCAAACTGGTTCATGGCTGCGACACTGCTACACTCTGACAGTTCCTGCTGTTCCACAATGTCCGCAGGGACCATTCCCTCTTTTTGGCTTTCAGCCCCCACTGCTGTCGCTGGACCTCCTGGCACATGCTGTTGGTGCTGCTGACTCTGTAGCAGCTGGTTCAGGAGCTCCTCCATGCTGCAACGAGAAGAGGAACAGGAGGGGCGCTCCAATGGGTAATACCCGGTGGTCAAAGACAGGGGGGGGGGGGTAGAGAACCACTAACCTTTCCGGGTTGTACCGCCCGTACAACCAGGGTCTCCAGCCTGTGGTGTATCACTGTTCACCAAGCAGGGCCTCGCAATTCCGTCTGGCCTGGAACTTCCAGTCACTGGTCTCTTGCCACTGCAGCACAGAACCCCGCAGACCCGCTGATTCACCGCCAGCAGCTGGAGCACGCTGTCCCTGTTCGTGGACCCGCCGATCCACCGCTAGCTGCTTGAGTGCGCAGACCAAAATTTTTGTGGATCCGCCGATCCACCGCCAGCTGCTTGAGTGCGCCAACACGAGTTTCGTGGACCCGCCGATCCACAGCAATACGTCCTAGGCCGTTGCACTTAGCAACCAGGCTGCGTTGCCCCTAGCAACCAGACCGCATGCCCGCATTCTCCACCATAATGTAGCGGGGTGGGGGTCCCCCAGGACGACAAAGAGGCAGTGACCCAAATAGTCCGATCCAAACAGCTTTATTGTCCTCGCTGTACAGGTAAAGTCACCCGTAACACAGCCGGGTTATGCACCGTCCATATGGGTCCCCGTCACACAGGCACCCCTTGCCGTAGGAGACGGTCTTACGATCCCCCGTTCGGCTGTTCCAGGAGGGTCCACAGACTTATAATCGCTTCACGCCGGCCTGGAGCTTTTCCAGGCTTCCGGCTCTGCAGCTTACAGAGCAGACTCTATTACACGTTCATAGTGGAAGTGTAACCGCTTCCCCACTCTTTGGCACCCGATAGCAGACACCTGTAGCTGAGGTTCCTTCTCGGCCCCAGGGCCCCCTGCAGACCCCTGGTCTGTGTCTCCTCCAGGAGAGGCTCGGCCTTACAGCCCTGGCCTGGCTGCACTCACCTCAGTCTCGGCTCAGACTTAATATCGGAGCCCTGTGCTCAGCCTCCACACAGGATGCTCCATGCAGAGCTCTCAGCTCTGCTCTCTCTCTCCCGAACACACACTGCCAGTCTCCTAAATCAAGCTGGCCACACCCACAGGTGGAGGTCTGTGATTCTCAGCCCTGCACAGCACCCTGGGATTATTAAAGGGAACCTGACCCTCTTCCGTTTAGATATCGCAGGTACCTTCTCCACTGTGACATATAGCAACCATTTACCACATTGGTGGTCGCTACCTCACACCGGGTATACATGGCTTCTATTGGCCCTGGGGCTCTAGTGGTTATTGATGATGGAGGTGGTGTGATGGCCGGGTATACATGGCATCTATTGGCCCTTGGGCTCTAGTGGTTACTGATGATGGAGGTGGTGTGATGGCCGGGTATACATGGCTTCTATTGGCCCTGGGGCTCTAGTGGTTATTGATGATGGAGGTGGTGTGATGGTTGGGTATACATGGCTTCTATTGGCCCTGGGGCTCTAGTGGTTATTGATGATGGAGGTGGTGTGATGGTTGGGTATACATGGCTTCTATTGGCCCTGGGGCTCTAGTGGTTATTGATGATGGAGGTGGTGTGATTGCTGGGTATACATGACTTCTATTGGTCCTGGGGCTCTAGTGGTTATTGATGATGGAGGTGGTGTGATGGCCGGGTATACATGGCTTCTATTGGCCCTTGGGCTCTAGTGGTTACTGATGATGGAGGTGGTGTGATGGCCGGGTATACATGGCTTCTATTGGCCCTGGGGCACTAGTGGTTACTGATGATGGAGGTGGTGTGATGGTTGGGTATACATGGCTTCTATTGGCCCTGGGGCTCTAGTGGTTACTGATGATGGAGGCGGTGTGATGGCTGGGTATACATGGCTTCTATTGGCCCTTGGGCTCTAGTGGTTACTGATGATGGAGGTGGTGTGATGGCCGGGTATACATGGCTTCCAATGGCCCTGCGGCACTAGTGGTTATTGATGATGGAGGTGGTGTGATGGTTGGGTATACATGGCTTCCAATGGCCCTGGGGCACTAGTGGTTATTGATGATGGAGGTGGTGTGATGGTTGGGTATACATGGCTTCTATTGGCCCTGTGGCAATAGTGGTTATTGATGATGGAGGTGGTGTGATGGCCGGGTATACATGGCTTCCAATGGCCCTGGGGCACTAGTGGTTACTGATGATGGAAGTGGTGTGATGGTTGGGTATACATGGCTTCTAATGGCCCTGGGGATCTAGTGGTTATTGATGATGGAGGTGGTGTGATGGCCGGGTATACATGGCTTCTAATGGCCCTGGGGTTCTAGTGGTTATTGATGATGGAGGTGGTGTGATGGCTGGGTATACATGGCTTCTATTGGCCCTGGGGCTCTAGTGTTTATTGATGATGGAGGTGGTGTGATGGCCGGGTATACATGGCTTCTAATGGCCCTGGGGCTCTAGTGGTTATTGATGATGGAGGTGGTGTGATGGTTGAGTATACATGGCTTCTATTGGCCCTTGGGCTCTAGTGGTTACTGATGATGGATTTGGTGTGATGGTTTGGTATACATGGCTTCTAATGGCCCTGGGGTTCTAGTGGTTATTGATGATGGAGGTGGTGTGATGGCTGGGTATACATGGCTTCTATTGGCCCTGGGGCTCTAGTGTTTATTGATGATGGAGGTGGTGTGATGGCTGGGTATACATGGCTTCTAATGGCCCTGGGGCTCTAGTGGTTACTGATGATGGAGGTGGTGTGATGGCCGGGTATACATGGCTTCTATTGGCCCTGGGGCACTAGTGGTTACTGATGATGGAGGTGGTGTGATGGCCGGGTATACATGGCTTCTATTGGCCCTGGGGCTCTAGTGGTTATTGATGATGGAGGTGGTGTGATGGTTGGGTATACATGGCTTCTATTGGCCCTGGGGCTCTAGTGGTTATTGATGATGGAGGTGGTGTGATGGTTGGGTATACATGACTTCTATTGGCCCTGGGGCTCTAGTGGTTATTGATGATGGAGGTGGTGTGATGGCCGGGTATACATGGCTTCTATTGGCCCTTGGGCTCTAGTGGTTACTGATGATGGAGGTGGTGTGATGGCCGGGTATACATGGCTTCTATTGGCCCTGGGGCACTAGTGGTTACTGATGATGGAGGTGGTGTGATGGCCGGGTATACATGGCTTCTATTGGCCCTGGGGCTCTAGTGGTTATTGATGATGGAGGTGGTGTGATGGCCGGGTATACATGGCTTCTATTGGCCCTGGGGCTCTAGTGGTTACTGATGATGGAGGTGGTGTGATGGCCGGGTATACATGGCTTCCAATGGCCCTGCGGCACTAGTGGTTATTGATGATGGAGGTGGTGTGATGGTTGGGTATACATGGCTTCCAATGGCCCTGGGGCACTAGTGGTTATTGATGATGGAGGTGGTGTGATGGTTGGGTATACATGGCTTCTATTGGCCCTGTGGCAATAGTGGTTATTGATGATGGAGGTGGTGTGATGGCCGGGTATACATGGCTTCCAATGGCCCTGGGGCTCTAGTGGTTATTGATGATGGAGGTGGTGTGATGGTTGGGTATACATGGCTTCTATTGGCCCTGGGGCACTAGTGGTTATTGATGATGGAGGTGGTGTGATGGTTGGGTATACATGGCTTCTATTGGCCCTGGGGCTCTAGTGGTTACTGATGATGGAGGTGGTGTGATGGTTGGGTATACATGGCTTCTATTGGCCCTGGGGCTCTAGTGGTTATTGATGATGGAGGTGGTATGATGGTTGGGTATACATGACTTCTATTGGCCCTGGGGCTCTAGTGGTTATTGATGATGGAGGTGGTGTGATGGCCGGGTATACATGGCTTCTATTGGCCCTTGGGCTCTAGTGGTTACTGATGATGGAGGTGGTGTGATGGCCGGGTATACATGGCTTCTATTGGCCCTGGGGCACTAGTGGTTACTGATGATGGAGGTGGTGTGATGGTTGGGTATACATGGCTTCTATTGGCCCTGGGGCTCTAGTGGTTATTGATGATGGAGGTGGTGTGATGGCCGGGTATACATGGCTTCTATTGGCCCTTGGGCTCTAGTGGTTACTGATGATGGAGGTGGTGTAATGGCTGGGTATACATGGCTTCTATTGGCCCTGGGGCACTAGTGGTTACTGATGATGGAGGTGGTGTGATGGTTGGGTATACATGGCTTCTATTGGCCCTGGGGCTCTAGTGGTTACTGATGATGGAGGTGGTGTGATGGCTGGGTATACATGGCTTCTATTGGCCCTGGGGCTCTAGTGGTTATTGATGATGGAGGTGGTGTGATGGTTGGGTATACATGGCTTCTATTGGCCCTGGGGCTCTAGTGGTTATTGATGATGGAGGTGGTGTGATGGTTGGGTATACATGGCTTCTATTGGCCCTGGGGCACTAGTGGTTATTGATGATGGAGGTGGTGTGATGGTTGGGTATACATGGCTTCTATTGGCCCTGGGGCTCTAGTGGTTACTGATGATGGAGGTGGTGTGATGGTTGGGTATACATGGCTTCTATTGGCCCTGGGGCTCTAGTGGTTATTGATGATGGAGGTGGTGTGATGGTTGGGTATACATGACTTCTATTGGCCCTGGGGCTCTAGTGGTTATTGATGATGGAGGTGGTGTGATGGCCGGGTATACATGGCTTCTATTGGCCCTTGGGCTCTAGTGGTTACTGATGATGGAGGTGGTGTGATGGCCGGGTATACATGGCTTCTATTGGCCCTGGGGCACTAGTGGTTACTGATGATGGAGGTGGTGTGATGGTTGGGTATACATGGCTTCTATTGGCCCTGGGGCTCTAGTGGTTACTGATGATGGAGGTGGTGTGATGGTTGGGTATATATGGCTTCTATTGGCCCTGGGGCTCTAGTGGTTATTGATGATGGAGGTGGTCTGATGGCCGGGTATACATGGCTTCTATTGGCCCTGGGGCTCTAGTGGTTACTGATGATGGAGGTGGTGTGATGGCCGGGTATACATGGCTTCTATTGGCCCTGGGGCTCTAGTGGTTACTGATGATGGAGGTGGTGTGATGGAGGGGGTATACATGGCTTCTATTGGCCCTGGGGCTCTAGTGGTTATTGATGATGGAGGTGGTGTGATGGCTGGGTATACATGGCTTCTATTGGCCCTGGGGCACTAGTGGTTACTGATGATGGAGGTGGTGTGATGGCCGGGTATACATGGCTTCTATTGGCCCTGGGGCTCTAGTGGTTATTGATGATGGAGGTGGTGTGATGGTTGGGTATACATGACTTCTATTGGCCCTGGGGCTCTAGTGGTTATTGATGATGGAGGTGGTGTGATGGCCGGGTATACATGGCTTCTATTGGCCCTTGGGCTCTAGTGGTTACTGATGATGGAGGTGGTGTGATGGCCGGGTATACATGGCTTCTATTGGCCCTGGGGCACTAGTGGTTACTGATGATGGAGGTGGTGTGATGGTTGGGTATACATGGCTTCTATTGGCCCTGGGGCTCTAGTGGTTACTGATGATGGAGGTGGTGTGATGGTTGGGTATATATGGCTTCTATTGGCCCTGGGGCTCTAGTGGTTATTGATGATGGAGGTGGTCTGATGGCCGGGTATACATGGCTTCTATTGGCCCTGGGGCTCTAGTGGTTACTGATGATGGAGGTGGTGTGATGGTTGGGTATACATGGCTTCTATTGGCCCTGGGGCTCTAGTGGTTACTGATGATAGAGGTGGTGTGATGGTTGGGTATACATGGCTTCTATTGGCCCTGGGGCTCTAGTGGTTACTGATGATGGAGGTGGTGTGATGGTTGGGTATACATGGCTTCTATTGGCCCTGGGGCTCTAGTGGTTACTGATGATGGAGGTGGTGTGATGGTTGGGTATACATGGCTTCTATTGGCCCTGGGGCTCTAGTGGTTACTGATGATAGAGGTGGTGTGATGGTTGGGTATACATGGCTTCTATTGGCCCTGGGGCTCTAGTGGTTACTGATGATGGAGGTGGTGTGATGGTTGGGTATACATGGCTTCTATTGGCCCTGGGGCTCTAGTGGTTACTGATGATGGAGGTGGTGTGATGGCCGGGTATACATGGCTTCTATTGGCACCGGGTCACTAGTGGTTACTGATGATGGAGGTGGTGTGATGGTTGGGTATACATGGCTTCTATTGGCCCTGGGGCTCTAGTGGTTATTGATGATGGAGGTGGTGTGATGGTTGGGTATACATGGCTTCTATTGGCCCTGGGGCTCTAGTGGTTACTGATGATAGAGGTGGTGTGATGGTTGGGTATACATGGCTTCTATTGGCCCTGGGGCTCTAGTGGTTACTGATGATGGAGGTGGTGTGATGGTTGGGTATACATGGCTTCTATTGGCCCTGGGGCTCTAGTGGTTACTGATGATGGAGGTGGTGTGATGGCTGGGTATACATGGCTTCTATTGGCCCTGGGGCTCTAGTGGTTACTGATGATGGAGGTGATGTGATGGTTGGGTATACATGGCTTCTATTGGCCCTGGGGCTCTAGTGGTTACTGATGATGGAGGTGGTGTGATGGTTGGGTATACATGGCTTCTATTGGCCCTGGGGCTCTAGTGGTTACTTATGATAGAGGTGGTGTGATGGTTGGGTATACATGGCTTCTATTGGCCCTGGGGCTCTAGTGGTTACTGATGATGGAGGTGGTGTGATGGTTGGGTATACATGGCTTCTATTGGCCCTGGGGCTCTAGTGGTTACTGATGATGGAGGTGGTGTGATGGCCGGGTATACATGGCTTCTATTGGCCCTGGGGCTCTAGTGGTTACTGATGATGGAGGTGAAGACAGAAGCAGCCGGATGAATTCTGAAGTCACAGGACGGGACTTTCTGCTCAGATTCAACCAAATGCAGCACGATTTATTGGCCCATACAGGTGTACAATGACCCAAAAGATACTGCGAAATCAACCTAGGAGGTTTTTAAGGCAAAGAAGTGGAATATTTGGCAATGGCTGAGTTCTCAGCAGATCTCTCCCCATCGGGCCACATCTCACAGGATTAAGACAAAACTTAAAGCAAAAAGATCCACAAACAAGCGACCACTGATGTTGGGTGTATTGTCATTATCAGTCTTTAATCATATACTAATAACGTGGTTTTTATTGAGGTTTTTTGTTAAATAATAATTGAACAACTGAAGTCACCACAGTAAAGGTGGCAAAGCCTCACAAAGGAAAAGACCAACCACGGCCATCCATGGCCGGAAGCCTCACAAAGGAAAAGGCCAACCACGGCCATCCATGGCCGGAAGCCTCACAAAGGAAAAGGCCAACCACGGCCATCCATGGCCGGAAGCCTCACAAAGGAGAAGGCCAACCACGGCCATCCATGGCCGGAAGCCTCACAAAGGAAAAGACCAACCACGGCCATCCATGGCCGGAAGCCTCACAAAGGAAAAGGCCAACCACGGCCATCCATGGCCGGAAGCCTCACAAAGGAAAAGGCCAACCACGGCCATCCATGGCCGGAAGCCTCACAAAGGAAAAGACCAACCACGGCCATCCATGGCCGGAAGCCTCACAAAGGAAAAGGCCAACCGCGGCCATCCATGGCCGGAAGCCTCACAAAGGAAAAGGCCAACCGCGGCCATCCATGGCCGGAAGCCTCACAAAGGAAAAGACCAACCACGGCCATCCATGGCCGGAAGCCTCACAAAGGAAAAGGCCAACCACGGCCATCCATGGCCGGAAGCCTCACAAAGGAAAAGACCAACCACGGCCATCCATGGCCGGAAGCCTCACAAAGGAAAAGGCCAACCACGGCCATCCATGGCCGGAAGCCTCACAAAGGAAAAGGCCAACCACGGCCATCCATGGCCGGAAGCCTCACAAAGGAAAAGGCCAACCACGGCCATCCATGGCCGGAAGCCTCACAAAGGAAAAGACCAACCACGGCCATCCATGGCCGGAAGCCTCACAAAGGAAAAGGCCAACCACGGCCATCCATGGCCGGAAGCCTCACAAAGGAAAAGGCCAACCACGGCCATCCATGGCCGGAAGCCTCACAAAGGAAAAGACCAACCACGGCCATCCATGGCCGGAAGCCTCACAAAGGAAAAGACCAACCACGGCCATCCATGGCCGGAAGCCTCACAAAGGAAAAGACCAACCACGGCCATCCATGGCCGGAAGCCTCACAAAGGAAAAGACCAACCACGGCCATCCATGGCCAGATGCCTCACAAAGGAAAAGGCCAACCACGGCCATCCATGGCCGGAAGCCTCACAAAGGAAAAGACCAACCACGGCCATCCATGGCCGGAAGCCTCACAAAGGAAAAGACCAACCACGGCCATCCATGGCCGGAAGCCTCACAAAGGAAAAGGCCAACCACGGCCATCCATGGCCGGAAGCCTCACAAAGGAAAAGACCAACCACGGCCATCCATGGCCGGAAGCCTCACAAAGGAAAAGGCCAACCACGGCCATCCATGGCCGGAAGCCTCACAAAGGAAAAGGCCAACCACGGCCATCCATGGCCGGAAGCCTCACAAAGGAAAAGACCAACCACGGCCATCCATGGCCGGAAGCCTCACAAAGGAAAAGGCCAACCACGGCCATCCATGGCCGGAAGCCTCACAAAGGAAAAGGCCAACCACGGCCATCCATGGCCGGAAGCCTCACAAAGGAAAAGACCAACCACGGCCATCCATGGCCGGAAGCCTCACAAAGGAAAAGGCCAACCACGGCCATCCATGGCCGGAAGCCTCACAAAGGAAAAGACCAACCACGGCCATCCATGGCCGGAAGCCTCACAAAGGAAAAGGCCAACCACGGCCATCCATGGCCGGAAGCCTCACAAAGGAAAAGGCCAACCACGGCCATCCATGGCCGGAAGCCTCACAAAGGAAAAGACCAACCACGGCCATCCATGGCCGGAAGCCTCACAAAGGAAAAGGCCAACCACGGCCATCCATGGCCGGAAGCCTCACAAAGGAAAAGACCATCATCTCAGTTGTTTCATTTTACATCAAAAGTAGCGACCTGCAGAGCTGAAATCACGAAGATTCAGTCACTGCTCAAATATTTCTGGACCTACCTGTATCTGTATGTCTGTGGATTGTAGTGCCCGAGCGCCCGTGGGTGTCATGTGCTTAAATAAGAGCCTGATATTTGCCTGTGAGATTAGTGGGGGGTCTGGGCACTCCGAGCCTTGCAGATGTGTGGGGTCTCCAGCATTAGAGCACAGGGGTGAGCACTGGTGAGATGCTGCAGCTCCTGACCCTTTACTGCTTTACAGAACGCTTCAATGTCTTTTTACTGCCGTCATCAAACCTGGATGTGTACGGAGAATGCAAGATGCAAATCACAGAAGAAAACCTCTACCTCTGGGATCCCCACACTCCCCGCAGCAAGCTGCTGTCCTGGCCTCTGTGCGCCCTGCGACGATACGGGAGCGACGCCTCACGCTTCACGTTTGAGGCTGAACGGTGAGGAGAAGTGCACGGGGGGCGGGGGGGTTCAGGGGCCGCAGGGTGCATCGAGAGAAGAGGTGCAGAGCTGCAGGCTGCACCGAGGGGGAAGAGGGCCGCAGGGTGCATCAAGGGGGAGGAGGTCTGGGGGGGGCTTTCAGGGGCTGCAGGATGCATCGAGAGAAGAGGTGCAGAGCTGCAGGCTGCACCAAGGGGAAAGAGGGCCTTAGGGTGCACCGAGTGGGTCTGGGGGGGAGGGTTTCAGGGGCCACAGGATACCTCGAGAGAAGAGGTGCGGGGCTGCAGGGTGCACTGAAGGGGAGGGAGTCTGTGGGGGGGTTTCAGGGGCCGCAGGGTGCGTCGAAAGGGGGGGTTGTAGGGCCGCATGGTGCACCGAGAGGGTCTGGGGGGGGTTTAGGGGCCGCAGAGTGCATTGAGTGGAGAGGTGTTGGGCCGCAGGGTGCTCCGAGGGGGAGGGTCTGGGGGGGTTTCAGGGGCCGCAGGGAGCACCGAGGGGGAGGTGTGGGGCCGCAGGGAGCTCCAAGGTGGAGGTGGGTCTGGGGCGGTTTCAGGGGCCGCAGGGTGCACCGAGGGGGAGGCGTGGGGCCGCAGGGAGCACCGAGGGGGAGGTGGGTCTGGGGGGGTGTCAGGGGCCGCAGAGTGCATTGAGTGGAGAGGTGTGGGGCCGCAGGGTGCACCGAGGGGGAGGTGTGGGGCTGCAGGGAGCACCGAGGGGGAGGCGTGGGGCCGCAGGGAGCACCGAGGTGGAGGTGGGTCTGGGGCGGTTTCAGGGGCCGCAGGGAGCACCGAGGTGGAGGTGGGTCTGGGGGGGTTTCAGGGGCCGCAGGGTGCACCGAGGGGGAGGTGGGTCTGGGGGGGTTTCAGGGGCCGCAGGGTTCACCGAGGGGGAGGTGGGTCTGGGGGGGGTTTCAGGGGCCGCAGGATGTACCGAGGGGGAGGTGGGTCTGGGGGGGTGTCAGGGGCCGCAGAGTGCATTGAGTGGAGAGGTGTGGGGCCGCAGGGTGCACCGTGGGGGAGGTGTGGGGCTGCAGGGAGCACCGAGGTGGAGGTGGGTCTGGGGGGGTTTCAGGGGCCGCAGGGTGCACCGAGGGGGAGGTGGGTCTGGGGGGGTTTCAGGGGCCGCAGGGTTCACCGAGGGGGAGGTGGGTCTGGGGGGGTTTCAGGGGCCGCAGGATGTACCGAGGGGGAGGTGGGTCTGGGGGGGTGTCAGGGGCCGCAGAGTGCATTGAGTGGAGAGGTGTGGGGCCGCAGGGTGCACCGTGGGGGAGGTGGGTCTGGGGGGGTTTCAGGGGCTGCAGGGAGCACCGAGGTGGAGGTGGGTCTGGGGCGGTTTCAGGGGCCGCAGGGAGCACCGAGGTGGAGGTGGGTCTGGGGGGGTTTCAGGGGCCGCAGGGAGCACCGAGGTGGAGGTGGGTCTGGGGGGGTTTCAGGGGCCGCAGGGTGCACTGAGGGGGAGGTGGGTCTGGGGGGGTTTTAGGGGCCGCAGGATGCACCGAGGGGGAGGTGGGTCTGGGGGGGTTTTAGGGGCCGCAGGATGCACCGAGGGGGAGGTGGGTCTGGGGGTGTTTTAGGGGCCGCAGGGTGCACCGAGGGGCAGGTGGGTCTGGGGGGGTTTCAGGGGCCGCAGGGTGCACCGAGGGGGAGGTGGGTCTGGGGGGGTTTCAGGGGCCGCAGGATGCACTGAGGGGGAGGTGGGTCTGGGGGGGTTTTAGGGGCCGCAGGATGCACCGAGGGGGGAGGGTCTGGGGGGGTTTTAGGGGCCGCAGGGTGCAGCGAGGGGGAGGTGGGTCTGGGGGGATTTCAGGGGCCGCAGGATGCACTGAGCGGGAGGTGGGTCTGGGGGGGTTTTAGGGGCCGCAGGATGCACCGAGGGGGGAGGGTCTGGGGGGGGTTTTAGGGGCCGCAGGGTGCACCGAGGGGCAGGTGGGTCTGGGGGGGTTTCAGGGGCCGCAGGATGCACTGAGGGGGAGGTGGGTCTGGGGGGGTTTTAGGGGCCGCAGGATGCACCGAGGGGGGAGGGTCTGGGGGGGTTTTAGGAGCCGCAGGGTGCAGCGAGGGGGAGGTGGGTCTGGGGGGGTTTTAGGGGCTGCAGGATGCACTGAGGGGGGAAGGTCTGGGGGGGTTTCAGGGGCCGCAGGATGCACCGAGGGGGAGGTGGGTCTGGGGGGGTTTCAGGGGCCGCAGGATGCACTGAGGGGGAGGTGGGTCTGGGGGGGTTTTAGGGGCCGCAGGATGCACCGAGGGGGGTGGGTCTGGGGGGGTTTCAGGGGCCGCAGGGTGCACCGAGGGGCAGGTGGGTCTGGGGGGGTTTCAGGGGCCGCAGGATGCACTGAGGGGGAGGTGGGTCTGGGGGGGTTTCAGGGGCCGCAGGATGCACCGAGGGGGAGGTGGGTCTGGGGGGGTTTTAGGGGCCGCAGGATGCACCGAGGGGGGAGGGTCTGGGGGGGTTTTAGGAGCCGCAGGGTGCAGCGAGGGGGAGGTGGGTCTGGGGGGGTTTCAGGGGCCGCAGGATGCACCGAGGGGGAGGTGGGTCTGGGGGGGTTTCAGGGGCCGCAGGATGCACTGAGGGGGAGGTGGGTCTGGGGGGGTTTTAGGGGCCGCAGGATGCACCGAGGGGGGAGGGTCTGGGGGGGTTTTAGGAGCCGCAGGGTGCAGCGAGGGGGAGGTGGGTCTGGGGGGGTTTCAGGGGCCGCAGGGTGTAACATGGCCTATCCCTCGCTGCTGTAGTAGAACATCTCACAGACAATACACATGCTTCAGTTCCCGTATCAGGAAATGTCGGTAGGACCCACAGACACATCCGGGCTGCAGATAATGTCAGACCTTCCGTAATGTGATTAAGACTCCACACAGAATAATACACAGCAACAAGGCAACACCCCTAAACTCACTAACAATCTGCTCATACACAAAGGGTTCCCCAGCCCTCGGCCCCCCATCACAACTCCTTTTTAATGAGTACAGCATGAGGTGTGCACAGACTCTGGCCCCTCACTTTCCTCCACATTGCTGAGCTGTAGATAGCTCCTTGTACAGCGGTGGGGTCGGTCGGCCGGCGGGAGTCCATGGCTCTTCTTGCTGGTGTTGGTTTCCCCATTTGTATTGGATGGAGAAGCTGTAGAGTTGTAAGGACAAGCTCCACCGCAGCAATCGCCCCCTGACATACGGTTCAGCCATGTGAGGGGGTTGTGGTCTGTCACAATTGTATAGTCTGACGTATAAGTAGGGTTATAATCCCAATATTCAGTATTTTTATGCCCTATTTATATTTATAAGGAAATACAGATATGACACAGGCTAAAATATAATCATTTTTATTTGAAATTATTTTAAAAACAAAAATATAAAAAGGAAAAATGCCATCCACGGCGGGAAAAGCAAGGATCAAAACCACCACGGGAAAAGGAAGGCTGCCAACCACCGCGGGAAAAGCAACGCTCAAAACTACCGCAGGGAAAAGCAAGGCTGCCAACCACCACGGGAAAAGCAAGGATAAAACCACCGCAAGGAAAAGCAACGATCAAAACCACCGCGAGGAAAAGCAAGGATCAAAACCACCACGGGAAAAGGAAGCTTGCCAACCACCGCGGGAAAAGAAAGGATAAAACCACCGCAGGGAAAAGCAAGGCTGCCAACCACCGCGGGAAAAGCAACGATCAAAACCACCGCGAGGAAAAGCAAGGATCAAAACCACCATGGGGAAAAGCAAGGCTGCCAACCACCGCGGGAAAAGAAAGGATAAAACCACCACGGGGAAAAGCAAGGATAAAACCACCGCAGGAAAAGCAACGATCAAAACCACCGCGAGGAAAAGCAACGATCAAAACCACCGCGAGGAAAAGCAAGGATCAAAACCACCACGGGAAAAGGAAGGCTGCCAACCACCGCGGGAAAAGCAACGCTCAAAACTACCGCGGGGAAAAGCAAGGCTGCCAACCACCACGGGAAAAGCAAGGATAAAACCACCGCAAGGAAAAGCAAGGCTGCCAACCACCGCGGGGAAAAGCAAGGCTGCCAACCACCGCGGGGAAAAGCAAGGATAAAACCACCGCAAGGAAAAGCAAGGCTGCCAACCACCGCGGGGAAAAGCAAGGCTGCCAACCACCACGGGAAAAGCAAGGATAAAACCACCGCAAGGAAAAGCAAGGCTGCCAACCACCGCGGGGAAAAGCAAGGCTGCCAACCACCGCGGGGAAAAGCAAGGCTGCCAACCACAGCAGGGAAAAGCAAGGCTGCCAACCACCGCGGGGAAAAGCAAAGATAAAACCATCGCGGGGAAAGCAAGGATCAAAACCACCGCGGGGAAAAGCAAGGATAAAACCACCGTGGAAAAAACGGATTTTTGTGTACTCACCGTAAAATCGTTTTCTCTTAGCCATCATTGGGGGACACAGGACCATGGTAACATTCCTGGTGGCAATTACGTCCATCAGACGGGTTTCGGAGCTAGCAGCACTCTCTTGCCGCAAGCCTTTTCTGATCTTTCACCAGGACAAGGTGTTATGCTGCCTATCCATAGGAGGACACTAGATGCAAAAGCATAGCTCCTCCTCTGCAGTATACACCCCCTGGCCGGGCCAGGCAACCTCAGTTTTAGTACACAAGCAGTAGGAGAAAAAAAACAGTAAAAACTTCTCAACAGAGGAACATGAGAAAAGAAGAGTCATAACCAAATAAGGTACTGAGAGAACCAAGGCCCAACAGGGCAACAGGGTGGCTGCTGTGTCCCCCAATGATGGCTAAGAGAAAATGATTTTACGGTGAGTACACAAAAATCCGTTTTTCTCTGACGCCTCATTAGGGGACATAGGACCATGGGACGTCCTAAAGCAGTCCATGGGTGGGAAACATAAAAGAAGACAACACAACCCAAGGACTAGGAACCAGTCCCAGACAGCCTGGAGCGCCTGCTGAGAGAGGTGCTCTACTCCCGTTTGCAGAATTTTCCTACCCAGATTTGCCTCAGTTGAAACCTGGGTATGGACTCTGTAATGCTTTGAAAACATATGTAGGCTAGACCAGGTCGCAGCCTTACACACCTGTTCCACTGAAGCCTGATGCCGAATGTCCCACGAAGCGCCAACTGCTCGCGTGGAATGAGCCCGCAGCCCACTAGGAATGGGCTTGAGTTGCAAGCGGTAGACTTCCTGGATCACAGAGCGAAGCCAGCGAGCCAGAGTCGCCTTTGAAGCTGCCTGTCCCTTTTTAGGCCCCTCAGGAATGACTAACAAAGAGTCCGTTTTCCTAAAGGAGGCTGTCCTGGATATGTAATATCAGAACTCTGACGAGGTCTAACGAATGCAGAGATCTTTCCACCCTATGAACCGGGTGTGGACAAAAGGAAGGCAGAACAATGTCCTCGTTCAAATGAAACGGGGTAAGAACCTTTGGAAGGAAATCCGGAAGGGGGCGCAGAAAAACCTTGTCCTGGTGAAAGATCAGAAAAGGCTCGCGGCAAGAGAGTTCTGCCAGCTCCGAAACCCGTCTGATGGATGTAATTGCCACCAGGAATGTTACCATGGTCCGGTGTCCCCCAATGAGGCGTCAGAGAAAGTAAGGCTTTCAACCACCACGGGAAAAGGAAGGCTGCCATCCACCGCAGGAAAAGCCTTGCTTTTCCCGCGATGGATGGCAGCCTTGCTTTTCCCGCGATGGATGGCAGCCTTGCTTTTCCCGCGATGGATGGCAGCCTTGCTTTTCCCACGATGGATGGCAGCCTTGCTTTTCCCGCGGTGGATGGCAGCCTTGCTTTTCCCGCGATGAATGGCAGCCTTGCTTTTCCCGCGATGGATGGCAGCCTTGCTTTTCCCGCGATGGATGGCAGCCTTGCTTTTCCCGCGATGGATGGCAGCCTTGCTTTTCCCGCGATGGATGGCAGCCTTGCTTTTCCCGCGGTGGATGGCAGCCTTGCTTTTCCCGCGATGGATGGCAGCCTTGCTTTTCCCGCGATGGATGGCAGCCTTGCTTTTCCCGCGATGAATGGCAGCCTTGCTTTTCCCGCGATGAATGGCAGCCTTGCTTTTCCCGCGGTGGATGGCAGCCTTGCTTTTCCCGCGATGAATGGCAGCCTTGCTTTTCCCGCGATGGATGGCAGCCTTGCTTTTCCCGCGGTGGATGGCAGTCTTGCTTTTCCTGCGGTGGATGGCAGCCTTGCTTTTCCTGCGATGGATGGCAGCCTTGCTTTTCCCGCGGTGGATGGCAGCCTTGCTTTTCCCGCGATGGATGGCAGCCTTGCTTTTCCCGCGGTGGATGGCAGTCTTGCTTTTCCTGCGGTGGATGGCAGCCTTGCTTTTCCCGCGGTGGATGGCAGCCTTGCTTTTCCCGCGATGGATGGCAGCCTTGCTTTTCCCGCGGTGGATGGCAGCCTTGCTTTTCCCGCGGTGGATGGCAGCCTTGCTTTTCCCGCGATGGATGGCAGCCTTGCTTTTCCCGCGGTGGATGGCAGCCTTGCTTTTCCTGCGGTGGATGGCAGCCTTGCTTTTCCCGCGGTGGATGGCAGCCTTGCTTTTCCTGCAGTGGATGGCAGCCTTGCTGTAACGCCTGCCTGGATCCACAGACTCAGACGGGCTGTAATGGACAGGCTAGAGGGAAGCCACTCACCAAGCAGGGCCCTTAGAACCCTGAAACCCTTTAACCCCTATACAGGGATTTGGAATTACACAGGGCCCTGGAGATCACTACCTGTGGAAGACTACAGTCTGATGAGAGTAGTCGTCAGGCAGGGTCAAACCAGGATTAGCAGAAAAGGGACAGAATCGGCAGACAAGGACGTAATCAGAAACAAGCAGAGGTGAAATCCGGATCGGGAAGCGAGGTACATAAACAGCAGGCAGGAGGGAAGTCAGGAAACACGCAGAAGTCAGCACACAGGAATCACTAAACAGCACAGGAGCCAGAATATCAGAACGATCTCTGGCAGAGGTCAGCAGGAGGGGGAATAAGAAGGGTGTGGTGTCTCCCCATTGGCTGCTGGTGAATGATGGCAACTTCAGCTGGAAGACACACGCCACCCACAGTCAGCCAGTAGTACTGCAGGTCCTAAGATAACCCAGCCCAGTGGATGAGCGGAGCCTGCGCCCACCGGTGCCGCTGGCATCGACTCCTCTCCCATCACCAGCACCATCCACGGCAGGAACACGGCGTCGCCTGGCGATTGGAGCAGAAGTCGCTGGAGCGGACTCCGGTGGTGACGTAACACTTGCTTTTGATAGAGAAAGTAATGAGGGCACCACAAATAGTAAATACTGGGATCAATCCAAAAAACACACCTGAAATTACAGAGCCATATAGAAGAAGCAAGAAGGTGTGTAATGATTGGGATCACCAAACAGAAAATATTCAATCAATTCTTATTAGCCAAAAAACACCAACACGGAGTTAAAAGCATTTAAAATACACAAAAGTGTTCAACAAATAAAGGGGCTTGTATATAATAAGACAAAAGCAGAAAACAAACTAAATGCCCCAAAAACATACATAATAGTACATAAGATTTCGTAAATACAAAGGGCATGCCCCATTGTTCCCTGAGGAAGCCACTCTCGGGGCGGTGACGCGTCGGGGGGGTGTCTTCTTGTCCTCCCTCCTGTATGGCCACCTCCTCTGTGATTGCAGGATCTGCTCCTGCGTGCTGGTTTTTGCTGCACCTTTTTATCCTGCACATGTGGTATTTGTGAAATCTTAAATACTATTATGTATGTGTTTGGTGCATTTAGTTTGTTTTTCAGCTGATGTCCATCTATCAGTATTGAGGCTTTGCCTTTCTTATTTATAGTGTCTTTCTTATTCATATGGAGGGGGTGACTTGTGGGGCTTTTGTCTTATTATTTGTTGAACACTTTTGTGTATTTTAAATGCTTTTAACTCCGTGTTGGTGTTTTTTGGCTAATAAAAAATGAATATTTTCTGTTTGGTGATCCCAATCATTACACACCTTCTTGCTTCTTCTATATGGTAACACTTGCTTTTCCCGCGGTGGTTTTATCCTTGCTTTTCCCGCGGTGGTTTTATCCTTGCTTTTCCCGCGGTGGATGGCAGCCTTGCTTTTCCCGCGGTGGATGGCAGCCTTGCTTTTCCCCACGGTGGATGGCAGCCTTGCTTTTCCCGCGGTGCATGGCAGCCTTGCTTTTCCCGCGGTGGATGGCAGCCTTGCTTTTCCCCGCGGTGGATGGCAGCCTTGCTTTTCCCCGCGGTGGATGGCAGCCTTGCTTTTCCCGCGGTGGATGGCAGCCTTGCTTTTCCCCGCGGTGGATGGCAGCCTTGCTTTTCCCGCGGTGCATGGCAGCCTTGCTTTTCCCGCGGTGGATGGCAGCCTTGCTTTTCCCGCGGTGCATGGCAGCCTTGCTTTTCCCGCGGTGGATGGCAGCCTTACTTTTCCCCGTGGTGGATGGCAGCCTTGCTTTTCCCCGCGGTGGATGGCAGCCTTGCTTTTCCCCGCGGTGGATGGCAGCCTTGCTTTTCCCGCGGTGGATGGCGGCCTTGCTTTTCCCGCGGTGGATGGCAGCCTTGCTTTCCCCGCGGTGGATGGCAGCCTTGCTTTTCCCCGCGGTGGATGGCAGCCTTGCTTTTCCCCGCGGTGGATGGCAGCCTTGCTTTTCCCGCAGTGGATGGCAGCCTTGCTTTTCCCCGCGGTGGATGGCAGCCTTGCTTTTCCCCGCGGTGGATGGCAGCCTTACTTTTTATATTTTTGTTTATATTTTAGCCTGTGTGTCATATCTGTATTTCCCTATAAATATAATTGTGGTATAAAAAGTCGGTCCACCAGTCTCTGGAAGGCAGCGGGGGCATTTTTCATCCTGAAGGGCATTCCCAGGAACTCAAATAGTCCAAATAGAGTAATGAAGGTAGGGCGCTCCCGAGCGTTCTCCATTAGGGGCATCTGTCAGTACACCTTGCTCAAGTGTAACATGGTGACAAATTGGGCACTGGCTAGCCGATCCAATAGATCATCAATCCTGGGCAGGGGGTAAGCGTCACTCTTGGTGGCATGTTCCATCCTTCTTGGAGACCGGAATGATAGGAGAAGCCCAGGGCTGTGAAATGGCTGAATAACCCCCAGCTGTTTCATCTCCTCCAGTTCAGTCTTTATCATGCCTTGAACAGCCTCTCTCTGGTCCCTGGTAGGCGCCTGCCGGATGGGGCGTGGTCCGGAGGTTTCCACATGGTGGCTGGTGAGAGTAGTCCGCCCTGGCTTTGAGGAGAAAGCGGAAGCCCTTGGTCTTAATACAGAGATAATATTGTCCTTTTGTATATCCGATAAATGTGAGCCCAGGCGCACTTGTTCCAGAGGTCCTCACGCTTGGGTGACCTGAAGAAGATCAGGGAGATACTCGTCCTCGGAGTTATCACTAGGGGGGCAGCAGACGGCCAGAATAGGCAGAGATCGGTCATGATATTCTTTGAGCATTTTGATGTGGACAGTCTTTTGTCGTCCACCACTAGGGTCCAGGGCAATGATGTAGTTAGTGTCATTAACTTTCTTGACAACCTGATAAGGACCTTCCCACGTTGCTTGAAGCTTGTTGGCAGGGGCAGCAATAATCATAAGCACCTGTTGTCCTTCTATAAATTCCCGGGTCCTGGCTTTACGGTCATACCAGGTCTTTTGTCTGGACTGGACCGTTCGCTGGTGTTCTTTAGCCAAGGTAGCGAGCTGGGCGAGACGGTCTAGGAACTCCAGGAGATAGGGAGGGACAGGCACTCCGGTGTCTGAGACATCTCCCTCCCAGTGTTCCTTCAGAAGAGCAAGAGGACCACGGACCTTCCATCCAAAGAGTTCAAAGGGTGAGAACCCTGTGGACTCCTGGGGCACCTCCTGATCGGCAACGAGTAGATGTGGCAGGTATTTTTCCCAGTCCTTTTACAATGTCAGCAAAAGCCCAAAGCATATTATTTAGAGTACCGCAGGGAGGACGGGGCGGAGGTTGTTGTGGGGCGGCAGGGAGGGAGGGGCGATACCGCAGAGGATGGGGCGGAGGTTGTTGTGGGGTGGCAGAGAGAGGGGCGATACCGCAGGAAGGATGGGGCGGAGGTTGTTGTGGGGTGGCAGGGAGAGAGGGGCGATACCGCAGGAAGGATGGGGCGGAGGTTGTTGTGGGGCAGCAGGGAGGGAGGGGCGATACCGCAGAGGATGGGGCGGGAGCTGTTGTGGGGTGGCAGGGAGAGAGGGGCGATACCGCAGAGAGGGGCGGAGGTTGTTGTGGGGTGGCAGGGAGAGAGGGGCGATACCGCAGAGAGGATGGGGCGGAGGTTGTTGTGGGGTGGCAGGGAGGGGTGGTACCGCAGGGATGACAGGGCGAGGGGTGTTATGGGGCGGCAGGGGCGATACCGCAGGGAGGACGGGGGTTGTTGTGGGGCGGCATTGAGGAAGGAGCGATACCGCAGGGAGGAAGGGGGTTGTTGTGGGGTGGCATTGAGGGAGGGGCGATACCGCAGAGGGAGGGGCGGAGGTTGTTGTGGGGCGGCAGGGAGGGAGAGGCGATACCACAGAGAGGGGCGGAGGTTGTTGTGGGGCGGCAGGGAGAGAGGGGCGATACCGCAGAGAGGATGGGGCAGAGGGTGTTGTGGGGCGGCAAGGAGGGTCAGTACCGCAGGAAGGACGGGGCGGAGGTTGTTGTGGGGCGGCAGGGAGGGGCGATACCGCAGGGATTGATGGGGCGGGGGTTGTTGTGGGGTGGCAGGGAGGGAGGGGCGGGGGTTGTTGTGGGGCAGCAGGGAGGGGCGATACCGCAGGGAGGATGGGGCGGGGGTTGTTGTGGGGCGGCAGGGAGGGGCGATACCGCAGGGAGGACGGGGGTTGTTGTGGGGCGGCATTGAGGGAGGGGCGATACCGCAGAGGGAGGGACGGAGGTTGTTGTGGGTGGCAGGGAGGGAGGGGCGGAGGTTGTTGTGGGGCAGCAGGGAGGGGCGATACCGCAGGGAGGATGGGGCGGGGGTTGTTGTGGGGTGGCAGGGAGGGAGAGGGTTGTTGTGGGGCGGCAGGGAGGGGCGATACCGCAGAGGGAGGGGCGGAGGTTGTTGTGGGGTGGCAGGGAAGGAGGGGCGGAGGTTGTTGTGGGGCAGCAGGGAGGGGCGATACCGCAGGGAGGATGGGGCGGGGGTTGTTGTGGGGTGGCAGGGAGGATGGGGCGGGGATTGTTGTGGGGTGGCAGGGAGGGAGGGGGTTGTTGTGGGGCGGCAGGGAGGGGCGATACCGCAGGGAGGATGGGGCGGGGGTTGTTGTGGGGTGGCAGGGAGGGAGGGGCGGGGGTTGTTGTGGGGCGGCAGGGAGGGAGGAGGGCCAGTTTACACTAATGCGAAGAGGTCGGCGTGACATATTTATCAACATTTTGTGGTGGATAGCAGTGACATGGACGTCACTTTGGGCGGATCGGCCATTATATTTATGCTCGTGGCTGCACTTTCTCACTTTCTGGCAGTGTTGTGGCTGGCCGCGGAGCACAGTGGTCTCGGCCGTTATCTTCTATTTCTCTGTTTTCAGGGTGTGTGGGATCGGTGAGGGCCTCTACACCTTCCAGACCCATCAGGGGCAGCAGATCTACGAGCGCGTGCACACGGCCGTCCTGGCTCTGGCCGAGCAGCACAAGAGTCTCCTCCTGGAGATGGAGAAAAATTCCAGAGTGAGAATAAGATTTGTCTTTGGAGATGTGGCAGCGGCCGTGGACTCGGCAGCCGTGGACTCAGGTCCCAGCACAGTCTCACTGCTTTATACGTTTTTTTTCTCTTAGCTTCAAAATAAGGAAGCAGAAAATGTGCCTAACCCTGGATCCGGCACCTCCATGCTGCCCCGCAGTGCCTACTGGCATCATATTACCAGCGGCCACAGCAGCACAGAGTCTTCCAGCAGCAGTAAGTGAGCATCAAATTCCCCATCAGCAAGTGGCAGAACCACGTAGTGCACGTCTTCATTTTCTGGGTGGAGCGAGGTCATCGATGCACATCAGTGAGTGGCAGATCCACGTAGCTCGTCATCATTTTTCAGGTGGGGTGAGGTCAGTGAGCGGCAGAGACACGTGACTAGTCTTCATTTTTCAGGTGGGGTGAGGTCAGTGAGCGGCAGAGGCACGTGACTAGTCTTCATTTTTCGTGTTGGGTGAGGTCAGTGAGCGGCAGAGGCACACGACTAGTCTTCATTTTTCGGGTTGGGTGAGGTCAGACAGGGGCGGAGCCACGTAGCTCATCATCATTTTTCGGGTGGGGAGAGTCAGTGGGCGGCAGAGCCACGTAGCTCGTCATCATTTTTCGGGTGGGGAGGACACTCTACCTTCCCTGATTACGAGTCTTTCTTTTCCAGGACCTCACAGCGGAAGAGATTCTGATCCGATCACAAGAAGGACATTTGCTCGGAAACTGCCTACGTCAGCCTCACAGTGACCAAACCTGCCCGAATATGGTCAGCCACGGATTCCAGGACTCTGGTTGCACAAGGGTTGGCGCACTCCTCGAGATCCAGAGCGCAGTGTTCGGGCACAGGGAGCGCGGGCACCAGAGGGGGAGGGGCTGCAGAAAGCCAATTTTGCACTATAAAAGTAAAGCTGTACATTGTGCTGTGCTGTGGTGTATTGTGCGACACAAGGAGCCTGGAAGAGGGGGAGCGGGTTTATTACAGTGGGGGGGGCACATGGGGGGGTCAGTTAATAGTGAGGACGTCGTTCTGGATCTCGTGGCTCAGCTGGGTCTGGAGATCACTCAGCTTCCTCTTCAGGCCGGACAGAGCCGACAGGACGATGGTCTCCGGCCGGAGCGATCCGCAGGACTCCACGTTATAATAGAACCTGCGGGAGGAGAGCACACGGGGGTCAGTGCGCAGCGCCGTCTGCACACGGGGGTCAGCGCGCAGCGCCGTCTGCACACGGGGGGACGGACGCCGGACTCACCGCTCTGGCTTTCCATTGGGATCATACGGAGCCTGCACCTCCTCTTCATCTATTTCAGAGTACTCACTTTTTGGCCTGGAAGCAAAAGAAGAAAAGAGAAATGAAAAGTGTGAAGAGAGAACGGAGGATGAAGGAGAAAAGGGGCGCAGGCACAGACGGATGGGGGGCGCGGGCAGAACGGCCACAGGCAAACGGGGGGGAGGGTGCGGACAGAACGGCCACAGACAGACGGGGAATTGGGGTGGCGGCAAGCGCAGCGGCTACAGACAGGGGGTGAGCAGAAACATCCTACCATTCCTCCGGTTTGGGGTACACCGTGTGCCTTAGTGCGTTGTCAGGGTCATATTCGAATGCAACGCCCGCTGTGGGGTTCCACTTTGCATGTTCTTTTCCAAACCCCTTCTTGGCGTATGCTCGGAGCCGCAGCTCTTGTCCCTTGCGTAACTTCACCAGGAGAATATCTGTAAGAAGACAATGTCACCCCCGCCCCCGCAGATGCCACCCCCCGCAGATGTCCCCCGCCCCTGCACAGCCCGGACACTACGGGAGCACAGGCTGCGCAAGGTCACGTTCCCCACTCACCATCCTGCTCCACATAATCATTGGGGTCGTTGTCTCTGCTCCGAGATGTCACCTGGAAAAAGGTTGAGAGAACCGCTGAGTGCCCGGTGATGGACGCCTTCACTGCCTGTGCGTGGTACTGCCCCGAGTAGCGCAGCTCCGGCTCCCACTAAACTATAGACACTACCAATGAGGTAAATGTCGGTGAGAATCGATGGGGAGGCAATAGCTGCAATCCGATTGGCTGCCCCTGGTTTACTACATGTCGGGGGATGGTAACGTATAGGAGCCGCCTTCCCCCAGACACTGACCGGAATCACTCTGTGGTTGTTGGAGATGAGGTCACGAGAGGTGACATGACGCGTCTGGTCTTCATTGCATCGCACATCCAGTGTGAACTCCACCGAGCATTCAGCGCAGAACTCGTCACACGTGCAGTCCTGCAAGGCAAAAGCGGGTCGTTACCAAAAGGAGGCGGGACAAGGAGCAAGATGGGGCGGGGCCAGAGGAAGGCCACCACTCACCCTGGAGTACTGCAGCTTGTCCACAATGTCATCACTGGTCAGAGGTACGAGCCCTGCAGAAGAAATGACGACGGGTCACAGGGCCCAGGACACTAATCTGAGCCCGACGTCGCCTGAGACTCACCCACTCTGTGTGCGATGAACTCATCATGGAGGACAGAGGAATTGGCGTCTATCTGCACCCAGTCAATGGCTACGAGAAATGCAACAGATTAATGGTTAGAGAAGTCACCAGCATGGACAGAACACAAGACCAGGCAGGACGCTGCGGCCACATGTGACGGGACCACCAGACACAAGACCAGGCAGGACGCTGCAGCCACATGTGACGGGACCACCAGACACAAGACCAGGCAGGACGCTGCAGCCACATGTGACGGGACCACCAGACACAAGACCAGGCAGGACGCTGCGGCCACATGTGACGGGACCACCAGACACAAGACCAGGCAGGACGCTGCAGCCACATGTGACGGGACCACCAGACACAAGACCAGGCAGGACGCTGCGGCCACATGTGACGGGACCACCAGACACAAGACCAGGCAGGACGCTGCGGCCACATGTGACGGGACCACCAGACACAAGACCAGGCAGGACGCTGCAGCCACATGTGACGGGACCACCAGACACAAGACCAGGCAGGACGCTGCGGCCACATGTGACGGGACCACCAGACACAAGACCAGGCAGGATGCTGCGGCCACATGTGACGGGACCACCAGACACAAGACCAGGCAGGATGCTGCGGCCACATGTGACGGGACCACCAGACACAAGACCAGGCAGGATGCTGCGGCCACATGTGAGGGGACCACCACACACCAGACCAGGCAGGACGCTGCGGCCACATGTGACAGGACCACCAGGCAGGATGCTGCAGCCACATGTGACGGGACCACTACACATCGGCCCAGACACAAGACCAGGCAGGACGCTGCGGCCACATGTGAGGGGACCACCACACATCGTCCCAGACACAAGACCAGGCAGGACGCTGCGGCCACATGTGACAGGACCACCAGACACAAGACCAGGCAGGATGCTGCGGCCAGATGTAACGGGACCACTACACATCGGCCCAGACACAAGACCAGGCAGGACGCTGCGGCCACATGTGACGGGACCACCATACACCAGCTAGGACAGTAATCCGGCAGCAGTGGTCCCTTTTTTTTTTTTTGCAGAACTCGTGGTTGTGTAAAACTTGAACCTTTTGGCAGTTGTGCCCGGCGCTGGTGCGGCACAACGTCACAGCTTGTGCAATTCATGAAGAGTTGTAGAGTGACACAGGAAATCTTACTCAATTTGTGGCGAGGAATACGGTGACACAAACCACTCGTCACACGTGCCGGATTCATGAAGAGGCGCGTCTGACTCCACAAACCACCTCACCGAGGTCTGCTGGGTCCATAATGCATTAAAGACACATCCCATACTGCAGCCCCCCCCCCCCCCATACCGCCAGCGATGGGTCACGTGACATCACTCACCAATCGTAGGAACCTCTGCAATAAACACACGGCGGATGGAGTTGGCGATCCTGAAAAAGAGATTATGTAATAATTACACCACAAGAATATGGGGAGAAGCATATACAGCGGGTGAAGTGTTCAACACACCACCAATTTTCTACGTATATCTCTAAAGGTGCTATGAAAATGAAGTTTTCACCAGATGTTGGTAACAACCCATCCAATTCACTGAGGCAAAGAAATCAAACCGTAGAGGTCCATAAATTAAGAGATGTCTAACAAAGAGCAATTACACGGGGAAAAGTATTGGAAACATGAAAGAGGTGCAAAAACCCCTGGAAAGTCCTGACACCAGCGGAAATCTAGCGGTAATTAGAAATCAATCCTGCCATTTAGTGAAAAATAATAACAAAAGATAAAGGAGTTTCGTTATCAAGACACCACACAAGAAACATCTCATAATGGGAAAAAACAGTGAGCTGCCTGAAAACCTTCACAACCTTATTGCTGCAAATAAAACTGATGGCATCGGTAACAGAAGAATTTGTAAACAACTGAAGGCTCCAGTGAGCACTGCTGAGGCCATAATGGAAAGAACATAATTTCACCGTATTCCGACCATGACCCAGTGCTCCCCACAAGATTTCACCGTATTCCGACCATGACCCAGTGCTACCCACAAGATCGTATTCTGACCATGACCCAGTGCTCCCCACAAGATTTCACCGTATACAGACCATGACCCAGTGCTCCCCACAAGATTTCACCGTATACCGACCATGACCCAGTGCTCCCCACAAGATTTCACCGTATTCCGACCATGACCCAGTGCTCCCCACAAGATTTCACCATATACCGACCATGACCCAGTGCTACCCACAAGATCGTATTCTGACCATGACCCAGTGCTCCCCACAAGATTTCACCGTATTCCAACCATGACCCAGTGCTCCCCACAAGATTTCACCGTATACCGACCATGACCCAGTGCTCCCCACAAGATTTCACCGTATTCCGACCATGACCCAGTGCTACCCACAAGATCGTATTCTGACCATGACCCAGTGCTCCCCACAAGATTTCACCATATACTGACCATGACCCAGTGCTCCCCACAAGATTTCACCGTATACCGACCATGACCCAGTGCTCCCCACAAGATTTCACCGTATACCGACCATGACCCAGTGCTCCCCACAAGATTTCACCGTATTCCGACCATGACCCAGTGCTCCCCACAAGATTTCACCGTATTCCGACCATGACCCAGTGCTCCCCACAAGATTTCACCATATACCGACCATGACCCAGTGCTCCCCACAAGATTTCACCATATACCGACCATGACCCAGTGCTCCCCACAAGATTTCAGACAGAGAAGTGAAAAGAATTATCAGAAGAGTTGTCCAAGAGCCAAGAACCAACTGTGGAAAGAAATAGAAATAATTGTCCCTGCTGATGAAGGCTAAGAAAACAGTAAGTAATGAACTCAACCTCCAACCTGAGAAATAAAAATAAATAAATAAATCTAGAATGTGTGTGTGTGTGTGTGTGTGTGTGTGTGTGTGTGTGTGTGTGTGTGTGTGTGTGTGTGTGTGTGTGTGTGTGTGTGTGTGTGTAAGAATGGGCCAAATCCACCTGAGCAATGAGGGGTGTGAAGCTTCATCACCACTAAAGGAGAATGTACCAAGTAGTAAATACATTTCAGTAACGTGTTCAATACTTTCTCATTATTACACATCACTGAATTTATTGACCTCTAGGGTGATTTCTTGTGTGGATTGGATGGGTTGTTACTGACATCTGGTGAGAAATTCATGTCAGTAGCAGCTTTGGGAATATTTGTCACTAGCTGCACTCCGCGGCTTCGCCCGGGTTAATATCTGCTGTTAACAAAATAGAATGTATTAACAAAAATGTATTCTGCACAAACACCACAAAACAGATAGAAATGTAATTATTAAAAGGCAAACACTAAGCGAATAGAAGCCTTTCCAAGCATATATTTCACCACCACAGATATTCCACACAGATTTAAAGGGACAGTATCGCGTTTTTTTATTTTTGTATTAAAAAGTGATTCTGAAATCAAGTATTTCTAATACAAAATGAAAATCGCAGCTTATTTACTTTTTGTGTTATTCTAATGTTACTGTATGCACTGGGGGCCATGTTGGATTTGCTGTGTGTGTAACGACAGTTACACACTCCTTTATGGCAGCCCCTGTGCATAGAGAATAGTGGTCGCCATCCGACCCTATGTGTAGCGTTACAGTGGGCGTATGCTGTGACCTGGACGCGCCCCCTGGGCTGTCCAGATCACAGCAGAGGGAGGAGTTCAGCGCCATCATCGAGGAGCTCACAGCGTATGCTGTTTGCTCCACTTCACCCCTGTCAACCGCCGGGATGTGTGAGTACAGGCCGCCTCCCCTCCCCTGCCCCCGTTACCGATGACACCGCCTCCCTCCGCTCTCCCAAGCCCCCGTTACTGCTACCCGCCGCCCCTGCCGTTACCGTATCCCATGACACTTCCTCCCTCCGCTCTCCCCAGCCACCGCTCTGCTCGCCGCTGCTGTGTATGTGTGCCCGTGCCCCACTGCATGCGAGTACCGCCGCTGATGCTGTGTGCACGGCTGTGTATTATCCTCTCCTGTTTGATACTATCTGCTGAGCCGTGTATCTAATCCTCTCTTGGGCGATACACAGCTCAGCAGACCGCATCAACCAGGACAGGATTAGATACACGGCCGTGCACACAGCATCACCCAGGACAGGATTAGATACACAGCTCAGCAGACAGTATCACCCAGGACAGGATTAGATACACAGCTCATCAGACAGTATCACCCAGGACAGGATTAGATACACAGCTCATCAGACAGTATCTAATCCTGTCCTGGGTGATGCTGTGCGCACAGCCGTGTATCTAATCCTGTCCTGGGTGATGCGGTCTGCAGAGCCGTGTATCTAATCCTCTCCTGTGTGATACTGTCTGCTGAGCCCTGTATCTAATCCTATGCTGTGTGATACTCCTGCTGTCCTTGGTGACACTTTAGACATTTGTGGTCACCAGTATAATGGCTGTGCATTGTGTCCCTACATGTCATCCTCTGTTATCCTTTGTAAACACTCAGATTGGGAGGGGGAGGGGCCACCACACACAGGAGAGCAGACTCCGCCCACTTTACTGCAGCTGTAACGTGAGCTTTCTCCTACAGTGGGATTTCTGTAGGATTTCAGAAGCTGCTCCCCCTAGTGTTTAACAGTGGAAAATATTACATTTTTTAATTTTTTTTTACATTTTGTTCAATTAAAAAAAGAAAATAATATTTAAACAAAAACATTAAAAGAATATTACTTTACATTTTTTCAGGTATTTAATTTTTTTTTTTTCTGACGATACATTCCCTTTAACTAAATTGGCCAAGTAATGTGCTCCGTCTGCCTCTTTCCCAGTCTGTCCCTTTCCCCGGCCGGCCGGCCCTCCCTTTCCCCGTTCGTCCCTCCCTTTCCCCGTTCGTCCGTCCCTTTCCCCGTCCGTCTCCCCACCGACATCTTATTACCTCACACATAAGCTTCTTACACTATGAACGTCTTTTGTTCCTATAGCAACCAATCACAGCTCCTACTAATAACCTGTAGCTCCATTTACTTTAATGTTTTTTGGAGAGTAACTGTAAAGCGCGGGGTTACATTTTCCTGTCAAAACATAGTCTACGACGTTCCCTGGGTCACATAAGGCGTCTGTGCAAAATTTTGTGATTGTAAATGTGACGGTGCGGATACACTTTTCGCTTCACTTTTTCCCCTATTTCGTAGATGGGGGCAAAATTGATTGGTAAATTGGAATGCGCAGGGTTAAAATTTCGCCTCACAACATAGCCTATGACGCTCTCGGGGTACACACACACACACACACATATATATATACACACACGTAATTCACCCGCTAAATGTTATTAGGGACAGTCAGGAGAAAAACGAATATATAGTCTGTAGAGGGCTACCGGGCCCCGTCCATCCCACCGTACAGTCTGTAGAGGGCTACCGGGCCCCGTCCATCCCACCGTACAGTCTGTAGAGGGCTACCGGGCCCCGTCCATCCCACCGTACAGTCTGTAGAGGGCTACCGGGCCCCGTCCATCCCACCGTACAGTCTGTAGAGGGCTACCGGGCCCCGTCCATCCCACCGTACAGTCTGTAGAGGGCTACCGGGCCCCGTCCATCCCACCGTACAGTCTGTAGAGGGCTACCGGGCCCCGTCCATCCCACCGTACAGTCTGTAGAGGGCTACCGGGCCCCGTCCATCCCACCGTACAGTCTGTAGAGGGCTACCGGGCCCCGTCCATCCCACCGTACAGTCTGTAGAGGTCTACCGGGCCCCGTCCATCCCACCGTACAGTCTGTAGAGGGCTACCGGGCCCCGTCCATCCCACCGTACAGTCTGTAGAGGGCTACCGGGCCCCGTGCATCCCACCGTACAGTCTGTAGAGGGCTACCGGGCCCCGTGCATCCCACCGTACAGTCTGTAGAGGGCTACCGGGCCCCGTGCATCCCACCGTACAGTCTGTAGAGGGCTACCGGGCCCCGTCCATCCCACCGTACAGTCTGTAGAGGGCTACCGGGCCCCGTCCATCCCACCGTACAGTCTGTAGAGGGCTACCGGGCCCCGTCCATCCCACCGTACAGTCTGTAGAGGGCTACCGGGCCCCGTCCATCCCACCGTACAGTCTGTAGAGGGCTACCGGGCCCCGTCCATCCCACCGTACAGTCTGTAGAGGTCTACCGGGCCCCGTCCATCCCACCGTACAGTCTGTAGAGGTCTACCGGGCCCCGTCCATCCCACCGTACAGTCTGTAGAGGGCTACCGGGCCCCGTCCATCCCACCGTACAGTCTGTAGAGGGCTACCGGGCCCAGTGCATCCCACCGTACAGTCTGTAGAGGGCTACCGGGCCCCGTGCATCCCACCGTACAGTCTGTAGAGGGCTACCGGGCCCCGTGCATCCCACCGTACAGTCTGTAGAGGGCTACCGGGCCCCGTCCATCCCACCGTACAGTCTGTAGAGGTCTACCGGGCCCCGTCCATCCCACCGTACAGTCTGTAGAGGTCTACCGGGCCCCGTCCATCCCACCGTACAGTCTGTAGAGGGCTACCGGGCCCCGTCCATCCCACCGTACAGTCTGTAGAGGGCTACCGGGCCCCGTCCATCCCACCGTACAGTCTGTAGAGGGCTACCGGGCCCCGTCCATCCCACCGTACAGTCTGTAGAGGGCTACCGGGCCCCGTCCATCCCACCGTACAGTCTGTAGAGGGCTACCGGGCCCCGTCCATCCCACCGTACAGTCTGTAGAGGGCTACCGGGCCCCGTCCATCCCACCGTACAGTCTGTAGAGGGCTACCGGGCCCCGTCCATCCCACCGTACAGTCTGTAGAGGGCTACCGGGCCCCGTCCATCCCACCGTACAGTCTGTAGAGGGCTACCGGGCCCCGTCCATCCCACCGTACAGTCTGTAGAGGGCTACCGGGCCCCGTCCATCCCACCGTACAGTCTGTAGAGGGCTACCGGGCCCAGTGCATCCCACCGTACAGTCTGTAGAGGGCTACCGGGCCCCGTGCATCCCACCGTACAGTCTGTAGAGGGCTACCGGGCCCAGTCCATCCCACCGTACAGTCTGTAGAGGTCTACCGGGCCCCGTCCATCCCACCGTACAGTCTGTAGAGGGCTACCGGGCCCCGTCCATCCCACCGTACAGTCTGTAGAGGGCTACCGGGCCCCGTGCATCCCACCGTACAGTCTGTAGAGGGCTACCGGGCCCCGTGCATCCCACCGTACAGTCTGTAGAGGGCTACCGGGCCCCGTCCATCCCACCGTACAGTCTGTAGAGGTCTACCGGGCCCCGTCCATCCCACCGTACAGTCTGTAGAGGGCTACCGGGCCCCGTCCATCCCACCGTACAGTCTGTAGAGGGCTACCGGGCCCCGTCCATCCCACCGTACAGTCTGTAGAGGTCTACCGGGCCCCGTCCATCCCACCGTACAGTCTGTAGAGGGCTACCGGGCCCCGTCCATCCCACCGTACAGTCTGTAGAGGGCTACCGGGCCCCGTCCATCCCACCGTACAGTCTGTAGAGGGCTACCGGGCCCCGTCCATCCCACCGTACAGTCTGTAGAGGGCTACCGGGCCCCGTCCATCCCACCGTACAGTCTGTAGAGGGCTACCGGGCCCCGTCCATCCCACCGTACAGTCTGTAGAGGGCTACCGGGCCCCGTCCATCCCACCGTACAGTCTGTAGAGGGCTACCGGGCCCCGTCCATCCCACCGTACAGTCTGTAGAGGGCTACCGGGCCCCGTCCATCCCACCGTACAGTCTGTAGAGGGCTACCGGGCCCCGTCCATCCCACCGTACAGTCTGTAGAGGGCTACCGGGCCCCGTCCATCCCACCGTACAGTCTGTAGAGGGCTACCGGGCCCCGTCCATCCCACCGTACAGTCTGTAGAGGGCTACCGGGCCCCGTCCATCCCACCGTACAGTCTGTAGAGGGCTACCGGGCCCCGTCCATCCCACCGTACAGTCTGTAGAGGGCTACCGGGCCCCGTCCATCCCACCGTACAGTCTGTAGAGGGCTACCGGGCCCCGTCCATCCCACCGTACAGTCTGTAGAGGTCTACCGGGCCCCGTCCATCCCACCGTACAGTCTGTAGAGGGCTACCGGGCCCCGTCCATCCCACCGTACAGTCTGTAGAGGTCTACCGGGCCCCGTCCATCCCACCGTACAGTCTGTAGAGGGCTACCGGGCCCCGTCCATCCCACCGTACAGTCTGTAGAGGGCTACCGGGCCCAGTGCATCCCACCGTACAGTCTGTAGAGGGCTACCGGGCCCCGTGCATCCCACCGTACAGTCTGTAGAGGGCTACCGGGCCCCGTGCATCCCACCGTACAGTCTGTAGAGGGCTACCGGGCCCCGTCCATCCCACCGTACAGTCTGTAGAGGTCTACCGGGCCCCGTCCATCCCACCGTACAGTCTGTAGAGGTCTACCGGGCCCCGTCCATCCCACCGTACAGTCTGTAGAGGGCTACCGGGCCCCGTCCATCCCACCGTACAGTCTGTAGAGGGCTACCGGGCCCCGTCCATCCCACCGTACAGTCTGTAGAGGGCTACCGGGCCCCGTCCATCCCACCGTACAGTCTGTAGAGGTCTACCGGGCCCCGTCCATCCCACCGTACAGTCTGTAGAGGGCTACCGGGCCCCGTCCATCCCACCGTACAGTCTGTAGAGGTCTACCGGGCCCCGTCCATCCCACCGTACAGTCTGTAGAGGGCTACCGGGCCCCGTCCATCCCACCGTACAGTCTGTAGAGGGCTACCGGGCCCCGTCCATCCCACCGTACAGTCTGTAGAGGGCTACCGGGCCCCGTCCATCCCACCGTACAGTCTGTAGAGGGCTACCGGGCCCCGTCCATCCCACCGTACAGTCTGTAGAGGGCTACCGGGCCCCGTCCATCCCACCGTACAGTCTGTAGAGGGCTACCGGGCCCCCGTCCATCCCACCGTACAGTCTGTAGAGGGCTACCGGGCCCCCGTCCATCCCACCGTACAGTCTGTAGAGGGCTACCGGGCCCCGTCCATCCCACCGTACAGTCTGTAGAGGGGCTACCGGGCCCCGTCCATCTCCACCGTACAGTCTGTAGAGGGCTACCGGCCCCGTCCATCCCACCGTACAGTCTGTAGAGGGCTACCGGGCCCCCGTCCATCCCACCGTACAGTCTGTAGAGGGCTACCGGGCCCCGTCCATCCCACCGTACAGTCTGTAGAGGGCTACCGGGCCCCGTCCATCCCACCGTACAGTCTGTAGAGGGCTACCGGGCCCCGTCCATCCCACCGTACAGTCTGTAGAGGGCTACCGGGCCCCGTCCATCCCACCGTACAGTCTGTAGAGGGCTACCGGGCCCCGTCCATCCCACCGTACAGTCTGTAGAGGGCTACCGGGCCCCGTCCATCCCACCGTACAGTCTGTAGAGGGCTACCGGGCCCCGTCCATCCCACCAGTACAGTCTGTAGAGGGCTACCGGGCCCCGTCCATCCCACCGTACAGTCTGTAGAGGGCTACCGGGGCCCCGTCCATCCCACCGTACAGTCTGTAGAGGGCTACCGGGCCCGTCCATCCCACCGTACAGTCTGTAGAGGGCTACCGGGCCCCGTCCATTCCCACCGTACAGTCTGTAGAGGGCTACCGGGCCCCGTCCATCCCACCGTACAGTCTGTAGAGGGCTACCGGGCCCCGTCCATCCCACCGTTACAGTCTGTAGAGGGCTACCGGGCCCCGTCCATCCCACCGTACAGTCTGTAGAGGGCTACCGGGCCCCGTCCATCCCACCGTACAGTCTGTAGAGGGCTACCGGGCCCCGTCCATCCCACCGTACAGTCTGTAGAGGGCTACCCGGGCCCCGTCCATCCCACCGTACAGTCTGTAGAGGGCTACCGGGGCCCCAGTGCATCCCACCGTACAGTCTGTAGAGGGCTACCGGGCCCCGTGCATCCCACCGTACAGTCTGTAGAGGGCTACCGGGCCCCGTGCATCCCACCGTACAGTCTGTAGAGGGCTACCGGGCCCCGTCCATCCCACCGTACAGTCTGTAGAGGGCTACCCGGGCCCCGTCCATCCCACCGTACAGTCTGTAGAGGGCTACCGGGCCCCGTCCATCCCACCGTACAGTCTGTAGAGGGCTACCGGGGCCCCGTCCATCCCACCGTACAGTCTGTAGAGGGCTACCGGGCCCCGTCCATCCCACCGTACAGTCTGTAGAGGGCTACCGGGCCCCGTCCATCCCACCGTACAGTCTGTAGAGGGCTACCGGGGCCCCGTCCATGCCCACCGTACAGTCTGTAGAGGGCTACCGGGCCCCGTCACATCCCCACCGTACAGTCTGTAGAGGGCTACCGGGCCCCGTCCATCCCACCGTACAGTCTGTAGAGGGCTACCGGGCCCCGTCCATCCCACCGTACAGTCTGTAGAGGGCTACCGGGCCCCGTCCATCCCACCGTACAGTCTGTAGAGGGCTACCGGGGCCCGTCCATCCCACCGTACAGTCTGTAGAGGTCTACCGGGCCCCGTCCATCCCACCGTACAGTCTGTAGAGGTCTACCGGGCCCCGTCCATCCCACCGTACAGTCTGTAGAGGTCTACCGGGCCCCGTCCATCCCACCGTACAGTCTGTAGAGGTCTACCGGGGCCCCGTCCATCCCACCGTACAGTCTGTAGAGGTCTACCGGGCCCCGTCCATCCCACCGTACAGTCTGTAGAGGTCTACCGGGCCCCGTCCATCCCACCGTACAGTCTGTAGAGGGCTACCGGGCCCCGTCCATCCCACCGTACAGTCTGTAGAGGGCTACCGGGCCCAGTGCCATCCCACCGTACAGTCTGTAGAGGGCTACCGGGCCCCGTGCATCCCACCGTACAGTCTGTAGAGGGCTACCGGGCCCCGTGCATCCCACCGTACAGTCTGTAGAGGGCTACCGGGCCCCGTCCATCCCACCGTACAGTCTGTAGAGGTCTACCGGGCCCCGTCCATTCCCACCGTACAGTCTGTAGAGGGCTACCGGGCCCCGTCCATCCCACCGTACAGTCTGTAGAGGGCTACCGGGCTCCCGTCCATCCCACCGTACAGTCTGTAGAGGGCTACCGGGCCCCGTCCATCCCACCGTACAGTCTGTAGAGGTCTACCGGGCCCCGTCCATCCCACCGTACAGTCTGTAGAGGGCTACCGGGCCCCGTCCATTCCCACCGTACAGTCTGTAGAGGGCTACCGGGCCCCGTCCATCCCACCGTACAGTCTGTAGAGGGCTACCGGGCCCCGTGCATCCCACCGTACAGTCTGTAGAGGGCTACCGGGCCCCCGTGCATCCCACCGTACAGTCTGTAGAGGGCTACCGGGCCCCGTCCATCCCACCGTACAGTCTGTAGAGGGCTACCGGGCCCCGTGCATCCCACCGTACAGTCTGTAGAGGGCTACCGGGCCCCGTCCATCCCACCGTACAGTCTGTAGAGGGCTACCGGGCCCCGTGCATCCCACCGTACAGTCTGTAGAGGGCTACCGGGGCCCCGTCCATCCCACCGTACAGTCTGTAGAGGGCTACCGGGCCCCGTCCATCCCACCGTACAGTCTGTAGAGGGCTACCGGGCCCCGTCCATCCCACCGTACAGTCTGTAGAGGGCTACCGGGCCCCGTCCATCCCACCGTACAGTCTGTAGAGGGCTACCGGGCCCCGTCCATCCCACCGTACAGTCTGTAGAGGGCTACCGGGCCCCGTCCATCCCACCGTACAGTCTGTAGAGGGCTACCGGGCCCCGTCCATCCCACCGTACAGTCTGTAGAGGGCTACCGGGCCCCGTCCATCCCACCGTACAGTCTGTAGAGGTCTACCGGGGCCCCGTCCATCCCACCGTACAGTCTGTAGAGGGCTACCGGGCCCCGTCCATCCCACCGTACAGTCTGTAGAGGTCTACCGGGCCCCGTCCATCCCACCGTACAGTCTGTAGAGGTCTACCGGGCCCCGTCCATCCCACCGTACAGTCTGGAGAGGGACTACCGGGCCCCGTCCATCCCACCGTACAGTCTGTAGAGGACTACCGGGCCCCGTCCATCCCACCGTACAGTCTGTAGAGGGCTACCGGGCCCCGTCCATCCCACCGTACTGTCTGTAGAGGGCTACCGGGCCCCGTCCATCCCACCGTACAGTCTGTAGAGGGCTACCGGGCCCCGTCCATCCCACCGTACAGTCTGTAGAGGGCTACCGGGCCCCGTCCATCCCACCGTACTGTCTGGAGAGGACTACCGGGCCCCGTCCATCCCACCGTACAGTCTGTAGAGGTCTACCGGGCCCCGTCCATCCCACCGTACAGTCTGTAGAGGGTCTACCGGGGCCCCGTCCATACCCACCGTACAGTCTGTAGAGGGCTACCGGGGCCCCGTCCATCCCACCGTACAGTCTGTAGAGGGCTACCGGGCCCCGTGCCATCCCACCGTACAGTCTGTAGAGGGCTACCGGGCCCCGTGCATCCCACCGTACAGTCTGTAGAGGGCTACCGGGCCCCGTCCATCCCACCGTACAGTCTGTAGAGGGCTACCGGCCCCGTCCATCCCAACCGTACAGTCTGTAGAGGACTACCGGGCCCCGTCCATCCCACCGTACAGTCTGGAGAGGACTACCGGGCCCCGTCCCATCCCACCGTACAGTCTGTAGAGGACTACCGGGCCCCGTCCATCCCACCGTACAGTCTGTAGAGGACTACCGGGCCCCGTCCATCCCACCGTACAGTCTGTAGAGGGCTACCGGGCCCCGTCCATCCCACCGTACAGTCTGTAGAGGGCTACCGGGGCCCCGTCCATCCCACCGTACAGTCTGTAGAGGGCTACCGGGCCCGTCCATCCCACCGTACAGTCTGGAGAGGACTACCGGGCCCCGTACGTTCCTCTGCAGGCCTCGGTCACTCACGCCAGGTCCGTGTTCTCCACCACAAACTTCACGTTCTCGTCTGTGAGATCCGTGATGCGGACGGTTGGCTGATTGGCGTACGGCATCCTGCGAGGGAAGACTGCGAGCGGCAGCGTCCGAGGGACAATAGAGCGGACGCCTCGGGATAGAGCGCCGACCGAGGGGGAAAGAGGCCCCCCGGAGGATAGAGCGTCTGCGGAAGCACGTGATATAGGCGGAAGCACGTGTGTGAGCGGAAGCAGGGTCTTTTGGGCGGAAGTAGGTAGTTTGGGCGGTAAGTGTGCGGCAGTGTGGAGCAGCAGCATGGCGGAGTTCGTGCAGCGCCGGGCGGAGGATCAGATCCCGGAGCTGCAGCAGCTGGAGAGGGGTCGGCCTGCTGACCAGTAAGGAAGTCAGGTGAGCGGCCTCATACTGGGCGCTGTACTGGTCACCATTGCCTGTTATTAATAACGAATAACGTTTGGAAACTCCATTCTAAGTCTGAACTGGGTGCAAAAACCTAAAAAACATCACAATGGGGAGAGAAGGTATGCACACCAGTGACTATGGGGAGAGAAGGTATGCACACCAGTGACTATGGGGAGATAAGGTATGCACACCAGTGACTATGGGGAGATAAGGTATGCACACCAGTGACTATGGGGAGGATAAGGTATGCACACCAGTGACTATGGGGAGATAAGGTATGCACACCAGTGACTATGGGGAGATAAGGTATGACACACCAGTGACTATGGGGAGATAAGGTATGACACACCAGTGACTATGGGAGATAAGGTATGCACACCAGTGACTATGGGAGATAAGGTATGCACACCAGTGACTATGGGGAGATAAGGTATGCACACCAGTGACTATGGGGAGAGAAGGTATGCCACACCAGTGACTATGGGGAGATAAGGTATGCACACCAGTGACTATGGGGAGATAAGGTATGCACACCAGTGACTATGGGGAGATAAGGTATGCACACCAGTGACTATGGGAGATAAGGTATGCACACCAGTGACTATGGGGAGATAAGGTATGCACACCAGTGACTATGGGGAGATAAGGTATGCACACCAGTGACTATGGGGAGATAAGGTATGCACACCAGTGACTATGGGGAGATAAGGTATGCACACCAGTGACTATGGGGAGATAAGGTATGCACACCAGTGACTATGGGGAGATAAGGTATGCACACCAGTGACTATGGGGAGATAAGGTATGCACACCAGTGACTATGGGGAGATAAGGTATGCACACCAGTGACTATGGGGAGAGAAGGTATGCACACCAGTGACTATGGGGAGATAAGGTATGCACACCAGTGACTATGGGGAGATAAGGTATGCACACCAGTGACTATGGGGAGAGTAAGGTATGCACACCAGTGACTATGGGGAGATAAGGTATGCACACCAGTGACTATGGGGAGATAAGGTATACACACCAGTGACTATGGGGAGAGAAGGTATGCACACCAGTGACTATGGGGAGATAAGGTATGCACACCAGTGACTATGGGGAGATAAGGTATACACACCAGTGACTATGGGGAGATAAGGTATGCACACCAGTGACTATGGGGAGATAAGGTATACACACCAGTGACTATGGGGAGATAAGGTATGCACACCAGTGACTATGGGGAGATAAGGTATGCACACCAGTGACTATGGGGGGATAAGGTATACACACCAGTGACTATGGGGAGATAAGGTATACACACCAGTGACTATGGGGAGAGAAGGTATGCACACCAGTGACTATGGGGAGAGAAGTATGCACACCAGTGACTATGGGGAGATAAGGTATGCACACCAGTGACTATGGGGAGATAAGGTATACACACCAGTGACTATGGGGAGATAAGTATACACACCAGTGACTATGGGGAGAGAAGGTATGCACACCAGTGACTATGGGGAGAGAAGGTATACACACCAGTGACTATGGGGAGATAAGGTATGCACACCAGTGACTATGGGGAGAGAAGGTATGCACACCAGTGACTATGGGAGATAAGGTATGCACACCAGTGACTATGGGGAGAGAAGGTATGCACACCAGTGACTATGGGGAGATAAGGTATGCACACCAGTGACTATGGGAGATAAGGTATGCACACCAGTGACTATGGGGGGATAAGGTATGCACACCAGTGACTATGGGAGATAAGGTATGCACACCAGTGACTATGGGGAGAGAAGGTATCAGCACACCAGTGACTATGGGGAGAGAAGGTATGCACACCAGTGACTATGGGGAGATAAGGTATGCACACCAGTGACTATGGGGAGATAAGGTATAGCACACCAGTGACTATGGGGGAGATAAGGTATGCACACCAGTGACTATGGGGAGAAGGTATGCACACCAGTGACTATGGGGAGATAAGGTATGCACACCAGTGACTATGGGGAGATAAGGTATGCACACCAGTGACTATGGGGAGATAAGGTATGCACACCAGTGACTATGGGGAGAGAAGGTATGCACACCAGTGACTATGGGAGAGAAGGTATGCACACCAGTGACTATGGGGAGATAAGGTATGCACACCAGTGACTATGGGGAGAGAAGGTATGCACACCAGTGACTATGGGGAGAGAAGGTATGCACACCAGTGGACTATGGGGAGATGAAGGTATGCACACCAGTGACTATGGGGAGATAAGGTATGACACACCAGTGACTAGGGGAGATAAGGTATGCACACCAGTGACTATGGGAGATAAGGTATGCACACCAGTGACTATGGGGAGATAAGGTATGCACACCAGTGACTATGGGGAGATAAGGTATGCACACCAGTGACTATGGGGAGATAAGGTATGCACACCAGTGACTATGGGGAGATAAGGTATGCACACCAGTGACTATGGGGGATAAGGTATGCACACCAGTGACTATGGGGGATAAGGTATGCACACCAGTGACTATGGGGAGATAAGGTATGCCACACCAGTGACTATGGGAGAGAAGGTATGCACACCAGTGACTATGGGGAGAGAAGGTATGCACACCAGTGACTATGGGGAGAGAAGGTATACACACCAGTGACTATGGGAGAGAAGGTATACACACCAGTGACTATGGGGAGATAAGGTATGCACACCAGTGACTATGGGGAGATAAGGTATGCACACCAGTGACCTATGGGGGATAAGGTATGCACACCAGTGACTATGGGGAGATAAGGTATGCACACCAGTGACTATGGGGAGATAAGGTATGCACACCAGTGACTATGGGGACGAGAAGGTATACACACCAGTGACTATGGGGAGATAAGGTATGCACACCAGTGACTATGGGGAGATAAGGTATCACACCAGTGACTATGGGGAGATAAGGTATACACACCAGTGACTATGGGGAGATAAGGTATGCACACCAGTGACTATGGGGAGATAAGGTATACCACACCAGTGACTATGGGGAGATAAGGTATGCACACCAGTGACTATGGGGAGAGAAGGTATACACACCAGTGACTATGGGGAGATAAGGTATGCACACCAGTGACTATGGGGAGATAAGGTATGCACACCAGTGACTATGGGGGGATAAGGTATGCACACCAGTGACTATGGGGAGATAAGGTAATGCACACCAGTGACTATGGGGAGATAAGGTATGCACACCAGTGACTATGGGAGATAAGGTATGCACACCAGTGACTATGGGGGGATAAGGTATGCACACCAGTGACTATGGGGAGATAAGGTATGCACACCAGTGACTATGGGGGGATAAGGTATGCACACCAGTGACTATGGGGAGATAAGGTATACACACCAGTGACTATGGGGAGATAAGGTATGCACACCAGTGACTATGGGGAGATAAGGTATACACACCAGTGACTATGGGGAGATAAGGTATGCACACCCAGTGACTATGGGGAGAGAAGGTATACACACCAGTGACTATGGGGGGATAAGGTATGCACACCAGTGACTATGGGGAGATAAGGTATACACACCAGTGACTATGGGGAGATAAGGTATGCACACCAGTGACTATGGGGAGATAAGGTATGCACACCAGTGACCTATGGGGAGATAAGGTATGCACACCAGTGGACTATGGGGAGATAAGGTATACACACCAGTGACTATGGGGAGATAAGGTATGCACACCAGTGACTATGGGGAGATAAGGTATGCACACCAGTGACTATGGGGAGATAAGGTATACACACCAGTGACTATGGGGGGGATAAGGGTATGCACACCAGTGACTATGGGGAGATAAGGTATGCACACCAGTGACTATGGGGAGATAAGGTATGCACACCAGTGACTATGGGGGGGATAAGGTATGCACACCAGTGACTATGGGGAGATAAGGTATGCACACCCAGTGACTATGGGGGGGATAAGGTATGCACACCAGTGACTATGGGGAGATAAGGTATACACACCAGTGACTATGGGGAGATAAGGTATGCACACCAGTGACTATGGGAGATAAGGTATGCACACCAGTGACTATGGGGGGGATAAGGTATGCACACCAGTGACTATGGGGAGATAAGGTATGCACACCAGTGACTATGGGGAGATAAGGTATGCACACCAGTGACTATGGGGAGATAAGGTATGCACACCAGTGACTATGGGGAGATAAGGTATGCACACCAGTGACTATGGGGAGATAAGGTATGCACACCAGTGACTATGGGGAGATAAGGTATGCACACCAGTGACTATGGGGGGATAAGGTATGCACACCAGTGACTATGGGGAGAGAAGGTATACACACCAGTGACTATGGGGAGATAAGGTATACACACCAGTGACTATGGGGGATAAGGTATGCACACCAGTGACTATGGGGAGATAAGGTATGCACACCAGTGACTATGGGGAGATAAGGTATACACACCAGTGACTATGGGGAGAGAAGGTATGCACACCAGTGACTATGGGGAGATAAGGTATACACACCAGTGACTATGGGGAGATAAGGTATACACACCAGTGACTATGGGGAGATAAGGTATACACACCAGTGACTATGGGGAGATAAGGTATACACACCAGTGACTATGCGAGGGGAATACATGGAATAGCAGAAACTGCTGTGTGAATACTGACATGAAAAATCCAATAGCTATATGTAAGAATAAAATGTGAAAAATGGAACCTGCATTACTGCCATGAACATATGAATCAAGAGAAAGTCTCAGCTTCCCATACACGGTAACTGCATGAGAGGACACACACAGGCTAGGGACCCCAACGTAGAGAAATACTTTGGCGTAGTGTTGGGGCTCTTCTGCATTGATCAATTCAGTAGCTAAAGTTCTCTTTATTCATATATTTCATGGCAGTAATGCAGATTCCATTTTTCACATTTTCACTCTTCATATAGCTATTGGATTTTTCATGTCAGTGTTCACACAGCAGTTTCTGCTATTCCATGTATTCCCCTTACATAGCCACTGGTGTGCATACCTTATCTCCCCATTGCCTGTTATTGGCTGCAGCGCCCCGTGTTGTTAGACTTTGGGTTAGGAGCTTGAGTCCAGGACTGCTGGCAGTGCCCCCTGTCCAGCGCTGCAGCCGGTCCCAGCGCCCCCCCCTGTCCAGCACTGCAGCCGGTCCCAGCGCCCCCCCCTGTCCAGCACTGCAGCCGGTCCCAGCGCCCCCCCTGTCCAGCGCTGCAGCCGGTCCCAGCGCCCCCCCCTGTCCAGCGCTGCAGCCGGTCCCAGCGCCCCCCCTGTCCAGCGCTGCAGCCGGTCCCAGCGCCCCCCCTGTCCAGCGCTGCAGCCGGTCCCAGCGCCCCCCCCCTGTCCAGCGCTGCAGCCGGTCCCAGCGCCCCCCCTGTCCAGCGCTGCAGCCGGTCCCAGCGCCCCCCCTGTCCAGCGCTGCAGCCGGTCCCAGCGCCCCCCCTGTCCAGCGCTGCAGCCGGTCCCAGCGCCCCCCCCTGTCCAGCGCTGCAGCCGGTCCCAGCGCCCCCCCCTGTCCAGCGCTGCAGCCGGTCCCAGCGCCCCCCCCTGTCCAGCGCTGCAGCCGGTCCCAGCGGCCCCCCCTGTCCAGCGCTGCAGCCGGTCCCCAGCGCCCCCCCCTGTCCAGCGCTGCAAGCCGGTCCCAGCGCCCCCCCCTGTCCAGCGCTGCAGCCGGTCCCAGCGCCCCCCCTGTCCAGCGCTGCAGCCGGTCCCCAGCGCCCCCCCCCTGTCCAGCGCTGCAGCCGGTCCCAGCGCCCCCCCTGTCCAGCGCTGCAGCCGGTCCCCAGCGCCCCCCTGTCCAGCGCTGCAGCCGGTCCCAGCGCCCCCCCCCCTTCCCCCTGTGAAGTCACAGCTCACCATTGTTTTACAGATCAGTTATGAAGAAAAGAATGGCGCTGGAGTATAAGCTGGGGAGGAGGACAGTGGAGAAGGAGGACTTCATCAGCTACATCCAGGTGAGTGCCTTCCACCCATCTCACAACCACCCCCCCCCCCCTTTCTCGCGCTGCTCTCCCCCCCCCCCTTTCTCGCGCTGCTCTCTTCCTCCCCCCCTTCTCGCGCTGCTCTTCCTCCCCCTTCTCGCGCTGCTCTTCCTCCCCCTTCTCGCGCTGCTCTTCCTCCCCCTTCTCGCGCTGCTCTTCCTCCCCCTTCTCGCGCTGCTCTTCCTCCCCCTTCTCGCGCTGCTCTTCCTCCCCCTTCTCGCGCTGCTCTTTCCTCCCCCTTCTCGCGCTGCTCTTCTCCCCCCTTCTCGCGCTGCTCTTTCCTCCCCCCTTCTCGCGCTGCTCTTTCCTCCCCCTTCTCGCGCTGCTCTCCCCCCCCTTCTCGCGCTGCTCTCCCCCCCCCTTCTCGCGCTGCTCTCCCCCCCCCTTCTCGCGCTGCTCTCCCCCCCCTTCTCGCGCTGCTCTCCCCCCCCCCCTCTCGCGCTGCTCTCCCCCCCCCTTTCTCGCCCCCTTCCCCCCCTTTCCTCGCCC